>NW_028274819.1:54620558-54925847 GCF_037043125.1 Eumetopias jubatus
AAGCGCTTTGTGTATCCTAAGTCCTTTGTGTATGCCTAACGTAATTTTTGCCTCAATATCTACTACGCTATTATTTTCTTACCTTTTTTTTGTTAAAATGAGTCTTATTTTAAATTAAAATGGTATTTTATAACTTCATACTCTAACTGAAAAACAAAGGACACTTGCCACAATAATTAAGTTATAACTAGTAAAACTTAAAAAATGTTCATCCATATACCACCTAAAATCATGCTGGCCTATCTCCCATATGGATATCACAATGGAAAAAGAGAGAAAACTTTACCAGGGACAATCATAATTAAGAAACAAACCAAACAATTTACTTTGACTGTGGTGGTGGTCACACAAATCTACAAATGTGATAAAACCCTACAGAATTTAATATGTACACACACAAATGAGTGCATGTAAAACTGGTGAATTCTGAATTAGATTGGTGGATTCTATCAATATAAGTTTCCTGGCTGTCATACTGTGTTGCAGTTATGTAAGTTATTACCACTGGGAGAACTGGGTGAAGAGTATAAGAGGGCTCTTGGTATTAGTTTTTACAACTGCATATGAATCCACAACTATTTCAAAATAAAAAGTAAAACTAAAATTAATAAACAAAATCATACATCTTGCCTAGGCCTAAAAATGTAACACTGTACATCAGGAAGATTCTAGAAAATGTGGCATATGAGCTCATAATTTAAAGATTAATCTATATAGTAACAGATAACAAGGAGAAAATATAGTGTTTAATAAGTAAGTGTTCAGGGGCACCTGGGTGACTCAGTCATTAAGCATCTGCCTTCCGCTCAGGTCATGATCCCAGTGTCCTGGGATCGAGCCCAGCATCAGGCTCCCTGCTCAGCGGGAAGCCTGCTTCTCCCTCTCCTACCCCCTCTGCTTGTGTTCCCTCTCTTGCTGTGTCTCTCTCTGTCAAATAAATAAATAAAATCTTTAAAATAAATAAATAAATAAATAAATAAATAAGTGTTCGTGTAGTGCTATTCTTGCTAATAAGAAGGGAGAATATTCTAAGTGTAGGTAACAGAGGTAAAGGCAGGGAGGATGACTGATTTAAGTCTATTTGAGGTGTGGTAAGAACTGCAATACCAACTGCAGCTTGAGGTGTCCACAGGTTAGGGAACTAAGGATAAGAAAAGGAGAAATGGGGGACGCCTGGGTAGCTCAGTTGGTTAAGCGACTGCCTTCGGCTCAGGTCATGATCCTGGAGTCCCGGGATCGAGTCCTGCATCGGGCTCCCTGCTCAGCGGGGAGTCTGCTTCTCCCTCTGACCCTCTTCCCTCTCATGCTCTCTGTCTCTCATTCTCTCAAATAAATAAATAAAATCTTTAAAAAAAAAAAAGAAAAGGAGAAATGGCCATAGATGAAGAGAGAAAGGTAATTTGGGGCCAGTTTTCTTCATAGCTTTGATATTTAAAAATATTTTGGGGGGTGCCTGGGGTGGCTCAGTCAGTTAAGTGTCCGACTCTTGATTTCAGCTCAGGTCATGATTTCAGGGTCATGAGATTGAGATCAAGCACAGTGTGGAGCCTGCTTTAGATTCTCTCTCTCCCTCTCCTCCCCACTCATGCTCTCTCTCTAAAAAAATTATTTAATAAACAAACTAAAAATAAACAAACAAACTTTTAAATTTCATCCATTGGCAAAGAGAAACACAGGCGATTTTCAAGCAGGGGAGTGACACTAGGCCTATTTTACAAAGACACGCTGGAAGTTGGTGGTATTGTAGCTAATGAAATTATGAAAGGGAGAGATCACAGGCAGAGAAGCTGCTGTTTAACATTCCTAAGACAGGATGAGATCTAGAAAGAAGTCAAATTTGGAGGCAGCTGACTTTTTGGTTCCCAAGCTGAAGAGTTAATAAAAACATACAATCATTACTAATTTATAGGCAATATATAAAGACAGGAATAAGACAGATAAGATTACTTAGAACAGTCACTCGAGAGCTGAGGGAACTTTGAGAAACACATATAGAAAGGACCTGCTATGGTCTGAATGTCTGTGTCCCCCGCAAAATTCATATGTGGAAATCCTAACCTCCAAAGACGATGGTATCAGGAGGTGCGGCTTTGGGGAGGTGATTAGGTCATAAGGCAGATTATAATGTGCCCTTTTAAAAAGAGACCCCTCAAGAGCTCCCAAACCCCTTCCACCATATAAGAACATGCTAGAAGTTGAGAATCCTGCAACTGAGAAGAGGGACTTCCCCAGAACCCATGCGGGCATCCTGGTCTTGGACTTCCAACCTCCAGAATGATGAGAAATAAATTTGTTACTTATAAGCCATCCAGTCTGTGGTATTTTGTTGTAACAGCCTGAACAGACTAAGAGGTGAAAATCTGCCCTAAAAGACTAAAAAAAAAAAAAAAAAAGTCCAAGGGAAAGTAGTCACAGTTGTCTAGTTTTAAGGCAAATGGGGGTAGTTTAATGCCATTAAATAGTTTATGTTTCATCAGACTGACATATTTTAAAAGACTAATCACGTGCTCTTTTGGTAAAAAATAAAAATTCTAATACATTAGAAGAAATGCAAAATACAGGGGCGCCTGGATGGCTCAGTCGTTAAGCGTCTGCCTTCGGCTCAAGTCATGATCCCAGGGTCCTGGGATGGAGCCCCGCATCGGGGTCCCTACTCCCCGGGAAGCCTGCTTCTCCCTCTCCCACTCCCCCTGCTAGTGTTCCCTCTCTCACTGTGTCTCTCTCTGTCAAATAAATAAAATCTTAAAAAAAAAGAAATGTAAAATACATTGATATAGAGTTTATGAAGTATAATTTAAAATGTCAACATTTTAAATGCATAAACCCTTGACTCAGCATCTCCCCCTTTAAGAATTTATAAATAAAAATAATATAATTTATAAATAAAAAGAATTCACCCCATAGATATACTTTCATAGTGTACAAAGATATAACTACATGCATACATGCATTATCCACTGCAGCATTATTTGCAATAGTAATAAACTGAATTATTACAAACCAAAAAATAGGTAACAAAACTACAGTCTACCCATATTATAACACTAACACAACTATTTAAAAGAATGGGGGACCTGAACATATTGACATAAAAGGATGTCTAAACAGACTTCTTAAGTGTGGTGGGGGGGCAGCATTATAGAAGCATATGTATACAATAATTCCAGCTCTGTTAAGAAGAACAAAACTGTGTATGTTCATGTATGTGTCACACGGGAGAAATATGGAAGAAAAGGCCATATGCTTTTAACAGCACTTACTCTAAGGGAAGTTAGACTTTTTGGTTCCCAAGCTGAAGAGTTAATAAAAACATACAATCAGTGTGAATGAGAGGCTTGGGAAAGAGGGTGAGGCTGCACTTCATACTCTTTATACTCTGTTGCACATGTATTACTTTGGTAAGAATTTTTAAAATACAAATACAAATATAAATACAAAAAAAAGTTAAAAGAAATTTAAGACAACTAGAACTAAAATAAATTCCTAATAAACAAAAAAAACTGGTAATTGCCATTCTCACCCTTGATCCTGATCTTTCTATTACCTTTTTTCACAAGGCCACCATCATCCTTTCAGCTACCTAAATTAAAAAACCTAGGGGTCACTGGGGGTGGGGGACTCAGCCATCAAAGAAAAAGAAATCTTACCATTTGCGATGACGTGGATGGAATTAGAGGGTATTATGCTAAGCAAAATATGTCAAACAGAGAAAGCCAATTATATGATTTCACTTATATGTGGAATTTAAGAAACAAAACAGGATCATAGGAGAAGGGTGGGAAAAATAAGGTAAGACAAAATAAGCAGGGAGACAAATCATAAGAGACACTTAACTATAGGAAACAAACAGAGTTGCTGGAGGGCAGGTTGTGGGGGATGGGTAACTGGGTGATGGGCATTAAGGAGGGCACATGATGTGATGAGCACTGGGTGTTATATGCAGCTGATGAATCACTGAACTCTACCTCTGAAACTAATAATATACTATATGTTAATTAATTGAATTTAAATAAAATTAAATTAAAACAACAACAACAACAAAAACCAAACCTTGGGGTCATTCTTTAGTCCTTCCTCTCTCTCCCTCTACTTCATTCTTCATTCAGTAAATATTTATTACCAAGTGCTTTCTATGTTCTAAGAGCTATTTTAGATACTGAGAAAACTACATTCTAGTTTGATAGTTATAGAAAACTGTTTATAGTTTGTCTCAGAACAAATATGACAGACACAAAAACCAAAACTCTGCCAAATCAATTGTAAGTCCTCTAACTTCCGTTTCCTAAATACCACTGAAATCTCCCCCACAACCTAATTTCTACTGCTAATTTTCATTGTTCAAATAAGAGACAATGAGAAATTAAACTCCTATAATTTTATCCTTTCCAAATTCTTCACATCTCTTTAATCCACCTTCATACTATTAAAAGTGAAGTTGAACATGTCGTTCTTCTTGCGGAAATTTTTCAATGCTTCCATTATCTTCTGAATAAGAAAAGAAACTTTAATATGCAAAGTCCTTCCCAACGCCTGTCTATGTATCCTTTGGGTCCACCTCCTCTCTCACCCTCCAACCCATATACTTCACACCAGCCAGGAGAACTGCTAGGTTTCCTAACATCCATATTTTCTCATGCCTCCATGCCTTTAAGGCATTACTTCTGCTTAGAATTCCTTTTGCTCAACCCTAGCAAACTCTTGTATATTCTTTAAGATTCAGATTTAGAAGCCTCGGTTTTCCTCTACAGTCCTAATGCACCTCTCCACTCCTAACCCAATACCACAACTATTTACAGTAGCTATCTCCTATAAGTTCTGTAAGGACAGGCACCCCACCTCACAGTCTCTCTGATCCTAAAATGTATTTTAACAGCTAGCATGTAGTAGATATTTTACATCCATCTCATGAATAAAGAATGAATCAATGACTGTTTAAACAGTGGTGTGACCTTGAGTAATAAGGTGTATAACCTGAGACTTAATTTCCTAACATATAAAAGGAGGGTGACTATATGTACCTTGCAGGGTTGTTTTGATAATTACAAGATAAGCTGAAATTCCTAGCATGGTGTCTGGTATTTAGTAAATATTCAGTAAAAGTTGGCTTAACATACTTTTAGAAATAAGGTTGTACAAGCTACTCAGGGAGCAGAGCCTTTCTATCCTTACTTCTTTGGTAACCTTAATCCTGAATTTCAAACAAATTTAGAATACAGCCTAACTAAGCTGGAGTCCTTTATTCTCCAGCTAGCAATCTTCCTTGGGCAGGCTTTCTTCATGCTAGCAATACTGAACTATTTAACATTCTTTCTCTCATTCAAGGTTTTTGCTCTACTTGTCTCTTTTGTCTACAATTTCACCTCTTCCCTCTTTCCCTCTTAGCTAAATTTTAAAGATACTGGAAAGTCCACAAGAAAATCTAGTTTTGTTTAGTTTCCTGTTTTGCTCTATTAATCTATACTGCAATTATATAAATCTATTACTTAAAGCTGATCATGTCCCATCCCCGTTATCAGTCAGTCCTGCAACTGTGAATAACTGCTGTAATTTCTTATTTATCTTTCAGTTTTCTAATGCTATTAGGAATTTACCTGGTGATGTCAGTCTTCACTGACAATCCAGCAACATGACTTCATATTCAGACTCCATGCCATACACTTGAATACTGATTCTTAATTATCCTGGGTTCTCTCTGCTATTGTGTCATAGGCATTAGTTTTAACTGCAAGCTCTGAAATCTTGTCTTTGAGTTCTGGTTCCCTTAATACTAAGGACAGTCTTGAGCATAAAAGCCAATAAACACTTCCAAATTAACTTAAAAAAAAAAGACATAAAATCCTAAACAAAATTACAAATACTTTAAACATATCTGTAGGTCACTGAGGACACAATTTATATTCCATTATCATCCACCTTCTTTAAAATTTGTATGTGGGATATTGAACAGCCAATTTCTGAATACCCTATTCTGTGTGTGTGTGTGTGTGTGTGTGTGTGTGTAAAACTTTTCCCTAGGCTCACAAAATTCCACCTCTCCAAATTTATAATTTCAGAATTAAAAAACACGACAGAACACTACAATCTTGTTTCATTATTGTTGCAATAATATGTTTTATCTATAGGTCACCGAGGAAACAATTTGCATTCCATTCTGATCTACCTTCTTTAAATTCCTTATGTGGGTAAGTAATCAAGTAAACAAAACACAACTTGGCTTAATACATAAGAAAACTATTTTATACATACTATTTACGTGTTATAGAACATTAACATTTTCTGATAATTTTGAAATTATGTCTAAAAACCTAGCAAAAAAAAGCAATTTTTTAAAACACTGAAGTCTACATTATCTATATGTGACATGGCTCTGAATGAAACCATTTTTAGAGAAAATGGGCAAGATCTATTTACTAAGTTACCTGTAATCATTCCGATCATCAGCTTTTATTCCAGGCCAATCTCTCTTCAGATACTGACTAGCCAACTTCTGGATACCCTGTTAAAATACATATATATACATATTTTATAAAATAAGCACTGTGCCATAAAAGAAGCTCTTTTCCTTAAAGTATATTATTTGGCAAATCTCATCTTTTCAAATGTAAATTTAACTCAGAAGGACCAATGATAAATGGTAAAACATTATAACCTGGTTCATTCTTGTCACAGTCCTCTTTTGTCTCCATTTTTAGGAAAGGGTGAGTATAAGGCTGAAAAAATTGAAACTTAGTCAATATGCTTTTCACGTCACCAAACTATCTGACCAGCCATAAAAACAAACTACCTCTGGAGTATCACAGGGAACACATCTGTCCACCTCCCCAGAGCTCCGATTACACCGCTCGACATCTCAATTCCCCACCATTCTTCTGCTGTGGCGTGGACCACATTTCTAAATCCAAACTTTCGTATATCATGAAAGGCAACAACACTTTCAGTTTGGGGCAGATACATGTTCGCATGTAAAATTAGTGAACATACCTTGGTGCTAACTATTCCATAGTAGTCATTTTGATTCAAGACAGATTTTAAGGTTTTTTTTCTTTTTAAATAATATCATGGCACAGATCACTTCAAATAAAGAAATTAGTTTTACAAAGAAATATACCTACTTACTGTTATCCACACAAAATGAATGTGGAAAAAAGAGTATTTGTCTACACCAGGTACTGTGGGTACCAGGATTTGAACAGAGAAGACTATTTTATTGGCAAGTGAGATTAAACTACTCACTCTGAACACAGAATGTATTACTTTTAGATGGGAACATATGTGGTCTCCTAACACTCTAACAGGGTTCAATGTACAGGATTAGAAATCATCTACCTTAGGATACTCATCTCTACATGCAACTTCAAACAGAATAAATAAAATGCTGAGATGAAGAACAATCACATTAATTAACAGATTGCCTACTTTAAGCAGAGGCTGCCTAAGAAAAATCAATGCTGCACTCTATATATGGCACCCTTCTACTAAGGTCTACTGCCAAATCAATTTGGCATTAAATCCACTGTTGAATTAAATCCACTGTTGAGTGCTTCTATTTATCATTATTTCAATGAACCCAAAGGGTAGCAGGAACTGTAGAGAAGCTCCTTTGAACCTCAAGTTCCTCCTGAACTTGGCAATAGTTTGGTTTTGCTACTGCAAGGCACTGTTTTCTGAGAACTCACAACTGCATATGCACAATACTTCCATTTATATACCTTGCACTTTGGGCAGCCCAATCACTAAGATTTCCCTGAATATGTAGAATACTTTTTCACCTTTGTACCTTCTTCATATTGCTATTTGCATGAAATATCTTCCCATCATGCCCATTCCTACCTGAACTCTCACCACCCTCCCTTTAAGCTGATTTTTAAATTTCCTAACACCAAATATTCAAAATTATGTATAGGAAAATGTGAAAATTTCCTAGGTATTTAATTTCATTTCATCAAAATAGAATAGTTTATTCTTCTTTCTGCAGTTACTAGCTGGAATTCTTTTTTAAAGAGCTACCTCTCCCGAACTATTTGGTTATCCTGAGGTACAGTTCTTAGAAGAAAGGCAAGATAAATATTTGGTTGTCCAGTTTTGCCCAAAGGTGAACAATGAATTTTTAAAGTAACATTATGAACTCATATATTTTAAATAATGGATGTGTTTCAACTTACTGCAGTCACTACTCTTTTGATTCTATAATTGTTAATCTGTGGTAAGGAGTCCCTCCCAGTTGGCTACCACATCATGACCCCAATAGGCTTTGATAGTTTCTTTGTTTTTCTTTTACAGTTTCTACTCCAGATCTGCTAAGCTAGTTTTCTAAGGAATTCTGATTCCTTTCAGAGAGAAACAAGATTCAGAGACCACAATCTAGGCACTACCTTATTCTTCAGGTCTTTGTGTCTTTCTCTAAGAGGCTTTTTCTAATCATAAAGAGTAACTCACCCTCCTCCACCCAGTTACTGTCTCACACCACCCCCACTTATTCATAATCCTTATTATGTTGTTACTATCTGGTTTAAATATATTTTATCTGTTTACTGATTATAAACTCCATCAAGTAGGCATCTTACCTTTTTTTTTAAATCACAATGTCTCCAGGCTATAGCAAAGAAGCTAGCATTTAGTTGATGCCAATAACATTCACTAATTGCACAAATAAATACCACCTACATTATTCTATTTCCAATGTATAATACCCAAACTCCTTTTGTGTTTTTGCCATTCTGAGTTAGAAATGTCTAAATCAAAATTTCTCTGGTTCCTCACTTTTCTTCAGGGGAGAAAAAAAAATGTACTAGATTTCTAAGATTATGACCAGGTGGTTTAAGTATAATAAATAAGTTCCTTTGTAAAAATTACAGTCAAATTTGACCATTTCCACTATTGGAAGAAAACATATGTGTGGATACTCCAAAGCAATGAAAACCAAAAGTACCAGAATTTATTCCATCCCTAGAAGGCATTGCACATTAATTATTGTGCAGGTTCAAATAAACAAAAAGAACTCATAATATATGGACAGGAATAAGAAGTATGTAACATAAAATGGGAGGTAACACATGGTTACTACCAAATAAGTGGCAATATGTGATGTAATTCCCAGATGAGGAAAAGATCACCTGATATTTTCTTAACAACTTACATTTAAATGAAATGATAGCTGACTTACTCAGTTTAATGACTGCCAAAGTCGTTGCAGAACATTTCATACAGATCATTATATATGAGCCTCAGATTATGAGTAGGACTAAGAAGGCAGAATGACAGCACTCAAAACTTATATAAAACAAATTAACTTGACAAGCATTTCAACACATTTGTTTCTCTTAACTCTGTTAGGTCTTGTTATAACCACAGAGAAACTGGACATCTAAGAGAATACCATAATTTACTTAAGATCATATAAAACTAGTTAGGTTTGAATCTGAATCCCTACTTACCATTCTAAATCTTTGCCAAAAAACCATCATTTTAGAGTGGATTTTATCTAATTCTTTAAGAAAATTTCTGAAATTACTTTAACTTATCTTTTTCTGTGCATTGTAAGTTACAATAGCAATTTCTAGAGCTCTGAACCACAAAGTTGAACTGTATTAAACTGAATGAGCCCTTTAGAGATGAGATGAGGGATTCATGAAATAGATAAACAGTGAGATCTTTAGATGAAAGACTTTATTCAAGTTAGTTCACAGAGGCAGGAATCATGACTTCTGTGCGCTCCATGCAGCTGTTCAAGATCTATCCTGTATCGCTGCTCAAGAAATACTCCATGGCCATTATAGGAAAGGTCTTAAATAACATTTCATGTCTTTGAAAGCATTCTATACTTAAATTAAGTTTCCCTTTTAAGTTATACTTAAAGCTACATCTTATGAATAAAAAGCCTGTATACACAGAAAATAAAATCTATCCTAATTAAGTGGCTAAGAAAAATCTATGGCCAGAAATTTTCTAAGAAGTGTTTTGTTTTTTTTTAAATCACTCCCCCATGCCACAACATTATTCCCTAAAATTGGTGCACTAGCCATATAATACTTATTTATATTTAACTGAGCATCACTGATGTACCACGTTGATTTGATTTCCAATATAGTTTACTCCGCAGCAGTGGTTTCCATAAAAATGTACTATCAATATACTCTTTGGAACAGCCAATAACATCCCATTCCAACCTTTTAAAAAGCTATCAGTGTCTGATGTAAGACTTACTTTGTTTTACCTCTCAATAACACTTGCTATATTGCTCTAACAAGTGAAGCAACACAAAGAAAGCCACTGTTCAGCAGACACTGGGAAATGAACTGATGGCTTAACCTTTTGCCCATTTGCCACAGCAAGCTGAGCAAGAATGTGCTCCATGGCTCACACAGGTTATTCCATACCCGTCCCATCCCCTTAACATACAGAGAAACTAATATTTAAATTTTACTAAGGGTCGGCCATCAGATGGCTCTTCAAAATTATAGGACCCCATGTTATTTTTTTTTTAAGATTTTATTTATTCATTTGAGAGAGAGAGAGGGCGTGCATGAGCGGGAGGAGGGGCGGGGGGAGGGACAAGCAAACTCCACACCGCTCCCCCTCCACCCCCCGCCAAAACAGGGAGCCCTACATGGGGCTCATTCCCAGGACCCCGAGATCACGACCTGAGCCGAAGTCAGATGCTTAACCAACTGAGCCATCCAGGTGCCCCAGATACCATGTTAATTTATATACTATACACCTTTTTGCTATGACATTCCCAAATTATGCAAATGACTTTTAAAAATTAACAAGTCCATTGCATAAGCAGGATAGTTCTCAAACTGACATAAATTATACAATAATTGTCTTTACTATTCTTAAATTACTTTAATAGTAATGGAGAACTTCACCCTTACCCTTAAGGAAAGTTTTGAAATATTTTTCATTCTTTTCTGTGGTTCATAATTGCAGTCAGCATTAATCAGCATATTATTTTAAAGTACACAATAAACATAATATTAATATTAACCTCATGTATTAAACATTACATATTTTTAGCCTTTTCCTTTTATCAAAAATAAGATTAGGGGTGCCTGGGTGGCTCAGTCGTTAAGCGTCTGCCTTCGGCTCAGGTCATGATCCCGGGGTCCTGGGATCGAGCCCCGCATCGGGCTTCCTGCTCAGCGGGAAGCCTGCTTCTCCCTCTCCCACTCCCCCTGCTTGTGTTCCCTCTCTCGCTGTGTCTCTCTCTGTCAAATAAATAAAATCTTAAAAAAAAAAATAAGATTAATTTTGTTTAATTACATAAGAAAAAACAACATCTTTAAGATTTTACTTGAGAGAGAGAGAGAGCACGAGCAGAGGAGAGGGGCAGAGGGAGAGGGAGAAGCAGACGCCCCACTGAACAGGGAGCCCAATGCAGGGCTCGATCCCAGGACTCTGGGATCATGACCTGAGCCAAAGGCAGACGCTTAACTGACTGAGCCACCCAGGTGCCCCAAGAAAAAACAAGATCTCACGACATTTTAAATGACTTATCCTATCTGATTTGAGAACCAAATAAAAAAAAAAAATGAAATTTAACATTCATTCATGATTAAAAACTCTCAAGAAACTAGAAGCAGAAGGACCATTCCTTAACCTAGTAAGGGCGTATATGAAAAACCTACAGCTAACATACTTCTAATGGAGAGTGAATGTACTGGGAGAGTGGTATACCCAGAGAGGGCAAAGAAGCTCCACACTCCTTCTCATATGCTTTGTCCTATGCATCTCTTCCAGCCTGCAGTTCCTGAGTTATATTCCCACTTAAAAGACTATTGTAAGAGAGGACTCTGGGAAGATGGTGGAATATGAAGCAGCAGAAAGCTGTCTTCCAGCCCAGACAACAGACTCAAAGGCAGAACCTATCTCATATAACTATTCTCGAACTCTGAAGTCTTATTTTTTTTAATTAAATTTTATTTATATTCAATTAATTAACATACAGTGTGTTATTAGTTTCAAAGGTAGGGTTCAGCGATTCATCAGTTGTATATAACACCCAGTGTTCATCGCATCATGTGTCCTCCTTAATGCCCATCACCCAGTTACCCCAACCCTCCACCCTCCTTCCCTCCAGCAACCCTCAGTTTGTTTCCTATGGTTAAGAGTCTCTTTCAGTTTGTCTCCCTCTCTGATTTCTTTTTTTTTTTTTTTAAGATTTTATTTATTTATTTCACAGAGAGAGACATAGAGAGAGAGGGAACATAAGCAGGGGGAGTGGGAGAGGGAGAAGCAGGCTTCCCGTGGAGCAGGGAGCCCAATGCGGGGCTCGATCCCAGGACCCTGGGATCATGACCTGAGCCGAAGGCAGATGCTTAACAACTGAACCACCCAGGCACCCCTCCCTCTCTGATTTCATCTTGTTTTATTTTTTCCTCCCTTCCTCTATGCTCCTCTGTTTTGTTTCTTGAATTCCACATATGAGTTAAATGGTAATTGGCTTTCTCTGACTGACTTATTTTGCTTAGCATAATACCCTCTAGTTCCATCCATGTCATTGCAAATGGCAAGATTTCAATTTTTTGATGGCTGCATAATATTCCATTGTGTGTGTGTGTGTGTGTGTGTGTGTGTGTGTGTGTGTGTGTACACCACATCTTTATCCATTCGTCTGTCAATGGACATCTGGATTCTTCCCATAGTTTGACTATTGTGGACATTGCTGCTATAAACACTGGGAAGCATGTGTCCCTCTGGATCACTACATTTGTATCTTTGGGATAAACACCTACTAGTGTAATTGCTGGATCATATGATAGCTCTATTTTCAACTTCTTGAGGAAGCTCCATACTGTTTTCCAGAGTGGCTGCACGAGTTGGTATTCCCACCAGCAGTGTAAGAGAGTTCCCCTTTCTCTGCATCCTTGCCAACATCTGTCATTTCCTGACTTGTTACTTTTAGCCATTCTGATGGGTGTGATGTGGTATCTCACTGAGATGCTATCTCACTGTGGTTTTGATTTGTATTTCCTGATGCCAAGTGATGTTGAGAACTTTTTCATGTGTCTGCTGGCCATTTGTATGTCTGGAACTCAGAAGTCTTTTCAAGGGTTACAATTTCCAGGGGACAGCTTGGACATTAAATGAAATAAATTTCAGCCAATTTCTGCACTTAGTTCAGTAGTAGTTACCTTTTACCTCCCAGCCCAGTGGGTAGGCAGCCATACACTTATTCTTGAAATAGCCTGCAGAAGATGGGGTGGACAGTAAGGGCCCTGTCCTCCAAATGTCAGGGATCTGTGCTCTGATTACTGATTGCTGATCGGTAGGTGATCTAGGAGGTGGAGATACAGAGGTACCAACACAGAGGTGGGCAGTCATTGTTGCATACCTATCCCCTACTGAAGAAAAGTCAGAGTCTAAGAAACTTTTAGGACACCATTCAAGTGGACCTACATATAAACTGTGGGAGTCCTAGAAGAAGAAAAGAGAGAAGAAGGGACAGAGAGATTATATGAAGAAATAATGGCCAAAAACTTTCCATATTTGACAAAAGACATGAATATAAACAGTCAAGAAACTCAACAAATTCCAAATAGGATGAACTCAGAGACCCACATTGAGACACATTATAATCAAACTGTCTAAAAGCAAAGAGAGAATCTTGAGGGCAGTGAGAAGCAAATCACTACATACAAAAGGATCTTCAATAAGATTTTCAGCAGATTTCTCAACGGAAATTTGGAAGGACAGAAGACAGGAGATTCATATATTCAAAGTGTTAAAAGGGAAAAAACTGCCAACCAAGAATATTATATCCAGTAAAACTGTCTTTAAAAGTGAGGGAGAAATTAAGATACTACCAGGTAAACAAAAGCTGAGGTAGTTTGTAACCATTAGACCTACTCTGCAAGAAATGAAGGAATTCCTGCAGGGTGAGAGGAAAGAACACTAGACAATAGCTTGAAGCTATAAGAAGAAATAAAGATCTCACTAAAGGTAAATATATGGGCAATTATAAAAGCTAGTATTAACATAACAGTGGTTTGTAAATCTTTTTGTTTTCTCTGATTTGAGACTAATACTTTTTTAAAAAAATTGTTACCTTGGGGCGCCTGGGTGGCTCAGTCGGTTAAGCTTCTGCCTTCAGTTCAGGTCATGATCCCAGCGTCCTGGGATCAAGCCCCATGTCGAGCTCCCTGCTCAGTGGGGAGCCTGCTTCTCCCTCTCCTTTCACTTGTGGTCTCTGTCACTCTTTCTCACATGCTCTCTCAAATTTATAAAAATCTTTAAAAAATATATGCATATATATGTTTTTAAAGATTTTATTTATTTATTTGACAGAGAGAGAGAGGGAGCACAAGCAGGCAGAGCAGCAGGCAGAGGGAGAAGCAGGCTCTCCACTGAGCAGGGAGCCTGATGTGGGACTCAATCCCAGGACCCTGAGATCATGACCTGAGCCGAAGGCAGACACTCAACCGAATGAGCCACGCAGGGACCCTAAAAAATAAAAATATTAAAAAACAAAAAAAGATTATAGTCTTTAAAAGCTAGTATTACTGTACTTTTGATTTTTACATAACTTAAGAGACTAATGCATTAAAAATTTTTTTGGTTTTATGTTTTTGGACACAAAATGTACACAGATGTAATTTTATGACACCAATAAATGAAAAAAGTAGGGACAGCTGTAAAGGAGCAAAGTTTTTGTATGTTTCTGAAGTTAAGCTGGTATAAATTCAAATTAGAGTGTTATAATTTTATTTTTTTTAAGATTTTATTTATTTTACAGAGAGAAAGAGAGAGAGATATCACAAGTAGGCAGACAGGAAGGCAGGCAGAGGGAGAGGGAGAAGCAGGCTTCCTGCATAGCAGAGATCCTGATGCTCCATCTCAGGAGCCTGGGATCGTGACTTGAGCCGAGGGCAGACGCTTAACGACTGAGCCACCCAGGCGCCCCTAATGTTGCTATTATAACAATTTCATAAGAGAAAGTATATGTATAAATCCTGTTGGACGTAAACAGAGTGGAAATATTAAATATCCAGTTCATATAATGCTGTTGCCAATATAAGCAGATAACTTGGAAGTTTGCTTAATAAAAGGTATCTTTCCTTTAAGAGGCACAACCACAAATCTACCCGATGTTAAATATTAAATGCCAGTTATTTAATCATTTTCATGTTCACTTCAACCATTTTCTTCCCTCCAGTCTGGTTTTTCCTATAGAGTTCCTCCATTTATTTCCAAAGCAATTTATATGCAAGCTTTAATCAAGAGAAAATCCTACTGACTAAAAGGCACTAACTTAAAGCTTACCTCTAATATTTCAATAGTTTTTATTTCACTTTCCACTTTCAGTAGACTGCTTAAGTAAGAAATGATGGCTATACTTTTATGAATGTTTTTTCTTTCCGCCATTTTGTAAATTTTTCTTTCCAAATTTCTGTAAGCTATTAGTAAGAAAAGCAATATTTTTCACTGTGTATTACAGTTATCTTCTAATAAAGATTAATATTTGTTGGCAAAAAACAAATTTGTGGGAGTTTATTTTATAATATTTAAAACAGTATCAGTTGGAAAACATAAATTATGGCTTATAGATTTTTAGAGCGAAATATATATAATTTTGGTTTATTAACATCATTAGAGTCACTAAACATTGTTTAAATTATAATTTTTCAATTTTTTATTGAAGTTTTATTTCAAGGCTTAGATTAGCAGATACCTATTTGTAAGCCTCTCTGACAGGAAGGTTTTTACTGGGCGGGGGGGGGGGAACAAATTGGTTGCTGTTGTTTTTAAACAATAAGAAAAGTGTTCTATTAGCATGATTCAACTGTCTCCTTGATCTCAAAGACAGCTGTAAAAGCAGTTCCTCCTTCAGAGCAGAAACTGGAATGTATCAAATCAGCAAGCAAATAACAACTTCATGTACTTGACCCTTAGAGGGGGAAAATCCAGAAGAAATAACCAATATGTGACTCAACATAAGGGCCAGTAAAAGCCAGTCTTCATTTGCCTTCTTATATGGAGAACATATAACTAATCATTAGGACTAATATTTGAGTGCTTACTATGTGTCAGATGCTTCACATTTATTAACTAACATTTAAAACCACTGCCTTATGCAGTAGACACAACAGAAATTTTAAAAGGCTAAGTAATTTTTATAAGATCACCCAGCTAGTTAAGCCTGGGTTCAAATGCAGGTCTTACTTCGAAGTTTAAAACACTTTCTGATCACTCAATCCACTCTACTATAAACATACCTATATATTTTGGCTGAGGGCTGTCTAAAAGTTCTTTAAAACAGAGCTATAAAAAAAAAAAACACACAGAGCTATAAAAATCTAACCATAGTTCAGTCTTTGCTCGGTAAATAACTGCTGAACTGAATCATTACCCATTTTGGTGAACAATTACACATATACATGTTTAAATTAATAGAGTTTATTTTTTAGAGCAGTTTTAGGTTACAGAGAAATTGAACAGAAAGTACAGGGTTCCCATATACCCCCTGACTACATGGATTACCCTAATATTAACATCTTGCATTAGTGTGATATATTTGTTACAAGTGATGAAACAACACTGACACATTAAAATCCATAGTTTACATTAGGATTCACTATTTGTGTTGTACAGTTCTGTGGGTTTTGCCAAATGCACAATGTCATGTACCCACCACTGCATTCTCATAATAAACCCTAAAACTCCCCTGTGCTCTACCTACTCATCCTGCCTTCATTGCCCTCCCTCCCAAACCCTGGCAAACACTAATCATTTTACTGTCCCTATAGTTTTACCTTTTTCAGAATGTCATATATTTGGAATCATACAGTATTGCAACCCTTTCAGGTTGGCTTTGTTTACCTGACAATATTCATTTAAGGTTCCTCATCTTTTAGTGGCTTAATGGTTCAATTCCTTTTATCACTGAATAATATTCCATTTTCTGGATACACCACTGTTTATTAATTCACTCACCTATTGAAGGACATTGTGATTGCTTCCAGGTTTGACCAATTATGAATAAAGCTGCTATAGACATTCATGTCCAGATTTTTGTGTCAACTTCAGTTTTGAACACATTTGATGTGTCCAATTGCTTGATCGTATGATAGGCTGTGTTTAACTTCCAAAAGTGGCCTGTACCATTTTGCATTTCTACTAGCATGAATTTTGAAAGTTCTGTTGCTCCACATCCTAGCTAACATTGGGTGTTGTCAGTGTTTGGAGTTTAGTCATTCAAACAGGTGTGTGTAGTGGTGTCTCACTGGCAATTCCCTAATGACATACAATGCTAAGCATCCTTCATCATATGCTTCTTTGCTATCGGCCTTTCTTGTGGAGGTATCTGTGCAGGTCTTTTGCCTACTTTTTAATTAGGTCATTTGTTTACTTATTATTGAGTTTTAAGATTTCTTTGTATAATCTGGATTCAAGTCCTTTATCAGATCATGTTTTGCAAATATTTTCTCCCAGTCCCTGGCTTATCTTTTCATTTTCTTAACAGTATCTTTCATAGAGAAGTTCTTAATTTAACATCTATTATTTTTAACACTGAGTCCTCATTAACTAAGGTTAAGGTCATTAGGCTTTAGGAATCAGATCAGTGAAAAAAAATCTAAGCCGTGAAGGCTAATTCTAGTAACAGATTAAGTATGAAATTATGCCTAGGTGTGTTTTACTCTAATGCAGTGAACTGATGGTGAAAATTACATAAAATCTAAATTTTGTGATAAACATAGAAGTCTGAACTAAACTCTTCATAAAATAAGAAATTTTTATGCAAATCATTGTTTTGTAATTTAGCTGTTCTAAAAGTTTCAGTCACTACAGTGTTCCCTTAAAATATGGGTAATGTATGACATCCTATTCTACATAATTCCTCATTCTTTTTTTTTTTAAAGATTTTATTTATTTATTCATGAAAGACAGAAAGAGAGAGAGAGAGGCAGAGGGAGAAGCACGCTCCCAAGGAGCAGGGAGCCCGACACGGGACTCGATCCCAGGACCCTGGGGTCATGACCTGAGCCGAAGGCAGATGCTTAACCATCTGAGCCACCCAGGTGTCCAATAATTCCTCATTCTTAATGCTTCTAACAATACCAGCAAAGAAAACAATTTTTCGCAAAATCAATTCAATAAATCTTTGTTACAAAGTAACATGTTATCTTGCTTTTGAATGGTCCTTTATCAAGAAAAGGGTAAAATACAGTTATATACAAAGTGCTATGGGGTAATAGCAAAAACTGCTGAGATCTGAGAGAGAAGACAAGGAGAGCTAGGGTAAGTTTCACAGTAAAAGTGATAATTTGATCTGGGCCTTGAAGGAAGAAGTATAAAGGATTTCCCAGTGACCAAAGAGAGAGGAAAGGATATGCATGAACAAATATGTCAAGCATAAAAGAAGGAAGGAACAGGGAGTCAGATAACACTGGGTTTAAATCCTGGCTCCACTACTTTCTAGCAGTCAATGCTAAACAAGTTGTATCTCTTCTCTAACAGTTATTTTCCTTACTTTAAAACAGAATTAAATTCACACCTTATAGGACATGTAAAATTTAGGTAAAGTCACTTTTAATAAGCAGTCAATAAACATTAAATTACCCATTGACATTTAAAGGAGAGAACCACAATCTGATCTTTATTTCAGAATGATGACCATGGTGCTGATGTGGAAGATTCATTATGAAGAGAAAGAGGAAGCAGGGTGATCTAATTAGGAAGGTATTGTATTCGATATCAGAAGTAGAAAGAGAAAAGAACTAACTAGTAATAGGTGCTCCAAAACAGAAGTGACAACCTGGAACTAATCAGGTATGGGAAGGGGGAAGAAACTGTAATCAAGATTGACTAAGCATACTCATGAATTTCTTGCTTAATGTTGATCATACATTAAAAATCTAAAAGCTACTTGGCTACTATCAAAACAACAAAACAAAGCAGAAAATAAGTGTCCACGAGGACAAAGAGAAATTAGAATCCCTGTGCACTGTTGGTGAGAATGTAAAATGGTACAGCCACTATAGAAAACAGTAAAGAGGTTCCTTAAGAAATTAAACGTAGATGGGGTGCCTGGGTGGCTTAGTCTTGTTAAGCTCAGCAGGGAGTCTACTTGAGATTCTCTCTCTTTCTGCCTCTCCCCCAATATGGTCACTTGCACTCTCTCTCTCTTAAAATAAATAAATCAATCTTAAAAAAAAAAGAAATTAAACATAGAATTACCACACAATCCAGCAATTCCAATTCTGGGTTATAATACTCAAAAGAATTGAAGGCAGGGGCTTAAATAGATATTTATATATCCATATTCGTAGCAGCATTATTTACAATAGCCAAAAGGTACAAGCAACCCAAATCTCCATCAATGGATAAACAAAATGTGATACACAGATACAATGGAATATTCTTCAGCCTTAAAAAGGAAGGAAATTCTGCCACATGCTCTACAGGAATGAACCTTGAGGACATTATGGTAAGTGAAATAAGCCAGTCACCAAATGACAAATGCTGTAAGATTCTACTAGTATGAGACCAAATTCATACAGAAAGAAAGTATAATGGTGGGTTCCAGGGGCTGGTAGGAAGGGGGAATGGGTACTTGTTTCATGGTGCTTGTTCGCAAGATAAAAAAGTTCTGGAGATTGATTGTACAACAATGTGAATAAACTTAACACTACTACACTGTACATTTAAAAATAGTTGAGATGGTTAAGTTTTCTGTTACGTGTATTTTAACACAATTAAAAATAATTACAAAAAAATTTTTTAATCTAGTAATGCCGCACACAAACTAAGAAGTCTGAGATTTTCTTTCTATAAAGGAACAGTTTAGGTTTTCACCCAATTTCATGTATGGCATTCACTAAAATCTCTCACAACATAGTTGCCTCCTCCAATCAAGGACAGCAACACATAATTTAACACACAGACACATACACAAACTAAGCTGTGATTTTGGTAGCGTGGTTTTAGGATTTATAATGTCATGGGTGTGTGTGATCACAGTAAATATCTCGGCAAAAGACAAGATACTTGTTGGATCTGCACTTCTGCAAAGTAATGGAACAGATTCTAAGAGTAGGTATAAGAAAAAGTCCTGTCCTGTCCTCTAAGAGCTGATTCAATAGAGATTACTGTCAATGAAACAAGTAAGACTTGTAAATACAATTTACTAAACTCAACTTAACAGACATAAATATATCCAAACAAGTGAGTGTATAGTTTTTACATCAAACAGGAAAAGCAAAAGGAATGTCTCCAGAGCCCTAAACAAAAAGTAACATTCAAGAATGTCACAATTTCCTAGCATTATAAAGTCTCTTATACATCTCTCAATTAGAAGTAACCTGAAGCAGGACAACTAGGAGACGTTATTAACTGTTAAGGGACTAGTCTTCTACTTTGTCCCAGTCTGGGGGAAAAAACATTTCTGAAAGATAATTATGGCCTAATCTTATTTATGTCTCTTTCATTATGTGCTCCATTCCCTAAGCACCATCCTGATGACCTTAACTTTTTAAAGTCAGTGGTAAATCCTTTTATCTATTTAGAAATCTTACCAGAGATACAAATCAATCCACATAATAAACAAAGAAAAAAAATAGCATCAACATTCATATGAGGTGTTACTTTTACAAAGTATTTTTACCTGTATTATATTATTTGATTGTTACTAAAACTGAATGTAGTACATATTTTATTAGAATCTGACCAATAAGGGATTGTACAAAAAAGTTAAGTGACTTAAACACCTAGAAAGCAACACTGCCTATATCCAGAACTTCTACCCATGTCCTCTAAGACTAGTCCTCACTTTTTTCTATTTTGCACCATTTTAGGAACTAATGTAGCACAGGTAACCAACACATAGCAGGCAAGAGCCGGCACAACAGCCTTTTCTGCCAAAGAAAGCGTATTCATTACTTAGCAGGCACTGTGTTAGATGCTGGGGAAATAACAGCAAACATTACAGATAACACCAATGACCTTGTGGTGCTTATATTCTGCCAGGGATGGATTAAATGAGTTAATATTCATCAAGAGGAAATTGATTAATTAAATCATGGTAATCAATACTCTGCAATGTTATGCAATTATTAAAAATGTTCTATATGGATGATCTCAAATACTTAATGGAAGTTTAATGAAAATGCAAGTTGCAGGGAAATATGAATAATGTTATCCTATTTTTGTTGAAAAAACAATATAGGTAAGTACATATGGTCTAGAATACATAAGAAGTTGGAAATGGGATTGAGAGGTATGAGTCTTTAGTTTCTATTCTCTGTACCACTGAACTGTTCACTATTTTTAGAGCAAATGTTCATTACTTTTATAACTGGAAAAAAAAACAAATAAAGAAGGAAAAACTCAAGATACCACTATTTGGTACAGGTTTTTCAAAAGGAAACTGGGAACATAAAGCAGTGAGATCACACTTAGAGTCAGGAAAGGCTTCCCAAAGGAAATGAAACTTGAAGTCTAAAAAAGAGCTTGTAAAGAGAAGTGGGGGTCAAGCAGAAACAGCACTTTCAAGAAAGTAGAATTTCAGTATCGAAGTATGGATAGTATACAGATTGCAAAAGAGAGAATGGATTTAGGGTGAGGCTGGGTACAAGTAGTAAGCAAGGGCCAAATCACACAATGAAATAAAAGTTTGTACTATAGCAAGGCAATAGGAATCCACCATTTTAAGCAGAGGTGACATGATCAGATTTAAAACACTGTGTTCAAAGATGATAGACACAGGAGGTAAAGCCTTGACAAATGTTTATGAGGCAGGTTTTAGTGGAAACAATTCTAAAATTACGGACCAAACAATGTTAGTGTTAAAGAAATTTATCATGTGACCATTACACATAGAAATAATGGAAATTTAAGAGACAGTTTTAATATTAGCAAATATGTCTTTTAAAATAAGAGTTGCTTTCCTTCTACAGTTTAACTACATTTAGAGATATGTTAAAGCTGAATTTTTAAAAAAGCTGTTTAAGACAAGTGCTTATAACTATTTCAAAACATGAAGCTAGAAACTCTCAAGTAGGTTGTCTAATTCAACTCTGGCAGCATGCAAAGATGCAAACATTAGTATTTCCCACAGAAGCAATTTCCAGCTGTCTAAAAGTACAACATAAATGATTACTCACCAGAAACTGTTACTAATGTTAAAATCAGGTACCAGAGGCTGAGCTTGTAATAATAAAATAAAGATCAAAGTTCCACTCTCCTGAAAATATCTCAAGTGAGGAACCACATCAATAAAACATAGTATCTTAGTCCTCAGCAAATTTAACTACTCAGCAAAAAAAAAAAAAGTGTCAACCCTTTTGATATTACATACCCTACATTGCTCAAATTAAAGAAAACTTATACAAAAAAAAGAAACTCTTTTTTTAAAGATTTTATTTTTAAGTAATCTACACCCAATGTGGGGCTTAAACTCACCACCCCAAAATGAAGAGTCCCATGCTCCACTGACTAAGCCAGCCAGTTGCACCCAAAAATGCAACTTTTTTAAAAAAGGCCATGTATTTGCTAATAATATTTAAACTGTCTCTTGAATTTCCAATATTTCTATGCACAATGGTTGCATGATAAATAAAATTTCTTAAAACAACATTACTGAATGATTTTCACACACATTGTTCATCATTATATTTAACCTCACAGTCATACCATTAGACAGGTAAACATGCTAGTTTTTAACTGGAAGGGGAAACCTACAAAGCTTGTTAGTTTGGTGACTTATCTAAGGATACACACAACTAATACATGGCAAAGGCAAGACTCAAAAACTTTATATAGATTATTTCATTTATGGAGTATCAGGTAAATTGTGACACAGAACTTCTAAATTGCAAAAGAGAATAAATTATAGAAGAACTAAAAATCAAAACAACAAAAACAGTCAATCTGTAAATCAGTAACTCAACTGAAAATCCTCTGGGTACAAAGTGCCACCAGAACTGTTAAAGCAAATTAAATAGGTCACTCTACCTAAACAGACATTTTTCCAAAGAAGACATCTAGATAGCCAATGGACGCATGAAAAGATGTTCAGCATCCCTAATCACCTGGAAAATGCAAATCAAAACCACAATGAGATACTACCTTACACCTGTCAGAATGGCTAAAATAAAAAAGACAAGAAATAACAAGTGTTGGCAAGGATGTAGTAAAAAAGGAACCCTTGTGCACTGTTGGTGGGAATGTAAATGGTATAGCCACTGCAGAAAAGTGTGGCAGTTCCTCAAAAAATTAAAAATAGAAATACCATATGATCCAATAATTCCACCACCAGGTTATTTACCCAAAGAAAACAAAAACACTTAACTTGCAAAGATATATGCACCCCTATTTTTACTGCAGCATTATTTAAAATAGCCAAGGTAAAGAAGCAGCCTAAGTGTCCATCAATAGATGAATGAAGATGTGGCATATATACACAATGGAATATTATGCATCCATAATGAAAGGATGAGATTTTTTTTTTGCCATTTGTGGCAACATGGATGGACCTAGAGGGTATTATACTAAGTGAAATTAAGTCAGACAGAGAAAGACAAACACCATATGATTCCATTTATATGTGGAATCTAAAATGCAAATGAATAAACAAACAAAAAGAATCAGACCTATAAATACAGAGAACTGCTGGTTCCCAGAGAGGATGTGGGTTGGGGGATGGGCAAAATGGGTGAAGGGAAGTGGGAGATACAGACTTCCAGTTATGGGATGAATAAGACACGGGAATAAAATATATAGCATAGGAAATATAGTCAATGGTATATGTAATAGCACTGTATTGTAAGAGATGGTACTACACTTGTGGTGAGCATAGCATAATGCATAGAATTGCTGAATCATTATGTTGTACACCTGAAACTAATGTAATATTGTATGTCAACTATACTAAAAAGAAAAAAAAAGACTATAAATATTTTAAAATATTAGATTGACATTTTTGGTATCTGGTATATGGATTTCTCTGGATTTTTTTTTTTAGATCCTATAGACCAAAATAAAAAATTCAGCTACTATGTAATTAATATTTACTTTTAATACCTAACATTGGTTCATGATCATCTCACTGAGGAAACTGAAAATTAGTAATTGAGTGTATTACATAGCTTAGGGCTACATAAGTAGATTTTTTCATATAGAACTGTTTCTCTCCCCAGTAAAAAAAAAACAAAAACAAAAACAAAAACCCAAAACTGAACATATGGCAAAGAAAAGTGACAGCCAGTCAGTCAGTCACTCCACAGAGCAGGCAGGTATTACAGAATAAATGCGAAATGTAGAATTAGAGATTCTAGAAGTGGGGCTAAGATATTGACAGTTTAACATAACAAACCTCACAGCTGATTCGGATGTGCAACCAGATTGAGAATCAGTACACTGATTAAGAGCGCAGACACACAAGCTTCGGTTTAATTCGTGGACCTTCCTTGGCAAGTTACTTGTCTTTATTTTGCATTTCCTCTTCTCAAAAATAAAGGTCGTAATAGTACCTACTTCAAAGTGATGCTGACATAATTAAATGAGTCCATGCTTATAAAGCACCGGGCCCAATGCCTGGCATACATTAAGTGCCCAATGCCTACATTCATTCAGCAAATATTTACTGAGCATTTACTAAGTACAACACTGTTGAAATGTTCACTAATCTTATTAACGTTGTTATAATGAGCACAGTAAAATATTTAAACAAACTTTTTACTTTTGGTGAAGAAACTAAAGACTAAGAGTAGATCAGGTTGGCCAGTACTTAAAGGGAGCCAGCAGCAGAAATGGGATCAAAACAGGCAACTTCTTATTTCCAGGCTTCTTTTATTTTTTTTCCTCCTCTTTCTTTCTTTTTTTTTTTTTTTGAATGCATCTTTCTTTTTCTTTTATTTCCGTATTTAAATTCAATTTAGTTAACATACACTGTATTATTAGTTTCAGGGGCAGAATTTAGTAATTCGTCAGTTGCCTATAACACCCAGTGCTCATTACAGCAAGTGGCTTCTTGGTAGAGCTGAGTATTGGGCAGGTTTAAAAAGGTAGAAAATAACACAATCCAAAGCACTAAAGTATTAGAGCCAAGATAATAATTTTGAAATGTGTTCAAGGAAGGAAACAACAAAGGGCGCCTGGGTGGCTCAGTTGGTTAAGCGACTGCCTTCGGCTCGGGTCATGATCCTGGAGTCCCAGGATGGAGTCCCGCATCAGACTCCCTGCTTAGCAGGGAGTCTGCTTCTCCCTCGGACCCTCCCCCCTCTCATGCTCTCTATCTCATTCTCTCTCTCAAATAAATAAATAAAATCTTAAAACAACAACAACAACAACAAAGAAAGCATAGGAAACAAAAAGCCAAAACAAGCAAGCAGGCTTCATAGTCATTCCAGTACAATATTGCACAATGTTACACATGGTCTTTGGAGTCAAACAAATCTGGGTTCAAAGCCACAATCTACCATTTACAAATTATGACATTTAATTTCATTAACCACTATGAGCCTTAGTTTTCTCAACTGTAAAATGGATATAATAATGGAACACAAACCTAATGATTAGACCAATGCCTGACATATAGTAAGTACCTGATAAATGATAATCATGATTTCTAACACACAAGAAGTCTTCCTCCAGGCATATTGTGTTCATTCACAATTATTTTTCACCTCTACCTTTCACCTTTTGGATACCACTGTTCCACTGATAAAGAATGTATCCCTCTCTATATCCTTTCAACATTCCTGCTTTCTCTAGATATGCCAGTCCCATTTCTCATGTCTTTCTACAAACTTAGGGCCCTTAATGATTATGTCATGTATGTGGCACTTAATCATACAAATCACACAGAGCCCTACTATTAGTATGTATTTTGTAATTTTTTATGTGTATCTATATTACTTTGTCAGTTAGATTTTAGGTTCTGAATATATAAGTCCTAATTTCCTTGTAATTCTACAAAAGCTAACAAAGTTGATATGCACAGAGCATGCCCTCAAACATAGTAAATGACTTTAGGAAAAGAAGAGGGCAGTTCTCTAGGATATTCAGAGTACATCCTTTTGTATCCAAATCCCTGACCAACTCTACAATGAAGAGTAGGAAAATATGTTATTTTTATATGAAACAGCCATGCCAAAAATAGGGATTATTCTAACAAAAAGATTCATCAAGTTGAGCTTTTTCTGCATACAAGTCTTCTGGTAGATGTAAAAACAGTTTTCCAGCTGAAATATTAAATACAATACCACCTTTCACTAAGAAATTTTGATGACTGATCCTAAAAGGGAACTTAGATTTATCTAGTTGAATTCAGATGAAGAATACTGGGAACTTATTCAAGATTTCTCACCAAGTAAAAGGGCCAATAATCCAATATAAATAATGATATGACTCTCACTTCAGTGTTCTTTTTCCAGAACATTTTTTTTTTTTTTGGGCCTGGCTTCTCTAAGGACCCTAGCCTAGTGTTTACAACCTTCTATCAAATGGTATCAACTTAGCATATCTCCCTACTTCTTTCCAATATCATGTAACTCTCCATAGTAATTCCAGAAACACTGCTTATTTTTATCTACAACCACTTTCGAGTGTAATAATACCCTCTAACTACAAATCCTATCTTTCCCTCAAAGCCTAGCTCATCTGATTTAGCTTAGTTCATTAAATAAGACCAAATACTCAATTATTATTCTACCTTATTTTTTTAAGTGTGTGTATGTATGTATGTATGTCATCTCTACACCCAACATGGGGCTTGAACTCATAACCCCAAGACCAAGAGTCACCTGCTCCTCCAACTGAGCCAGCTAGATGCCCCTATTCTACCTTACTTTGAAATGAAACCATTTTTCTGCTCTAGAACTGGGATACATGGTAGAGGAAGAAATTAATATTTTGCTTTTTAAAAATGCACAATTTTGAGGCGCCTGGGTGGCTCAGTCAGTTAAGCGTCTGCCTTCAGCTCAGGTCATGATCAAGGTTGATCTCAGGGTCCTGGGATCAAGCCTTGCATCTGGCTCCCTGCTCACTGGGGAGCCTGCTTCCCCCCTCCCTGTGCCCCTCCTCCCTTGCTCATTCTCTCTCTCTCTCAAGTAAATAAAATCTTTAAAAAATGTACAATTTCACTCTTTTCATTATAAAATGTCATTTTGGGGTAAGATTTAAAAAAAAGAAAACTAGCTCTGGGAGGAAGCGATCTGTTTAACTTGGACTTGATCTTCAGATTCCTCACGAACAGGTCTTACCTTTCTAACAGAGCCTAACTTTCTACACAGTAAGGGCTATGCCTTTGTGCCAAATACTGTGCTATACCCATGAAATAAATGTTCATCATTCAATAAATACTTATTCAGAAAAGATTCACCCCATGCCATACTATACTGGGCACTGGAAAGAAAAGAGATGATACTCATATGGTCTCAGCTTTCAAAAAAGCTCAATGGGTATAAATCTTCAAATAGAAAAATACATAAAAGGAATGAACAAGTTTGATAAGAGGTATGTTAAAGGGAAGGTTTTCTTTGTTAATTTACAAATGGAAGAAAAATGTATAGGCTGAAAGAAGCAGCCAGCAGTGAAAAGAGGGACTGAAAAATCAGGAGAAAATGGATAAGAGTTATAAAAATAAGGTCGACATACCTGGAAAGAGTTAGGGTTATGATTATACAGATGAAAGGCTGGTTAGGAA
Organism: Eumetopias jubatus; assembly: GCF_037043125.1. Taxonomy (NCBI): domain Eukaryota; kingdom Metazoa; phylum Chordata; class Mammalia; order Carnivora; family Otariidae; genus Eumetopias; species Eumetopias jubatus. The sequence goes on from NW_028274819.1 coordinate 54,648,202, forward strand.
GATGAACCCTCTTTCAAACAAGAAAGAGTAGATAATGATTATCCAGATAAATGGAAAAGGAGGAAGGGTAAAAAACAAATAATTTACTTTTTTAGTTAGCATGAGACCTTTGAAAATATACTAATACAATTTAGAATAGGGATCCCCGAGCTTTTTTAAATGTACAACCCATCAGTTAAAGAAAAAAAAAATTGAGAACATACCCCTAAAATATGTATATTTAGTTATAAATCATACTGAGATATTTATACTGAGATATTTTGTATTTATATATTATATAGATTATACAACATAACAAAAACACAACTTTCAAGGAATCACATAAATGTGCAATAATTAATTTTTCTAATGTTTTTCCAATGTGATCGGTTCATAGATATCAATGACTACTGTTTCAAGAAAGTTACAAGTTGGGGTAAAGTTCCTCATTATGAAAGTGGTAATACACCCATTATTAAATGGTCTTCTACGTAATTACAACTTAGTTTTGGCTTACTTTCTTCAGGTCTGTTTGAGCTATCATAGTTTTCACCTTATTATTGATGAACAGCTTTAAAAGAAATGTCATCTCTGCTTTTCTCCTGATGTTTGCCTATGCTTGCATTATTAAAATTATCCTCAATGAGTTCTCATGTTTTTCCCAGTGATATTTTAAAGTTATTTGTCCAGTTTGTGAGATAAATTAGAAAACATCATCTGTAAATCCATTTCATCAGATGAAAACTGTTACAGCAACACACGAAGGCAAACAGCGGGTATGCTATAAAAACTGCTCAATGTACATACAATCATCTTGTACACCCCCAATAGCATAAACAACCTCCTCTAGACATTACTGACTTAGATCACGGGCTTTGTTCTCAGGCGTGCTATGTATTATATATATGTATATTTAAGTAAATTACTTGATCTCAGCTTCAGTCTCATCATCAGTAAAATAAAGGTAATACTTCAGTAGGTGAATGGGTAAGTATACCGCAGCACATCCAGACAATAGAGTATTATTCAGCACTAAAAGAAATGAATTATCAAGTCATGAAAAGACATAGAGAAAACTTGAATGCATATTACTGTATGAAAGAGGCCAATCTGAAAGGCTACATACTGATTCCAACTATATGACATTCTAGAAAAGGCAAAACTATGGAGACAGTAAAAAGATCAGTGGTTTCTGGGGGCGTGGGACAAACAAGTGGAGCACATAAGATTTCTAGGCAGTGGAACTATTCTGTATGATGTTATAATGCTGGATACATGTCATTATACATTTATCAGAACACCAAAAGTTAACCCTAATGTAAACTATAGACTTTGGGTGATAATGATGTGTCGACTGTAGGTTTATGGGCTGTGACAAATGTACCACACTGGTGGGGAATGTTGTTAGTGGAAGAGGCTGTGCGCGCGCGCGCGCATGCGTGTGTGTGTGTGTGTGTGTGTGGAGGGGGACAGAGGGTATATGGGAACTCTGTACTTACTGCTTAAAATTACTATGAACATAAAACTGCTAAAAATTAAAGTCTATTAAAAATAATACCATTTATCTCAAAAGACAGATTGTTGAATTAATCAAATGAAATGGCATATATAAAGTACTTGATGTGTCTACTCTAGGTATTCAATAATGTCTCCTAATAGTATTCAATCTTCCATTCAATAAATATTTAATTAGAACTCAGAGAGTGATTATTGTCACAACTATGCAGATTTTGCCCAAAAATAACTCTGGCAAGTAATATTTTTAATGTTTATTAATTCACTGACCACTTATTTGATATTGAGACTTTTCTTGTAAGTATAATTATTGGGTCTATCAATTACAACTTAGTTCTAACATGAAAATTCAATTCAGTTGGTCATTATGTATAAGAAATATCAACATTATGTCACATGTAATTTTCAAAAAACTGAGATATTTTCCATCACAGGCTGAATATAGATGATTAATAAAATTAGTCAACACAGCAATGAGTTCACTGTTGGGACAAAAATATCCTATATGGGGTTAATTATCAAGGAAAATGTATGAAGTAGGACCAGTTAGTATTTCAAGACCTTAGATATTTCTTCTCCCTTTGCAGACCAAAATATTTAATTATTCCACATAAATGCAATGGACTCCTAGAAAACATTAGACAACACTTAATTTATAATTTATAGAAGGATGAATACAAATCATTTTGAAGTTTCTTTTTAAAGTCTCACATCCCTAATTAATATTCATGAGGATAATTTCACAAAAGCAGTTGAAAACTATGCCAGAGAGGGCATAGAAATATATAGTTGTGCCAGTGGAAGAGGCAAGAAATTTCTCTCTCTCCAAAATGGAAGATCTGAGTTCAACACAAACATTTTCTAAATAATAGTTTCATAATATTTTAATCAAATTACTCAGAAATAACACTGCGGAGAAACAGATAATAATGCTGCACAAAGGCCGAGTTCATTTGTTCTGGACAGGTGGCCAGTCTGCAGCTCTGTGTCAGCAGCCCAAACCCACCCACAATGGCCCTAAAGACGATTATGCAAATGCCAGCCAAGCCAGCTATTTTCCCAGGAACAGGAGAAGGGCTCCTAGTAGAAGCTATAATTGTTCTGCAGTCATGTGGAAAAACAAGCAGTTTTTTCTTGCTGGCGGCAGAGTGTTTTCATTAAGGGCACTACTACAATATGTGTGAGATATACAAACACACACACACACACACACAAACACATGTCATGAAAAGACACAGAGGGACCCTAAATGCATATTACTAAGTGGAAGAAGCTGATCTAAAAAGGCTACATGCTGTATGTGTGATATGAGAGGGCTGCTGGGATGTGTGTCTGAGGTACACAAACCGCTCAAACACCATATGCAGCCTATTCCTTCTTCCCCCCAAGCTCCCCTTGCTAAGCAGTTCTCCCTTGGTTATCAATACCAAGTCTCTTCTGTTGGTTACACCTTCCCTTGCCAATAAAAAATACACTTACATTTACAGAAATGTATTAACTTTTGACCACTGTGTATCATAAGCAGGAGATAAACATTCTCTGGCAAAACCGGGATAAGAACCATTCTTACTCCATATATGTAAAAAGCATTTTTTTCACCCGGGGGGCAAAATGAAAACAGGCTGAAGATAGAAACCCATCAGATTTGAAGTATAACACTGACAAGGGAACACTGTTCCCTAATTAATGCTGTTATCAAAGTCTTTTAGGTTTTATTTTTGATTCTACATCATCAGGTTCCTTAGTTTCTAAATGGCAGTTTTCAAGTTACCTGCTCTAACACCTGATTTTACAATGTTTTCTAGAACTAAAGTTATTTCAATATTATTGCTGTTGGATTTTTTATTCTACACAATTTATAAATAGTATTTTTTCCCTTTTCTCACCTCTCTTGCTCTACTCACCCCTCAAATTCCCTCCTTTGTATGAAAAGAGGGACATTGTCTGCTTTATTTAGTAAAAGGCATAAGATATTACTACTTTCTCTACCTACATGGAACTCGACAGTTTCCAGAACTCATGTTATATGATAAAATATGACCAAGTCCCTCTGCCCTAAATTTGTTCAAGGAGGATTTTCCTCAAATGCTTAGAAACAGAGATTATGACATTCTTCACAGATGTCAAATACGTTATTTTAAAATAAGATATTACAAATTTTTAAATGTTTAGTCAAGAATATATGTATTGTTAAAATTAAAGCAACCATAAGTAGATAATCTCTTTAACCTCAGTAGTGTTATTGACCTAAGATTTACTTAAACTCCACTGTCCATTAAACAAATTAACATTCAAAACTCTATTTTTTTTTTTTAAGTAGGCTCTGCACCCAGTGTGGGGCTTGAACTCACGATCCTGAGATTAAGAGTCACATGTTCTACTGACTGAGCCAGCCAGGCGCCCCTCAAAACTCTTTGTTAAAATGATTTAGCTCCAGCTTTGAAATGACTGTTTCTTCTAGTAAACCCTCACAAAGCACTCTGCTTATGTCTCTTGAAGTGCTTATCATGTCCTTACTTTAACACATTCAGTCACTCAAGCATTCATTCCTTGGTCCTAATTCAAACAGATGAGTAGGTCACAGTCTCTACCCTCAAGGAACTAACACTAGCTACTGAGAGAAGTATCTGAATTTTTTTAAAAAAAAGTTTTTAATATATTCTGATGTAAGTACAGAGTAGACAAACACACAAGATGAGTATGGTAGACTATATTTACTTTTTTTAAAACATTCCCTACCACCTCACCAGGATGGCTAAATTAAAAAAAAAAAAAAAAAGGTAATACTAAGTGTAAGGAGAATATGGAGAAACTAGAACCCTCACACGTTGCTGATGAAAACGTAAAATGGTGCAGCCACTCTGGAAACAGTTTGGCAGTTCCTGAAAATGTTAAACATACAGTTATCTAATGACCTGGCAATTCCACTCTGAATTGTGCACTTGAGAAAATACATATCCACTTAAAAACTCGTACATGAGGGCACCTGGGTGGCTCAGCTGGTTAAGGTCTGCCTTCGGCTCAGGTCATGATCCCAGGGTCCTAGGATCAAGTCCCACATCGGGCTCCCTACTCAGTGGGGGGCCTGCTTCTCCCTCTCACTCTGCCTACTTGTGCTCTCTGTCAAACAAATAAAATCTTAAAAAAAAAATTTGTACATGAATGCTCTAGCAGCACTGTTCAGAATAGCGCCAAAGTGAAAACAAATGTCCTCCACTAATGAATGAATAAAATGTGATATAGCCATATGTATAACCATTCAATGAAATATTATTTAGTAATAAAAAGGACTGAAGTACTGATACATGCTATAATATGGATGAACCTTGAAAACAGTATGCTATGTAAAAGAAGCCAGAAGACCACATATTACATGATTTCATTTATATGAAATGTCTGGATTAGGCAAATCCATAGAGACAGAAAGTTAATTGGTGGCTGCCCAGGGATGGGGAAATTGATGGGAAAATAGGGGGTGACTGCTAATGAGTACTGGGTTTCTTTCTTTTTTTAAAAATGTGTATTATTGAAGTACAGTTGACATACAATGTTATATTAGTTTCAGGTGTACAGCATAAGTACAGGGTTTCTCTTTGGTGTGGTAAAAATGTTATAAAATTGATTGTGGTGATGGCTGCACAACGCTGTGAATATACCAAACCCACTGAGGTGCATACCTTGACAGGGTAAATTATATGGTATGTGATCTATATCTCAATAATATTTTTACTAAATATAAATATGCAAATATAAATATAAATATATTACTGAGGACCTATATCCACTCTATTCTGTCAGACTCTGATTTAAATTGTAGTGTTTTTCTGTTTCTGACAATGGCATCACAGAGTAAAGCAGAGGTCTAACAAATATGCCTCAAATGAAAGAATACCCTTCCAGATGTCAATACATTAGATCAGGTCAGGAACATAAAAATTCAAACTCATAGGCTAGTTAGAGGAATAATATTAAATAAACCAGGAGGCTAAGCAGCAACCAGGCTTAGGCAGATGTCTACACAAAGGAAAACAATACAGTTTCCCTCTACAATTTGCACAAAGATTGATTAATAACCAGAACGGCTAAAACTTTAAAAGACTAAAAATATCGAGACTTGGCAAAAATATGTAACAACTGGAACTCCCATATGCTGCGGGTAAGGAGCAAACTGGACAACTTTGAGGAACTATTTGGCCATATCTGGTAATGAGACAGAGATACATTACCTTATGACCCAGTGACTCCTCTCCTAGACATATACCTAGTAGAAATGTATACAAATTTTCACCTATGGAAATGCTCAAAGCAATACTTCTCATAACTGTCAAAAACTGGAAACAAGCCAAGTGTACATCAACAGAACAGATAAATAAATTGTGGTAATTCCTACAACAGAATATTTCTCAGCAATGAGAATGAAATTTACTTATACTAAACAACATGTTAAGAATCTCACAAATACAATGTTGACCAAAAGAAGTCAGACCAAAGAGTATTTGCTGTATGATTCCATTTAGATTAGTTCAAAATCCAGCAAAACAAACGTAACTATTAGAAGTCAAGTTAATCATTACTTTTGGGGGGATGGTTAGTGACAGAATGGGCAAGGGGAGGCTTCTGAATTCTAAACTGTTCTAGTTCTTCATCTGAGTAGAGGCTGACAAAGGGTATGTCAGCTTCATACTAAAAATTATGCACATGTCCATATTATATATATTTCAAAAAAGAATAATATTAAAAAAATAAACACACTTCTGAATAAACCATTGGTCCAAGGAGAAATCACAATGGAAGTCAGAAAATATCTTCAACAGAACAAGTAAACACTACATAGTAAGACTTACAGAATGTCAATGTAATATTTAGAGAAAAAAATATATCCTTATATTTGTAAAAAGGAAAATCTAAAAATCAATTTAAGCATTCCTCCCTTCTCCAAGAAGTTAGAAAAAGAACAGCTGACTAAACCCTAAGAAAACAGAAGGAAGGATATAAAAGATAAAATCATAAATGACTCAACAGAAATATAACCTATCATGGAAAAGATCAACAAAGCGAAAAGTTAATTCCCTGAAGAGACTATAAAAATTGACAAACCTCTGGTGAGACTGTTCAAGAGAAAGAAAATGAAGTATAAATAATCAACACTGGAGTGAAAACGAAGAAATCATTAAAAAAGCTTCATAATATAAAAGAAAAATACAAAGTTATTATGAGCACCTATGCCAATAAATTTGAATATCAAACAAAAACAAATTCCCAGGAAAAAACATTACTTTACCAAAATTTATATGAGAAAAAAACAGAGACACTCATCAGTCATACTGCCATTAAAGAAAATAAAAAGTAATTTTAAATCTCCTCACAAAGAAAAGCCAGATCCTAGTAGGCTTCACCAAAAAGAACTTCCTAAGAATGGAAAAAGAAATAATTCCAATCTTAGAAAAATTCTTCAAGAAGGCAAAGAGGGGAACATTCTTCAACTAATTTTATGAAGCCCTGATATCAAAATTTAGAAGAAAAAGTATGAGAAGGAAAATTACAGTCCAATTTCACTCATGAAGAAATATTAACAAATCGAATCCAACAATATATAGAAAAGCTAAAACATGAAGACCAAATGGGTTTTAGAATGCAAACTTGGCTTAGCATCAGACAGATCAATTAATATCATTTGCCACAATTTAGTAGTTGAAGAACATATAATCATTTCAACAGATAAAGCAATTGATAAAATCCAACATCCATTCATAATAAAAATTCTTAATACTGTAACCTGATATATAAAAAAAATCTACAGCAAGCATCATACTTAATGAAAGATTAAAAGATCTTCCTATGAGGGGCACCGGGGTGGCTCAGTTGGTTAAACATCTGTCCCTTGATTTGGGCTCAGGTCATCGTCTCAGGGTCGTGAGATCAAGCCCTCTGGCCGCATATCTATGGAGTCTCTAAAATGGCAACAGTGTTGGTATTCCTCTAGTTACTTCTCCAGCGCCATTTACATTTGGTTAGAATTTCACTTCCAGCATTACCCCTTTTTGTTTCTTTGCTGCCCTTTCATCTTTGTTAGCTAATTCCCTCTATTGATTATATATATTTGTAAACTGTCCAGTGGGTTTATCACTGTAAGACAAAGAGGCAACAGTTACAACTTTACTGTCTGTGTGTGAACTGAGTAACAGATGCACAATGAACAATACTGACAGACTCTGAAAGAAGTGATGGGATTGGTCACTGATCATGACATGCATCTGTCATTAGCAGTGATTTGTGGACTACAGAGCCAGCACTGAAGTCTGTACTTTATACAGTTACTGTATAAAGTTTAATATATCATGGTAACTAAAATTAAAACTGTCCTTGGGAGAGTTGTAATTTAACTGAACTGTATTATTTGAAATTTACTTGGATTTCTTCGTTTTCACTTGGAAAATTACCATGCAAAGTAAGGCCTGACTGAAACTTTCTAGCTTTATCTCACTGGCAAGGGCCTCCAGTACATTGTTGAATGAAGGTGGTGATAACAGCATCCTTGTGTTATTCCTGGTCTCAGAGGAAGACCCATTTGTTTGTTTGTTAATTATTTTTTAGACAGAGTATGCATATGCATGTGAGCCGAGGTGGGGGGAGAGGGAGAGAGAGAGAGAATCTCAAGCCAACTCCACGCCTAGTGCGGAGTTTGACACAAAGAAAAGGAGTGTGAGGAAAAGAATGCAGTTCTCCCAGATGAATACTGCTGGCAAAAAAAATGAACATTATAGAAACTCTCTGAGATATTTCACGATATTGAAAGTGCAAAGGGTAAATGTTAGAAGCGAACCTAAATACAGAAAAGAGCGAACAATTCACCAAGGCATATGACAAAAAGAAGGCAATCACCGATCCTTGGGCAGCGCTTCCAGTTTCTGATTCCAAATGTAAGGAGCTTGTAAGTCACCACTCTGTCCTAATAATACGTACAAAGCTGAAGAGACTAAACAACTCTTCTTGGACCTGAAGAGAAAGGAGGACACAGGGCAAACTGCTGCCTCCAAGATTGGAGACAAACAGGCAAATAAACGGAGTCACGGCTTACCAGTGCAGAGACTCACATGTGGAAACCTCCTCGCAAAGCAGTGCCCAGTAGGAAAACATGAACTGTAACTAACAAATTCTAGGCTCTTTGTGGAAAACTAGAGTTAAAAATCAGGGGACACAGTCACAGTCCCCCTATAACCCCACAATTTTGTGCAATTTACCTCCAGGAGCTCAATCAGGCTCCCACAGCAAGTATCAGAGAAACATCCCCCAAACCTCCAGCAGAGGGAGGGGAAAAGAAACCATCGTGAATATGTCAGGGCACTCAGTTCTTTTTTTTTTTTTTTAAGATTTATTTATTTATTTGAGAGAGAAAGAGAGAGTACATGAGAGGGGGGAGGGTTAGGGGGAGAAGCAGGCTCCCCGCTGAGCAGGGAGTCCGATGCGGGACTCAATCCTGGGACTCCAGGATCATGACCTGAGCCAAAGGCAGTCGCTTAACCAACTGAGACACCCAGGCGCCCCAGGGCACTCAGTTCTTAACAAGGCCTGCCCTCAGGAGAAACAAGTAAACCAAATCTAAACCTGCTGAAGTATATTCAGTGCCTAAGTGACCTGGGAGGAAGGGAAATACCCAACTCTAGTCAGCTCTACCCTTCCAGGTAGGAGAAGGGAACAGGCTCATTAAAAGAGACCTAATCAAAGAACTATAGAACACTCCCCTCCCTACCCCCACCTTAACACCACATTACCAAAGACCTATTTACAGCAGTGCCTTTTACCCAGTCCACTAAGAAAAAATTACAAGGCATAATAAGAGGCAAAAATACATTATAAGAGACAGATCCAGCATCAGAATCAGAAATGGCAGGGATGTTAGAATTGTCAAACAATTTAAAACAACTATGATTAACATGCCCTCATGGATAAAGTAGACAGCATATAAGGATAAACGGGCACTGCAAGCAGAGAAATGGAAATCCTAAGAAACAAAAAGAGATGCTAGAGATTTAAAAAAAACAAAAAACAAAAAACAACTGTAACAGAAATGAAGAATGCTTTGATGGGCTTACTAGTAGACTGGACATGCCTGAGAAAAGAATCTCTTGAGCTTTAGGATGTATCATTAGTAACTTTGAATACTGAAAAGATGAAAGAAAAAAAACCAGACTATCCAAGGACTGTGGGACAACTACAAAAGGTAAAATATAGGCATAATGGGAATACCAGAAGGAGAATAAAGTGAGAAAGGAAAAGAAGAAATATTTGAAACAATAATAACTGAGAATTTCCCCCAAATGAATGTCAGAACCAAATCACAGATACAAGAAGCTCAGAGAACACCAGATAAACAACAAAAAACCTACACCTAGGCAGATCATTTCCAAACTATGGGAACTCAAAGATAAAAAAAAATCCTTGGGGCGCCTGGGTGGCTCAGTCGTTAAGCATCTGCCTTTGGCTCAGGTCATGATCCCAGGGTCCTGGGATCGAGCCCCGCATCGGGCTCCCTGCTGAGCGGGAAGCCTGCTTCTCCCTCTCCCACTCCCCCTGCTTGTGTTCCCTCTCTCGCTGTGTCTCTGTCAAATAAATAAATAAAATCTTAAAAAAAAAAAAAAAGATTAAAAAAAATCCTCAAAGAAGCCAGAGGGGGGGGAAAACATCTCACCTATAGAGGAACAAAGATAAGAGTAACAACCAACTTCTCTTTTTTCAAAAAAGATTTATTTATTTATTTATTTGAGAGAGAGGAGCAGGGGGAGGGACAGAGGGAGAGGGAGAGAAAGAATCTCAAGCAGATGCCCCACTGAGCATGGAGTCTGATGCAGGACTTGATCCCAGTACTCTGAGATCACGACCTGAGCCAAAAGCAAGAGTCAGATGCTTAACCAATTGAGCCACCCTCGGTGCGCTAGGTGCCCCTGCATATGTAATTTCAAATTTAATAACTTATATTATTTCACCCAGTATATCCAAAATTTCAGCATGTAATCGATATTTTTAAAATAGGAGACATTTTCTATTCTTTCATACTAAGCTTTCAAAAATTCCTCTATTTTACACTTACAGCACATCTCAGTTTGTATAGGCATTTTTTTAAAAAAACTTATAGACATGGTTTATTATTATAGTTATTTGCAATAAAGGTTCTTATAAACATTTATGCATATATTTTTATAATTTATATAACTTGAATTTAAACATATAATAGCTATTTTTCTCAATAAATTCAGATTTATATAATTATTAAACAACATTGATGCTTGTTTTGTTCTTTTTGCTGCTATGAATATATAAAATCCTTGCAGTAAAAATTCTTATGTCTTGGCTATTTTTTTCCATTTTTTAAATTTAAATTCAATTAACATATAAATTGGTTTCAAGGGTAGGGGTCAGTTATTAAGTGATGTCAGATCAGTCTTATATAACAACCAGTGCTCATTACATCACGTGCTCTCTTTAATGCCCATCACCTGGTTACCCCATCCCCCAACCTCCCTCCCCTCCAGCAATCCTCAGTTTGTTTCCTATGATTAAGAGTCTCTTATGGTTTTTCTCCCTCTCTGATTTTGTTTTGTTTTTTTCCTCTCTTCCCCCATGATCCTCTCTTTTGTTTCTTAAATTCCACATATGAGTGAGATCATATGATAATTGTCTTTCTCTGATTGACTTACTTTGCTTAGCATAATACCCTCTAGTTCCATCCACATCATTGCAAATGGCAAGATTTCATTTTTTTTTTGATGTCTGAGTAGTATTCTAACAACCATCCCCTCTTCAGAAACCACACAAGCAAGAAGTAGAGTAAAATAGTTATTTTATATTTATTTTTTAGATTATATTATCTAATTTTATAATCTGCTAAATTACCCCTCAATAGTGAAGAAGAAATAAAAATTTTATCAGACAAACAAAAGTGGAGGGAATTTGTTACCAGAAGACCTGAGGTGCAAAAAATGTTGTAAGTAGTTCTTTAGAGAGAGGGAAAACTTGAATCTACATAAAGAAAGACCATCTAGCAACAATAAGTGAAGGTAAAATAAAACTATTTTTCTTATTATTAATTCATCTAACAAGTAACAGTTTGTTCAAAATAATAATAGCACCCATGTATTATTCTATTATGTATACTTATGTACGTATCTTATGTATATACAGTTGATCCTTAACACAGATTTAAACTGCACAGGTCCACTTATAAGTGGATGTTTTTTGATAAATACACTACGGTGCTGTAAATTTATTTCCTCTTATGATTTTCTTAATAACATTTTCTATTTCCTATTCTATTCCCTAGCCCACTTTCTTGTAAGACTACAGTATATAATGTACAAAATAATTATTCATCAACTGTTTATGTTATTGGTAAGGCTCTGATCAACAGTAGGCTATTAGTAGTTAAGTTTTGGGGGAGTCAAAAATTATATGTAGATTCTTGAATGCGTACCCCCTAACCCCCATGTTGCTCAAGGGTCAACTGTATATGTACGTATATACAGTATATATGCTTATGTACAGATGAAATAAATGACAGCAATGGTATAAAGGATGGAAAGGAGGAATTAGCATTATTTTATTATTATAAGATACTCACACTACCCAAGAAGTGATATAATGTTATTTGAAAGTAGATTTGGGTTAGCTGTAAATGTATAGTGCAGACTCCAGGGCAACCACTAAAAATAATTAAATATATATATGACACATATGCATATAATAGACACATCTAGTAGACAGACAGATAGATATCTAACATTCTAAGAAAGGAGAGAAACTGGAATCATATAAAATGCTTCAGCTAGGGGCACCTGGGTGGCTCAGTTGTTAAGCATCTGCCTTCGGCTCAGGTCATGATCCCAGGGTCCCGGGATCGAGCCCCCCATTGGGATGCCTGCTCGGTAGGGAGCCTGCTTCTCCCTCTCCCACTCCCCCTGCTTGTGTTCCCTCTCTCGCTGTGTCTGTCAAATAAATAAAATCTTAAAAAAAAAAAATGCTCAGCTAAAACCACAAAAGGGAGAAAGAAAATGGAAGACAAAAATAGGAACAAATAACAATAGCAAAAAATAGAAAATAGTAACCAATATAGTAGATATAAGTTCAATTACATCAATAAGCATTTTTTGTGTCAATGGTTTAAATGTACCAATGAAAAGACAGAGACTGTCAGAATGGTCAATAAAAAAGATCTAAAAATATGCTGTCTATAAGAAACTCATTTTCAATAAAAAGACACTCATAGGTTAACAGTAAATGGATGGAGAATAACAAACCATGCTAACACTAATCAAAAGAAAGCAGGAATAGCTATATTAATTTCAGAGAGAGCAGACTTCAAAGCAAAGAAAGTTGCCATCAATAAGAAAGGGTATTATATAATGATAACAGAGTTAATTCTTCAATTAGACATAACAATTCTTAATGTGTATGCACTTAACAACAGTGTATCAAACTACATGAAGTAAAGACTAATAGCACTTCAAGGAGCAATAGATAAATCCGCTATCATACTTGGAGACTTCAACATCCTCTATCAGAAATGGACAGATCCAGCAGGCAGAAAATCAGTAAGGACATAGTGGAACTCAAGAACACCAACAATTAATGGGATATAACCAATATCCATAAACTACTCATCCAAGAACAGAAGACTATACATTCTTTTTATGTTCACATGGAACACGTACAAAGGCAGACCACATTGTGGGCCATAAAACACAAAAGATTTTGAAAGAAAGAGAGCACGTGTGCGCGCGCGAGCACAAGCAGGGGGAGGGGCAGAGGGAGAAGCAGGTTCCCCGCTGAGCAGGGAGCCCAATGTGGGGCTCGATCCCAGGACCCCGGGATCATGACCTGAACCAAAGGCACATGCTTAACCAACTGAGCCACCCAGGTGCCGCAAAACAAAAACAGGTTTAAAAGAAAAGAAATAGGGGTGCCTGGGTGGCTCAGTCGTTAGGCGTCTGCCTTCAGTTCAGGTCATGGTCCAAGGGTCCTGGGATCGAGCCCCACATCGGGCTCCCTGCTCAGCAGAAAGTCTGCTTCTCCCTCTCCCGACTCCCCCTGCTTGTGTTTCCTCTGTCGCTGTGTCTCTCTCTGTCAAATAAATAAAAATAAATAAAAAAGAAAAGAAAAGAAATATATAATATCTGTTCTCAGACTGTTCGTTCACAGTGAAATTAAACTAGGTATCAATAACAGCAAGGTAACTGTAAAATCCCAAATTTGTGGAGATCAAATAACACATTTCTAAATAACTGACGAGTCAAAGAAACCTCAAAATATGTTAAACTAATTGAAAATGAAAACACAACTTCTCAAACCTTGTGGGATGCAACAAAAGCAATGCCTAGAGGGAAATTTGTAGCACTAAATGTACCCATTAGAAGATCTAAAATCAATAATCTAAGGGAGTCTGTTTCTCCCTCTGACCCTCCCCCTTCTCATGCTCTCTCTATCTCATTCTCTCTCTCAAATAAACAAATAAAATCTTTAAAAAAAATAAAAAATAATAAAATTTATATAGAGGGGCAAAAGACCAAATAGCCAACACAGTATTGAAAGAGGAGAACAAAGTTAGGAAACGGACACCATTCCACTTCAAGACTTAATATTAAGCTACATTAATCAAGACAGTGTGGTATTGGTGAAAGAACAGATAGATCAATAGAAAAGAAGAGAGCCCAGAAACAGAGTCACATAAATAGTCACCTGATCTTTGATGAAAGAGCAAAGGCAATATAATGGAGCAATGGAAGTCTCTTTAACAAATGGTACTGGAACAACTAGACGTCCACATGCAAAAAAAAAAAAACAAAAAACAAATGATTCTAGACATAGAACTCAACACCGTTCACAAAAATTAACTCAAAATGGATCATCTACTGGGACATCTGGGTGGCTCAGTCAGTTAAGCGTCTGTCCTCGGCTCAGGTCATGATCCGGGAGTCCCGGGATCAAGCCCTAAGTCAGTCTCCCTGCCCAGCGTGGAGTCTGCTTCTCCCTCTTCCTGTGCCCCTCCCTGCTCTATTTCTCTCTTTCTCTCTCAAATAAATACAATCTTTTTTAAAAAGTGGATCATATACCTACATGTAAAATACAAAACTATAAAACTCCTAGAAGATAACATAGGAGAAAACCTAGGTGACCTTGAGTATGGTGATGATTTTTTAGATACAACATGAAATCCATGAAAGAAATAATTGATAAGCTGGACTTCATTAAAATTAAAAACTTCAGCTCTGTGGAAGACAGTGTCAAGAGAATGAGAAAACAGGGGCTCCTGGGTGGCTCAGTCATTAAGTGTCAGCCTTTGGCTTGGGTCATGATCCCAGGGTCCTGGGATCGAGCCCCGCATCGGGCTCCCTGCTCAGCCAGAAACCTGCTTCTCCCTCTCCCAATCCGCCTGCTTGTGTTCCCTCTCTCACTGTCTCTCTCTGTCAAATAAATAAATAAAATCTTAAAAAAAAAAAAGGAGAGAGAATGAGAAAACAAGCCACAGACTGGAAGGAAATATTTGCAAAAGACACATCTGACAAAGAACTGTTATTTAAAATATACCAAGAACTCTTAAAACTCAACAATAAGAAAACAACCCAGTTAACAATGAGCAAACACCTTAACAGACATGTCACCAAAGAAGATTTACATATGGCAAAGAAGCATATGAAAAGATGCTCCACATGATATGTCATAACAGAAACACAAAATAAGACAATAAGATACCACTACATGCCTATAAAAATGGCCAAAATGTGGATCATTGACAATACTAAATGCTGATAAGGATGTGGAGCAATAGGAATTCTCATACATTGCTGGTAGAAATGCAAAATGGTATAGCTACCTTGGAAGACAGTTTGGGGTTCTCTTACAAAACTAAATATACTCTTACCATATGATCCAGTAGTCACACTCCTTGGCTTTTACCCAAGGGAGTTGAAAACTTATGGTCACATAAAAGTCTGCACATGGATGTTTATAGCAGCTTTATTCATTAACTGCCAAAACTCAGAGGCAACCAAGACTTCAGTGGGCAGATGGATAAATGGTGGTACATCCAGACAATAGAGGATTATTCAGTGCTAAAAAGTAATAAGCTATCAAGCCATGAAAAGACATGGATAAACCTTGAATACATATCACTAAAGTGAAAAGAGCCAATATGAAAAGGGTACATCCTGTATGACTCAATTTTCTGACATTTGAAAAAGGCGAAACTAAGGATAGTTTAAAAAAAAAAATTGTGATTCCCAGGGTCAGGGGGAATGGAATGTAGACAGAGAGCAGAGGATTTTTAGTACAATGAAACTACTCTGTATATTATAATGATGGATATATGTACTTGTACATTTGTCCAAACTCATTGATGTACAACACCAAGAGTGAACCCTAATGTAAATCATGGACTTTGGGTGATTTTGATATGTCAATGTAGATTCATCAATTGTAACAAACACACCACTCTGGGGGGAGGGAGATACTGGCAATGGGGGAGGCTATACTTGTGTGGGGTAAGTGGTATATAACAAATCACTGTATCTTCACCCTAATTTTGCTGTGAGCCTAAAACTGCTCTAAGATATTGTCTTAAAAAAAAAGCACTGCTCAAACTATTCTTAATATTTTAGAAAGAAAACATTTAATTCTCATAGTTTCCAATGTTTTAAATTAAGTATACTAAACTAAACACTAGTTTTACGATTTTCTATTTCCTTATACCTTTATAGATGACAGTAAAATTTTTGACAAAAAATGTTTTAAAGTCACAGAACAACTGTAATTTTTCCATTAAGATCACTTCGCAGTTTCAGCTTGCACCATCATTTTTGCACAATCTTGCACGTGCATGGAAGGAAAGTGAGGACTGTTTATATAAGGATTGGAGAAAGAAACAAAACTGAGAAGGAAACAAAACTCATACCATTCTCAAATAACATGATTATTTACACAGAGGGAAAAATTTAAAGATAAACAATTAGAATTTAAAGTGTTCAGCAGAATGCTGAATACCAAAATCAAAATTCAAAACTCTATACATGATCAAAAGGTTAAAAATGAGTTTCTTGAAAGATGTCAATTTTAATAAAGGTCCACAATTCCAAAGTGTAAAATGATCTGAAAATAAAGTTTATCTGTAACTCATCCGGTGGCGAAACAAGCCCTGAACTGAGATGATGCTATTGATAGTTTTTATGTGCCAGAAAATGTGGGGGATATAATATACGGTATACAGATTAAATATGTAGGAGTAAGCTTAACAAAAGTGTTAAAGCCCTCTATTGAGAAAATTATAAAACTTTTATTGAAAGACATTAAAGAATACCTTTGAAATGGAGGGACATGCCAAGGTAATTGATTGGATATCTCATTTTGTAAGTAAAGCTGTCAATTCCTTCCCGACTGATTTATAAATAAATGTAATCTCATTTGGTCTTTTTGTAAATCCCAATTGGTCTTTGGTAAAACTTGACAAGTGATTCTAAAACCTGTATGAAAGTACAAAGGGCTAAGAATAGTAAAAAACAGAGATGAACAATATGAAAGGACCTGCTATACCAGGTATCAAAATTTACTGGAAAGCTGTATGAATTAAGACAGTATATTTGTAATAAGCATGAAAGACCAGTAAAAGAGAAGAAAGATCCCAGACACTGATGCACAGATATATGGACAGTATATAATAAAAGTGACTCTGCAATGACTATCTTTATTCCAAACTATTTCTTCAAGGACATCTGTATATCAAAAAGCATTGAAGGATAGAAATAGGTATCTCCCTATGGAGCAAAAGGCAGGTTTGGTTACTGTCCAGTAAGATAAAGATAAATGGCTCTTTTCCAGGACAAAATTCAGATTTGCTTACTGTCCATTATAAAAGACTTAGGTTCCCTAAACTAGGGGTTCCCCTCATATAATGCAACCTACAGTGGCATTTGGCCTTATTTGCATTGTCCTGTGGAAACTGGAGCTTAGGAAATGAGCAGCCAAATGATGATACTCACTATGGCTATTGCCACAAAGTAATAAAGTCCTTTGTATTGGGCTTAGGAAAATTCTAGGAAAATTCTTAGCTTTCAAGTAGGGTAATATCTCAGACGTTTCACAGTTCTTGATGACTATTTCCAAGAGTAAATTAAAAAGAAAAAAAAAACCATAATCCGCACAGTAACACAGGTTACCAAGTCTTTTACTCCAAATATATACAGAACTCCTATAAATCAATAAGAAAAAGAAATACAAATTGATGGGAAAATGTTAAATACTTCACAGAAAAGGATATATCCAAATGGTCAAAAAATTTTAAAGGTTTTCAATTTCATTAATAATAAGGGAAATACAAATAAAAGCAAATAAGACACAATTATATCCCACCAGATTGGCAAATATTTAATTTGACAATATTAAGTTTCTGACAATGTATTATACAGGAATTCTCATACATTCCTGACATTTGGTAATTGCTACAAACTCTTTAGGAAATCAGCTGAGAAAATTGAAGACACATTTAATCCTATTATTTAGCAATCCTACCTGACACAGAAAAACACATGCATATATGCAACAGGACACATGTACACAAATGATCATAGCAACATTTTTCATAAAAATCAATAAAAAGAAACAAATGTCTATCAACAGAATGGACAAATATATTGTGGTATATATATGTAATAGAAAACTATACAGGCATGAAAATGAACAAATTATATCAAAATACAGTAACATGGCTTGAATCTTACAAACATGATGATGAACAAAAGACTCAAAGAATACATTCAGTGTGACTCCATTTATGCAAGGTTCAAAAACAGCAATAACTACATTATATTCTTTAAGAATGCATATATAACTATAATGAAAAGCAATGATTATCATATGTCTGGGTAGTAGTACCTTGAGGGCAAGTAAAGAAGACATAATTTTTAAAAAAGACACACAGTTCCTAGCTCCATCCATGTTGTTGCAAATGGCAAGATCTCTATGTGTGTATCTATACATATATATAGATAGATACACACATACACACACCGCCTTTTTATCCATTCATCATACGGTGGACATGGGCTGTTTCCGCAATCTGGCTACTGTAGATAATGCTGCTATAAACATCTGGGTGCATGTATTCCTTCAAATTTGTATTTCAGTATTCTCTGGGTAAACACCCAGCAGTGCTAGAGAGTATTATGCTAAGCAAAATAAGTCAGTCAGAGAAAGACAAATACTATATGATTTCACTCATATGTGGAATTTAAGAAACAAAACAAGTGAGCAAAGGGGAAAAAAGAGAGAGGAGAAAACAAAGAAACACTCTTAACTATAAAGAAGAAACATGATGATTACCAGAGCGGAGGTGCATGGGGGATGGGTGAAATAGGTGAGGGGGTCTAAGGAGTGCACTTGCTGTGATGAGCACCGGGTGTTGTATGAAGTGTTGAACCACTATATTGTACACCTGAAACTAGTATCATACTGTATATTAACTACCTGGAATTTAAATAAAAACTTAAAAAAAAAAAGCGTCCAGAGTGCTGGAAAATTTCTATTCCTTTACTTAGACGCCAGTTACATGGGCATTTGTTTCATAGTTACATATTTAGTGTACATTTCTATTCTTCGCATTTTTATTTACTTCTATTGTTTTTCACAATTTAAAAATATCTAATTTTAAATGACTAGACCATCACATCAATAGAACTTCATAAATTTATACTAATATGCTAAATGGAAAGCATCTTATTTCCTAATTATGCTACTTTCCCAATTTCTTTATTCCATTGGTTTATACACAGCAGGAACTCAGTAAAAGCATAATTAACCGGGAGAGAGGAGAGCTCAGAAGATAACTAACACAATAGTACCAAATCACAGGATCACATGAATCATTTAAAAGGATCTAGTAACACCAGAGAAATTTAACAATGTAGTCTAGTGCTATAAACCTTTAAAAAGGTACAACAGAAAAAAAAAACAAAACAAAACAAATAAAAAGGTGCAACAGATTAATAATCAACATTTATCTTTTTTACTTCTGTGCATCATATATTAAATCACTAACAGGCACTATTCAGTAGTGAATGCAAATATTACTGGTTTTCATAAGCAAGTATTCATCACTCTAGCCACTTTTCTGGGCAACCTGCCAAATAATACATAATTTAAGTTTTCTTTTTAATTTTTCCTTCCTATCTGGGTTATCAGATCTACCATAACCACTTGTGTAATTGAAGTAACTAATCAGTTAAATTACATACGACTTTTATTGTTCTCTTAAAACACTGACCCAATGTACACAGTATATTTTCAGATTAAAAAAATGATTTCTGTATTTTTAAATCACACATATGTCAGACTTACTGGTATCCATGTTCTCCTCGTTTTCAAGCCATACACATTGATGAGATTTTCCCAGCCCCCTCTTAAACCAGATGTGACCATCTGACTGAGTTTTGGTTAATGGGATATAAGGAGAGGTAAGGTGTGCCACACTCAGGTCTGGCCCATCAAGAAAGACCTTCTCTGTGGAATTCTATTCTTCCTTCCCCTTTCTACTGGCTAGATGCAAAGGATGCAGCAGAGGACTTGAGACCCTGAAGAATTTCAGAGCCTCAAGATTAATGGACCCTGGATCACTAACTAAACCATCACATCAAAGCCATTTACCAAATTCCTGCAATGAAGTGTTACATGAATGAGAAATTATTATTATTATTATTATTTTGCTAAAGCCTCAGAGATTTTCAAGTTGTCAATTAAAGCAATTAGCCATCCCGACAAACACAGAACATTTGCCAGTGAGACTCTATATGTGTAATTCGTTCTGTTTCCAAATGTCACTATTGATACATTCAGGGCCTGCCACTATCCTGTATGTCAACTTTGTGTGATTTAGACAGAGACAATTTTGGTAGATAAATTAGGAGAAGGCGCCCCCTCTGGGAGGACACCAACTCCACAGGAAATAGCTTGGCAAGGCTAACTGTACCTCTGGGTGAAAGAAAGCGGTCTCTTTCAGCAAGGGTTTAGGACAAGGCATTCAGTTTGGCAAGGAAAACCAGGACTGGATTTCACGTTTCCATGTGAACCTTACCTTAGCAGAGGCACAAACCGTACAATCATTCTCAAAGGCCCTACGCCTATTTCTCTACCATTCTTTTTCCTACCACAGGAATATGGTGCTCCTTAAGTTTCTATCTATGATATTTCACATATCAACTATATTTCAGTAAAATAGGCACATATAAATTTGTCTGCATATAGGGAAGGTAATTTTTTAGGTAAAGAACCATAAAATATAATTCTTAATAGATTTAAGATAAAACTTTAAATTTAGGTGGTCAAATTATTCTTTCATTCTAATAAATTTCAAAAAGAAGATTGTTTTTCAAAATTAAAAAGCAAATATTGATTTTTTTGTCCTATGGAATTAAATCCATTGCAAGCAAAGTACATACATAATTTTCACTGTTATTAAGTTCCAGTTTTTCTGACACTTTCTAAAATTAAGGCTAGGGTAACTACTATGGAGGACAGTGGAAGGAACCCCAGCCAGGCCAAGATATTTGAGCTATAGTACTACTTGCTAAAGAAAATCAATTAACTCCTTAGGAGCTCAGGTTGATCATTTGAATAGTAAAAGTGTTGCAATAGATATCTCCACTGTACACCCTGTTAAAAAATTTCTTGAAAGTCTGACTCATGGAGATTCAACCAAAGGGATACAATTGGTGTGAGAATTAAAATGAGCCTATGAAATGCCTAGCACAGTGACTGGGATACAGCAGATACTGAATAAATATCACTTCATTCTTAAGCTCAGCTGTAAAATTCTATGACTATTGCCTCTATTCTTACTGTTGAATTCATTAACTGAAAAAAAAAAGAAACTTTACAAAAAAATATTTCCAAAGGCACTTCCAAATCTTAATTCCAAGATTCTATCAACCTACAATGACAAAATTCAAACTGTCTTTTAGAGATTAAGCACATGTACTAGAATACATATTAAAATTAGGCAAATAGTGGATAAATACTGTATTTAAAATAATATGCATATTATATATAAAAATAATTTGTTAATTTTCTCATATGTTAAATAAAAATATTCTGAAACAAAAGGGAAGAAAAGTAAACAAGACCTTTTGCCTGAATTCCTGTAAGAACTTTCAAAAAGTCCCTATGAATTGATTTTAAAAAGAAAAACAACCAATAAAAAAGTATGTGAATAGCCAATACAGCAAAAAGGCATTACAAATACCTACAAACATGGGAATATGCATAAACACCAGTACTGAAAGAAACAAAACTTATAAATTAAATACTATTTTTGGTACAGCTTGTCAAAAAAATCAATGACTGGCAGCATTCATTCCTGTAAGAGTGAGAGGCACCAGATTCTCTTTTAAATCATTAGTAGAAATATAAATTGCTGTAGCATTTAAAATTTTTTACCTATTAGGAAAAGAATTTCTAATTAAAATTTTCTAGTTTCTAATTGTTTTACCTATTAGGATCCATTAAAAAATTTTTTTAGAGTGAAGGAGTGTGCATGAGGGTTGAGGGGGGAGGGGCAGAGGAAGAGGGAGAGAGAATCTTAAGCAGGCTCCACACCCACTGGAGAGCCCCACACGTGGCTCCATCTCACAATCCTGAGAGCATGACCTGAGCCAAAATCAAGAGCTAGATGCTCAACTGACTGAGCCACCCACCCTATCTATTAAAAATTTTAATGCAAATATGCTTTGCTGGAAGAGTGCCACTTTTCAGAATTATTAAAATAAAAGCACAAGTATAACAAGATAAACACGGATGTTCACTGCAGTATTGATTTCAACTTAAATGAATGGGATGTGGATCTATCAGTGTGGATGTTAAATAATTAACATCTATAACATGAACTACAATATTGTCAAAAAATTTGAGATCTTTAAGTATTCACCTGAAGAAAATATCAATGATAAAAATACTATTAAATATGAAAGACAAGATGCAGAAAAAATTTAAGTACGAGCCTAGTTTCTTACAAAGGATAAAAAACTACATTTTAAATGAGCATACATAACAGGAAAAGATTCATGCCAAACATAAGAGAATGAATTTGAAAAGAAATAAGACAATTTTACTTAATATGCCTCTGTATTGTTTGAATTGTTAAAACCAGAATTACCTTTTAAATTAAAAAAAAAAATTGGGGCACCTGGTGGCTCAGTCTGTAAACATCTGACTTCAGCTCAGGTCATGATCTCAGGGTCCTGGAATCGAGCCCTGCGTCAGGCTCCCTGATCAGGGGGGTGTCTGCTTGTCCCTCTCCCCCTGCCCCCCACCAAGCTCATGTTCTCTCTCTCAAATAAAAAAAAAAATCTTAAAAAAATAAATTAGTAAAAAATTAATTTAAAAAAAGATTCTTGTGAAACAGTCAAGATGTCTCCTATGTGCCTAAAATAATAAAAAAGTTGTCAGCTTCATTATTTTTATCTTACCCAAGGTTATAAGAATGTAATTATCTGTAATACTAAGTGGCATTACATACACTTGAATTTATATTCAGAATAAATTAACTAAAGAGGAAACAGAGCACAAGCAATCTTCTTATACTCTGCCTTGGATTTATATCTTTAGAGAGAAGAAAAAAATATTTTAAAATATCAGCCATTGACAGTACCTATTCACTTCCAAGGATGATGTAAAAAGAAGTCCTGAAAGTATTAAGCCATGATGTAATAACACATCTATAAAACTGTCCCACAATTTCTAGTGGTAAATATTTATGTTCCTTCCTCCACAAATATAAATGGAACCATCTCTTCATCTGACATCAATATGATCCCAAGAACTTCCTAGAATTGTGATTACCAAAATGCCATGAAATGTACTGAATTTTTCTACAATGTACAAAGTACTGTACCCCTCGAAATTCACTCAGCATTTGATAGAAGACTGTATATACAAATGACACTAAGCTAACAACCTTGTCATCTCATTTCAGCTTATCAAGAACTGTGAGTTATTAACCCCACTATGTAAAGGAGAAAATGGTTTATATAACTTATTTACAGTAACTGTGTTAACAAATGGTAGAGCCACAATTAGAACTCCAACTATCTTATTCAATCTTTACACAGTATGTATAGTCTATGAAAATATGAGCTATTTTCAAAACAGCAGGAAGAGAATAAAATCACAGAAGATAAGGAGGAAAAGGAAAACGGAACAGAAAGTACAAAAACATGACAATGGTAGCAAGTCAAACTGCAAAAAGAATTTACCCAAAGCATATGAAGCATAACGAGAGCAGTAGGATATATCTGTGTATCCTGTTTAGTTAGTGTAGTCCCTTTCCTCAGAGAGGATCTCTCACTTCATTCCATGCCAGGCACCTCAGCACATATGAGACCCAAAATTTACCTCTAATCTCCCTTTACCCATGGTTCATGATGGTCTAGTGTTGGCTTAATTTATTTAAGGGAAACAGGCATTTCAGAGATGACTCCCCCACAAACAGAATGGTTTGGTTAAAACTGTATGGGTCAGCCAGTGCTGAATCAATGCTGCATAACAAACATCACCAAAAATGCCAGTGGCTTACAATATTAAATGCTAATTCCTTATTCATGAATTCATGTTGGCTAGAGCATCTCCAGCTTCAGGCTGTGGGTCAAGTTCAATTCTTCTTCACTTATCTTTCATTCTAAGACTCGGTTTGGAGGAGAAGTGGTTACAAGGGGCAAACACTTCTGATAGTAAATGGGAGAAGTACAGGAGCGCTAGAAGAAATGTATAAGGCCTCTTAAAACATGATCTACAAAATGACCTACTGTCACTTCTATCTCCATTCTGTTGGCCCAAGTAAGCCATACAACCAAGTCCCAAGTCAGGGATATATGTTTCACCCCAAGGGAAAGGTTGCAGGAGGAGTATTTCTGAGCAATAATTCAATGTACTATAAACTCTAAGAGAAAGTCCCAGAAAAATTTCACTTATGTTCGATAATGAACACACAAGCAATCACTACTGATCAAGTAATTCACTACTATCAAATTCTCATATGACAAAGAACTAAGATGAACAGTAAATATGTGAATGACAAAATCAAGATGCAAAAACTTCTCAACATACTGGCACAATGGGCTAAACTCAATACAACAGAATCTCATAGGAGTAAAAATCCTGCTATGGCTCAGTATAGGATGGAAAAGATCTGATTTAATAGCAAGATATGTAAGACTTACTGGTTTTGAGTTTAAGCTCAATGAGAGCCACTAAAATGATATAGCTCCCTAAAAGGATAATGCAACATAGTCCATATTAACATAACCAATATACATCACTGAGTGACTAGTACATATAAAGTTTGTATAAATAAAATGATAAAAACTTTAAAAAATGAAAATAAAACCATAGGAAGAAGCAGTCTGCTCTCTCTGAGACAATTATACCCACAGGTTTATTAAATTCAGTTCTGATCTGAGTATGAATGTCTGGGGAATAATGACAAAAAAAAAAGATAGGTAAAAGGTAAAAAAAAACAAAAAACAAAAAAAAACACCTGAGTTGCACAGGTCATTCAAATGTGAACTGAATAAACTACAGAATTTTAGGGCTGGAAATGTTGGAAGCGGGATGTGGACCTGCAGAAAGAGAAAGAAAAAGCATAAAAGTTCTCTTCAGATTCCTAAAAAACCATCATATACCCAAGAAGTTCACTTAGAAGGGAATATTTTTGCTCAATAGAAACAGGAAATTTCTGACTAGAAGATGAATGCCTAAGAGACAGGGAAATTACTATCACTCAATTCAGAAAGAGGCTGCAAGGGCCTCTGTAACAGAGGTTGGCAATTTTTTCTCTATAAAGTTCCAGAGAGTAAATATTGTTGGCTTTGCAGGGGTACAATCCCTGTGTCAACTACTCAACTCTGCCAATGTAGCAAGAAAGCAGCCATAGACAACACGTAAACAAATGAACGTGATGATGGTCCAACAAAACTTTACTTACAAAAACAGGTGTCAAGTCAGATGGCTACAGTTTGCCAACCCCCTCTCTATATTGAAAAGAACGTAAAGAGGGCTGGAATATATACAACCTTTACACCACTTCCAGCTCCGAGGCTCCATAAAAAGTCATTAAAGCAATTCAGTAATATACAGAAACAGGGGAAAAGGTCATTTTTTATATTTTGATATATCCCATGCATATATGTGTACATTTCTAAATCATATACAGAAAGGAATTTGCTATAAAGGGAAGATACACCTTTTGTGAATGAGGCATGAGAGGTAAATGAAATAACAGAATTTCAAAACAAGGAAGACCCAAGAGTTCATACTAATTTTACTTGTAAGTATAACTGAAAGTGAAGTGCTAAAACCACAATGTGTTATTTGTAGAGATGTGCTGGCTATTAAGTAATACCATCAAAGCCTAAGTGACATTTATATAGAAAATTAAAAGAATTAAGTTCAAGACTGTTGAATCACAGATCTGTACCTCTGAAACAAATAACGCAACATATTTTAAGAAAAAAGAAAAAGAAGAAGATAGCAGGAGAGGAAGAATGAAGGGGAGTAAGTCAGAGGGGGAGACGAACCATGAGAGACGATGGACTCTGAAAAACAAACTGAGGGTTCTAGAGGGGAGGAGGGTAGGGGCATGGGTTAGCCTGGTGATGGGTATTAAAGAGGGTACATTCTGCATGGAGCACTGGGTGTTATGAACAAACAATGAATCATGGAACACTACATCAAAAACTAATGATGTAATATATGGTGATTAACATAACAATAAAAAATTTAAAAAAATAAATAAAAGAATTAAGTTCAAAGCAAAAAAAAATTTTTTTTCGGAGCACCTGGCTGGCTCAGTCATTAGGCAGCTGCCTTCGGTTCAGGTCATGATCCCAGGGTCCTGGGATCAAGCCCCACATCGGGCTCCCTGCTCCGCGGGAAGCCTGCTTCTCCCTCTTCCACTCCCCCTTCTTGTGTTCCCTATCTCGCTGTCTGTCAAACAAATAAAATAAAATCTTTAAAAAACAAAAATAAATTTCAAAATGTGTCTTGAATTACAAAGCCAAGAGAAGCAAATGTTCCTTCTTTAACATAAAACTTAGTACTTTCTAGGCTTCTTATATAGTAGCTTTTCAGGAAACTAAAACTAAAACACACACACACACACACACAAAATTAGGGAAAAACTCCATCAAAAATGTTTGCTTGGAAATATCCAGTGAATCTGCAACAAAGAACCAATTTCTAATGATACCACACATGGTTCCATGCATTCGATAACTGACTAATGATATGGAAAAATAATTCACAGAACACACAAACACAGCAGTTTTTTTTAATAAATCCAAAAATAACATGGCAATTCCTTTAGTACATTGTGTGATTTGAATATGATGGTGTTAAGATTTTTTTCAGTTTCACTACCAAACATAACTAACTCAGAACTGTATAAATCCATAAAGGACTATGTAGTCAACAAATGTGATTTGGAGTTTATATTTTGTCTAAGAGTATATTCTGATGGTACAACTATAATGACAGGAAAATATTCTGGACAGTTACCCAGAATGCAAATCAATATACTGCTTCCTTCCTCAAGAAACTCTTCCTATGATTTAAAAAAAAAGTCACCTGTCTAAACAGTATGCTTAGTGATACAGTATAACTGTGGATTATTTAAAGGCTAATGTGATATATTATTCTCCCCACTGAGTGATAATATGGAAACTGATCATATACTACTGTTACTACATGCTAAGCTTCCAGTTATCAAAGAGAAAATGTTCTGTCAAAAAATGAATACTGAAATGAATTGTCAATGTTTCTGCAAGATTAATAAAAAAAAAAAAGGTTTGGTCCCAATGTTTTAAGATGTGAACTGGATAGCCAGACTTATTTGTCTTATATATTTGGTATTTTTAATTATCTTCATATTTCCAAGTAAGGAAGGCATATGAATGTTCCTCAATGGCAATGAGATCAAAGCAAATAGTATGAAAGATCATTGTTCAAAAAATTGCTAGACCTGATACAGGAATTCAGTGAAGTCGCAGGATACAAAATCAACATACAGAAATCTGTTACATTTCTATACACCAACAATGAAGCAACAGAAAGAGAAATCAAGGAATTGATCCCATTTACAACTGCCCCGGAAACCATAAGATACCTAGGAATAAACCTAACCAAAGTGGTAAAAGACTTGTACTCTGAAAACTATAAAACATCTATGAAAGAAATTAAAGATGACACAAGGAAATGGAAAAACACTCCATGCTCATGTATTGGAAGAACAAATATTGTTAAAATGTCTATACCACCCAAAGCAATCTACACATTCAATGCAATCCCTATCAAAATGCCAACAGCATTTTTCACAGAACTAAAACAAACAATCCTAAAATTTGTATGAAACCAGAATAGACCCCAAATAGCCAAAGCAATCTTGAAAAAGAAAAGCAAAGCTGGAGACATCACAATTCCAAACTTCAAGTTATATTACAAAGCTGTAGTGATTAAGACAGCATGGTACTGGCACAAAAACAGAAACATAGATCAATGGAACAGAATAGAGAATCCAAAAATGGACCCTCAACTCTATATAGTCAACTAATCATCAACAATGCAGGAAAGAATGTCCAATGGAAAAAGGGCAGTCTCTTCAACAAATGGTGTTGGGAAAACTGTACAGCCACATGTAGAATTAACTGGATCACTTTCTTAGACCATACACAAAAGTAAACTCGAAATGGATGAAAGACCTAAATGTGACACAGGAAACCATTAAAGTCCTAGAGGAGAACACAGGCAGCAACCTCTTTGACATCAGCTGTAGCAACTTCATACTAGACACATCTCCAGAGGCAAGGGAAACAAAAGCAAAATAGACTATTGGGACTTCATCGAGATTAAAAGCTTCTTGCACAGGGAAGGAAACAACCAACAAAAACCTTCAGAATGGGAAAAGATATATGCAAAAGATGTATCTGATAAAGGGCTCGTATCCAAAATCTATAAAGAACTTATCAAACTCAACACCCAAAAAAACAAATAACCCAATTAAAAAGTGGGCAGAAGACAGGAGTAGACATTTTTCCAAAGAAGACATACAGATGGCTAACAGACAGATGAGAAGATGCTCAACACTACTTATCATCATTTGATACAAATCAAAACCACAATAAGATACCACCTCACACCAGTCAGGATGGCTACAATTAACAACACAGGAAACAACAGATGTTGGTGAGGATGCAGAGAAAAGGGAACCCTCTTACACTTTTGGTGTGAATGCAAACTGGTGTAGCCACTCCGGAAAACAGTATGGAGATTCCTCAAAAACATAAAAATAGAACTACCTTACGATCCAGCAATTGCACTACTAGGTATTTATCCAAAGGCTACAAAAATACTGATTCTAAAGGATATATGCACCCCCATGTTTATAGCAGCATTATTAACAACAGCCAAATTACAGAAGGAGACCAAATGTCCATCAACCGATGAAGAGATAAAGATGTGGTATATACACACAATAGAATATTACTCAGCCATGAAAAGGGATGAAAATTTGCCATCTGCAAGACATGGATGGAACTAGAGAGTATTACGCTAAGTGAAATAAGTCAAAAAAGACAAATGCCATATGATTTCACTCATATGTGGAATATAAGAAACAAAACTGATGAACATCAGGGGAAAAAAAGAGAGGCAAACCATAAAACAGACTCTTTACTATAAAGAATAAACTGAGGGTTGCTGGAAGAGAAATGGGTAGGGGATGGGTTAAATGGGTGATGGGTGTTAAGGAGGGCACTTCTGATTAGCACTGGCTATTGTAAGTGATGAATCACTAAATTCTACTTCTGAAACTAATATTACACTATATGTTAACTAACAAATTTAAACAGAAACTTGAAACTACAAAGAAAAAAAAAAAGATCAGAGTTTCAACAGATACTTATGACATGTTCCATAATTTAACAATAATTTTCAATGAAATAGTTATGATCAGATACTGTACATTTGTTTAAAGATTATCACTTCGTACATTACATACATACAAATTTCCTATCCGAAGAAAATCCAAATATAGGAAATCTATGAATCTAGAATCCATTTCTTTGAGAGAGGATTTAAATTTAACTATAACTCAATACGATAAACTGTTGGAACAGACTACCAATGAAAAGACTGAAAAATGAATTCTGAAAGTAAAAAATTACTTCATCTTGGGGAAAAGTTAGAAATGTATATCCTGAGTTTGCTGAAATTTCTTTTAAGTCTCTTCTCCAGTTCTCATCAACATTCTTCCATGAGTCTGGTTTCTCTACACTGAATATTGTTAAAACAAAACATAAGAACAGTTGAGATATACATTATCTTTTGTGAGTATCACTGCTGTCAACCCAATCTAGTTTAGATAAATTAACAGCAAGCAGCAAATTTGTCACATTAAAATTTTTACTGATGTATACAGCACTTGTTTAGTGTGCATACAGGCATTTAATAAATGGGGAGTTGCAATTTCACTCAACTTGTTTAGTTAGTATTGTAGAATGACAAAAAAGTTATGACTATAATAGCAACTTTATTAACAGGCTAGAAGATACTTTCAGGTAGCAACACTTACAGTTTTTCTAATTCTTTTCTTTTTCCTTATGTATGACTGCTCTAATTTTCAAAATGTAATTTATTATCTATTTAATTGAAAATTTTTAAGCTTGTACCTTATGTCCTTTTTAATTTCATTTTCCAGTAGTTTTTATTATACTTCAGAGAAGTGTCCATCAATGAATTACTAGGGAAAAAAAGTCCTCATAAGAGAGAGTTTAAGAAGCGCAACTCTAGTGCACAGGTTGGCAAGTTACAGTCTGCAGTCTATTTCTCTAAAGTTTGACTGTAACACAATCACATCTCCTTGTTTACCAATTGTCTATGGCTACTTTCACTCAGCAAAGCTGAGTAATTTTGGCAGAGACCATATGACCCTCAAAACCTAAAATATTTACATCTGGTTCTTTGCAAAGGGTGTTCGCCAACCCTTGCTCTAGATGGCTAAGCAAAACACTGAGACGGCCTCTCTATTTTCCTCTCTCAATCATTCAATAAGCAAAGACATTGTTAGAGCTCAGGACTCTTCAATTGATTAAACACTCCTAACTGCAGAGCACTAGAAGAATTGAAGTTTAGACACTTAGTACTGAAGTACTATCAATAAGAGGGAATGAAGGGCATATAAACCCATCTACATGGTCGCTGTCTCCTGGTATCCTAAAGTTCTAATTTGTGTGTCTATTTTTGATTTAAAAGAATCACAATCTGGGCCATCTGGGTGGCTCACTCGGTTAAGTGTCTGCCTTCTGCTCAGGTCCTGATCCCAGGGTCCTGGGATCAAGTCCCGCATCAGGCTTCCTGCTCAGCAGGGAGCCTGCTTCTCCCTCTGCCTGCCCCTCCCCCTGCTTGTACTCTTGCTCTCACTCACTTGCTCGCTGGCAAATAAATAAAATATTTACAAAAAAAGAAAAAAGAATCACAATCGGATCCAGATAGGAGAAGCAGCACTAAATCTGGAAGACCCTAAAGAATCTTCAAACCAGACACGTAATGAGGGTTCCAACTATAGGAGCATGTATGCATGTGTGTATGTGTACACATATGAGGAGCAAGAGAAAAAGGACCTTCTCCTGCTTTAATTTTTATCTAACTGCATTTCAACACTACCAAAAAACAGTATCCGATATAGATTTCAAGAAGCAACAATAAAAACAGTAGAAAAGATCATTTTAGTTTGATGTGCTTTAGATTCTATCTGGAATCTAATCTTAAAATGACATGTCACATTTATAATGGTTACCTAATTCAACGTCCATGGTTCAATTATTTTAAAATAATAAAATTATTTTTATAAAAACCTATGCCCAGAGTAGGTCATTATATTGTTTTTATGGGCTGGAAATGCAAAGTCTATAAAATGGAAGGATATCCTGTTATTCTAATACCTCACTATTACACACCTCAAATAGCTTCCTATCATGATTTTTTCAATTCCATTATAATATACATCATATATATATATAATGAATACAAATTTTTTAAAGTTGCTGAAAATTATATATTAGGATTAGTTTTAAAACTCAACTTTAGGGGCAAGGTGTTCCACGTGACCAAAGGCGCCAAGTTCTACGGGCCGGAGGGGCCATACAAGGTTTTCGCGCATCCTGGGGCCTTGCCACATTTTGCCTGGATAAGGAAGAACTGAAGGACCAGTACGATGACCCTTCTGACCTCACTCCTGCCTAGCAGGAGACCCTGAGTGACTGGGACTCTCAGTTCACTTTCAAGTATCATCATGTGGGCAAACTGCTGAAGGAGGGGGAGGAGCCCACTGTGTACTCTGATGAGGAAAAACCAAAAGATGAGAATCCTCGGAAAAATGGTTTCTCTTCAGATCATATAAATCTTTCGCCTTTTACTAAAGCATACAGCAAAAGCATAAAACAAAAACAAAAACAAAAACAAAAAAAACCCTCAACTTTAGAACAATAGTGTTAAGAATGTTTTGAGCATAATATCAAAGAGTCAATACATCAACAAATATTGGGTTATTCCTTTCAAGAAGATCGAAAGCCACAAGGAATAATGATACACCATTCCTGGCTTTAAACAGTTCATAACCTAGTTGAGGTCCTCTACATAGTTTAAAAGCAAGGACTGCTCCTAATGGCTAATGGTATGGAAGAATTTGTCTTCAAAACTCTTATCAGCAATCATATCCTAAAGTATTACAAATTGTAAGAAAATGCTACAGTTATGTAAGCCATAAAATACTTTAAAAAATTGGCTAAGATGACCTTGTAGTATCTTTTTTTTAGAGTTCAAACCCCCCAAAAAAGCAAATATAATTTTGAGCATTAACAATTAGAAGTCTCAGTAACAAAATTAACCAGTGGATTCAGTCCAAAATTTAAGTAAAGCATACAAGTATTAAAACATCAACTCTTAATGAAAAAGGGGAGAAAATGAACCTTACAAAAACAAAGCACATCTGAGGTATTTCGAAGGAAATGTCCTTATGTCTGCAATTTACTTTGAAATAAACCAGAAATAAAATGAATTAATGAGTGGTAGAATGATCAATAAATGGATATGTGATAAAGCAAGTATACTAAAATGTTAATGGTAGAATGTAAGTGGTATATGAGTGTTAAGTGTCATATTCTTTCAACTTTGCTCTATGTTTGAAAATATTCATAATAAAAGGGAACGAAATAAAGCATATTAACATTTCTACATCCTTTCAGCATGACATCAGTTGAAGAATTTATTGAGTACAATATACTTGGCTCCAAAAAAAGAATTTGGAATGCTCCCAATTTTATTCACAAGAATAGATTAACTGATTTGAATTACCAACACAGAGATACAAAGAACTAGTTAAGAGCACACAAAGAATAATGGAAAATTAAATAGAAGAATGGGGAGGGGTCTCATTAATTGTTCACTAATCATTTTTAAGGAATAGGAGGAAATATTTTAAAAAGCAGAGAAGGTACTCAGATAACTAAACTAGCATGCAAGCTTTTAGAATCCTCACAATTCAAGAACTGTTCCAAACCTAAAAGTCAACGATCTCTAAACATCTTTGTAGCAAAGAAGAAGCTGCTCGCTCGCTCTCTGAATCCTAGGACATAGATTAAAAATCTGTGCTAAGACACTTATTTCCCCTACTCTTGTTTTCAGGGCAATTCTAATTTCTAATCCACTATACTACTGGATTTTTAGTCTACAAACACACACACACACACACACACACACACACACACACACACACACAAACACACACACACAAAGACTCTTGTTCATCTTAGATTATCCAGCTATTTATTCTGCTATGAAGTGTTTATCCATGAGAAAGCATACTCTAACAAAAAACAAAGACAAATAGCAACCCTACATTATTATCATTATCATTATTCTATTTTACAGATTGGTAAACTGATCCAAAGTTACACAGCAACTAAGTGGCAGAGCTGGGATTCAAACCATATTCTTAACCATCAGGCTATACTCTCCATTTAGAAAATGCCTATCCTCCAAAGACCCATTTTTTGTAAATAGTCAAGATTTCCTTTTTTTTATGTTAATCACCATACATTACATCATTAGTTTTTGATGTAGTGTTCCATGATTCACTGTTTGCATACAGTACCCAGGGCTCCATTCAATACGTGCCCTCTTTAATACCCATCAGCAGGCTAACCCATCCCCCCAACCCCCTCCCCTCTAGAACCCTCAGTTTGTTTCTCAGAGTCCATCGTCTCTCATGGTTCGTCTCCCCCTCTGATTCCCCCCCTTCATACTCAAGATTTCTAACCCACGAAAATCTAAAAATTTTGAAAATGGGCCTTAGGGTTTAAGAACTGAGCCAAAGAGCAATGGGGGCCTCCATGTTTAAGAACTGGCACATTTCATTCCAACAGTAACTGATATTGAATACCTTATCCACCCAAGTCTTCCCTGACCATTCATTACTAGTATGGACCATTTCTCTACTTATAATCTTGCTGCACATAATTGTGATTTGGAAACTACTTCATTCTGCATTATGCTTTACTAACTCATTTACATATTTTTTATCCTACTTGATTATAAACCCTTTGAAGATAAGAATCATGTTTTATCTTTGCATCTACCCTGAAAAACTGACTTAAGCCATTTGGCTCATATTTTTCAATAATTCAACATTTATATCACTAAAAAAAAATTTTGAACTAATAACTGTTCACTAAAATAAGTTAATAACATTAACAACAGTTCATTAAAAACGAATATTCCTTTGAATCAATGATGCTTGTTTACATTTATTAATGTATAGAGACCAAAAGTATAATTCTGCTAAATGATACATATATATGTTTTTAAGACTAAAGAAAGATAAATGTCATGAAATGGACATAAGGGTTTAATCCTGATACAAAAAGTATATAAAATTTTTGCAAACTATTTAAGCGTAAACTTCATTAAATAATTAATTTCTGAGAATATAAAGGAGTAATTTGTACTACATGACTATACAAGCTACTTCTGGCTTTCAACTACCAGTTAAAAAACATACTTCGATTTACTTCTAGCAATACCACTTTCTTGGCTTAAGAATATCAGTTTGAGGGTCACCTGGGTGGCTCAGTCGGTTAAGCGTCTGCCTTCGGCTCAGGTCGTGATCCCAGGGTCCTGGGATCGAGGCCCACATCAGGCTCTCCGCTCCGCAGAAAGCCTACTTCCTCTCCCTCTCCCCCTGCTGGTGTTCCCTCTCTCACTGTGTCTCTCTCTGTCAAATAAATAAAATCTTAAAAAAAAAAAAAAGCTGGGTGGCTCAGTCAGTTAAGCAACTGATCAAAAGATCAAAAGCGTCTTCATATACAAATCGCAAATTCAAACTCACCTGAACTGATGATCTAAAATGCAGAAGCCTCTCTCAGGTAGGTAACACTATGAAGCAGTACTCTAATAAGGAACATTTAAGTATGCATTTAGGATAATGATTCTCCTAGGCAAACCCAGGTGGGCTAGCCTTATTTCCTTCTATTTCTTCATGAGAATAAGACTTATTCAGAGACTGTAACCATGTCCTTTTCACTTTTAAGAAGAATGCAATTTAACATAGCAATTACATTCCATAACAAAGTATCCAATGCTGTATTTTTTCCTTTCAATGAATACAAATGAATAAAAATTCTTTCTTGCAGAGCCTGCTTCTCTTCTTTCAGATTATATAATGTCCTAGAATACATACCCTTCTTTATAGCTGTAAAGCTTAAACTATATTATCAAATAAATTACCCATATACACCATTTTTCCCACATTTTAAAAAACTTGTATTAAATGTTTGCAAAGTTTTTATTTCCTTTCCCCAGCCCAATTAAAATGTTACTTTTCATCACCAATAAAAAATATTTATATCTGAAAAATAATCTAATTTTTATTAATAATATCTTCAACACCTAACAGTGCCTGCCACATGTCAGTTGAACTCCACTGCTAATAAATACTTAGATAAGAGGCTGGATGGAGAAGCTTCACACTTATGCTTTTGATTCCCGCAATATTTCAGTATTCATTCTGAAACGTTGTAAATCCCCCAAAACACCTATAATCAAACATAATCAGAAAACCATCACATTCCAGACTGTCATCTCCTTCCACTGAAGATAGATAACAGGTTTGATTTTATCTATGACCCGTCATCATAAAAAGGTTAGATGATACCCTACCAATTAACACTAGTCTTTATCAGCAATCACTCCATCTTCTGGGCTCTCTTAAATAAAAATTGTCCACTGACCATTTGGTCTGAATGATCTATTTAAAGCTATTAATAAATAAAAATGAATATTCTAATCATTCTGATTCTCTAGACATAATTCTAAAGTTCCTAGAACTTTCATGAGAAATTTCTGGTACTTCTGGTTTCAGCTATTAACAATCCCAGAGGAATAGAATGACACAATTTGATTTTAGATTCTGGCCTCTGGCTGAAAATGAGAAATGCAAACAAACACTAAAATCGTATAAAACTCAGTTTTTGGAAAAGGTTGGCACATTTAAGGAGCCACCATTTTTTTATTTTTCTAGATTATACAAAAGTAAATTGTAAGTTAAAGAAGAAAATCTATAAATTCCAGCTACTACCACCAAGAGAAACTCACCTCTGCAAGTGTACAGACAGACAGTGATAGAGGAAAGAAAACATAGGCTTTTTTTTATAGTTCATACTGTGTGAGGGTTGCCCTTTCTGAGCCTTGGTATCTTTAATTGTACAAATAATAGCCAATATCTTATTGGTATAAGAATTTAAATGAAACAACGATGTCTAGCATATACTTAGTGCTCCAAAAACTTAATTGCTTTCATTATAATTTAGGAGGGAGAAGACCCATTTTTTCAATCACATTTATATATGTAGCCACATCAAGGGGCCTCAATTTATATTTGAATAGGAAAATTATGCTTGGTTACTAGTTTCCCAGAGCTGCTATAACAAAGTACCACAAACTGAGTGGCTTAAAACAACAAAAATTTATTCTTTCACAGTTCTGGTGGCTAGAAGTCCAAAATTAAGATGTCATCAGGGCTGGTTCCTTTTCAGAGAAGCTGAAGGAGAATTTCAGAGGCTCTGAAGGAGAATACATCCTATGCCTCTCTACTAGCTTCTGAGGGTTGCCAACAATCCCTGGTATTTCTTGGTTTGTAGATTCTTCACTCCAATCTCTGCATCCACCTTCACATGGCATTCTCCTCTCTATCTCTGTGTACAAACTACTCTCTTCAAGGACACCAATCATTGAATTAGTGATTCTCTAATCCAGTATGATCACATACTAACGTGATTACATTTGACACGAACTTGGGGGTAGAGGAGATACCATTCAACTCAGTACAGTTACAAAATCTTTTTTTTTTTAAGATTTTATTTATTTATTTGACAAAGAGAGACACAGCGAGAGAGGGGACACAAGCAGAGGGAGTGGGAGAGGGAGAAGCAGGCTTCCCGCCGAGCAGGGAGCCCGATGCGGGGCTTGATCCCAGGACCCTGGGATCATGACCCGAGCCGAAGGCAGACACTTAACAACTAAGCCACCCAGGTGCCCCCAAAATCTTATTTTAAGAGAATAAGTGAATTAAAAGTCACCAACTTAACTGGGTGATGGACATTGAGGGCATATGATGTAATGAGCAGTGGGTATTATATAAGACTGATGAATCACAGACCTGTACCTCTGAAACCAATAATACATTATAGGTTAATTAATTGAATTTAAATTTTAAAAATGCTTGAGCTGTTTTTCACTCCATGAGTTATAGATTTTTCATATTTTGCAAGAATGTGGGGAACTATATGGGTATCATATGAATTGAAAGAAAAGTCTTATTACTGTATAATAACACATGAGATAATTATACCACAACTTTCTCCAGAAGTAGGTTCCTTTTATAGATCATAGTTTGTAGAAACTTCCCAAAGCTTGGGGAAATTTAATAATTACTACAAACAGTTGAAATTAGAGCTACCATTCGATCCAGCAATTGCACTTCTGGGTATTTACCCCAAAGATACAAATGTAGGGACCCGAAGGGGTACGTGCACCCCAATGTTTCTAGCAGCAATGTCCACAATAACCAAACTGTGGAAAGAGCCAAGATGTCCATCGACAGATGAATGGATAAAGAAGATGTGGTATATATACACAATGGTATATTATGCAGCCATCAAAAGGAATGAGATCTTGCCATTTGCAACAACGTGGATGGAACTGGAGGGTGTTATGCTGAGTGAAATAAGTCAATCAGAGAAAGACATGTATCATATGACCTCACTGATAGGAGGAATTCTTAATCTCAGGAACAAACTGAGGGTTGCTGGAGTGGTCGGGGGTGGGAGGGATGGGGTGGCTGGGTGATGGACATTGGGGAAGATATGTGCTACGGTGAGCGCTGTGAATTGTGTAAGACTGTTGAATCACAGATCTGTACTTCTGAAACAAATAACGCAACATATTTTAAGAAAAAAGAAAAAGAAGAAGATAGCAGGAGAGGAAGAATGAAGGGGAGTAAGTCAGAGGGGGAGACGAACCAGGAGAGATGATGGACTCTGAAAAACAAACTGAGGTTTCTGGAGGGGAGGAGGGTGGGGGGATGGGTTAGCCTGGTGATGGGTATTGAGGAGGGCACATTCTGCATGGAGCACTGGGTGTTATGAACAAACAATGAATCATGGAACAGTACACCAAAACAAATTATGTAATATATGGTGATTAACATAACAATAAAAAATTAAAAAAAAATAATTACTACAGTAATTGCTTTAGATGGTATGATGTTGTAAATGAAGAAAAATCTTAGAGGAGATAAATATTTAGGTTCATAAAAAAAGTCACCAACTTAACCTAAAGCTTTTAAAAATTTATAAGCTCT
This sequence comes from Eumetopias jubatus, assembly GCF_037043125.1. Lineage (NCBI taxonomy): Eukaryota > Metazoa > Chordata > Mammalia > Carnivora > Otariidae > Eumetopias > Eumetopias jubatus. The sequence goes on from NW_028274819.1 coordinate 54,686,690, forward strand.
TTGAGAGTAAAGATTTTATCTCAATGTACACTTTGTAAATTTATTATTGATGAGACTGGTGCATACCAAATCCAACAAGATATCATGAGAAAGAAAAGTGGAATCTACACAAGAATATTATTATTATCTGGCCTGATATCATAATGTTTCCACTCTTGTGATAAAACTGTAAAATAATTAACAGTGATTAACCAAGTCACTCCAAGGAAAAGGTATTAGATGATCAGACCACAGCTTTAGAGTAGTAAAACTAAGGTGAATGTACTCCATGTGAGTATACAAATAAATCTACATGGACATATAAAGAAAATATTTCATACTATCTGTATTTAATTTTATCAAAAAATAAAGAAGTTAAATTGTACTAACATTTAAGCATAGGTATGCTTTTGGAGCATCCCACCCCTACTCCTCACTTGGACAGACTATCAGATGATCACATGCCATGTACACGGTACACAAGGTATTCTGGGGAAGAAAGGGTGTTATACAACACAGAGAGGTTAGAGTAACATCCTGATTTATGCATTCATTTTCAAAGTATTTGAATATACTGCCATTCACATGTACCTGGTTGAGTCCATTTGTGGATTTAATATTTTAATTGACTGGCCCTCACAAAATAGATAACTAGCTTTAAAAATTCCAGTTAAGAAACAGACTGAAATAGTAATGATTCACATACACACAAATGACACTTTCTAACAATACAAAGAGTTCTCTGTCTACAACAATATAAAGTATATACAATGACCACCCAATAAAATCTAATAACAAATTAGACCACTAGAATTTTATGCCTGGAGATAAAAGCTAATGATAGCAGGAAGCCATCAAAAGATATTAACAATATATTTTAAATAATACTTTAACCTTAATGCATATTTTATAATGTATACAATATAGTACTACAGAGCACATGCATATAATTTAAAAATAAACACACACATGTATCACTTAAATTTTTTATAGATGTAATATACAATCAAAATATGTTTGAAAACTACTACTTAGACAATCTCCAGAACAGAGAAGTAGAATATCCTTTTGGAACACTTAACTCTAACAGGGCAATTATTATGTGATTATATGATTCAATTTATATGAAATATATAGAACAAGCGAATTCATAAAGACAAAAAGTAGATCAGACAACATCAGGAGTAGGGAATGAGGAACTCTGTACTTAATGGGTACAGAATTTCTGTCTGGGGTGATGAAAATGTTCTAGAAATACTGACAACAGTTTCACAACACTGCAAACGTACTTAATGACAGTGACTTGTACACCTTTTTTTTTTTTTACTCGTACACTTTAAAAAGGTAAATTTTATGTTATATATATTTTACCAAAAAAAAATTTAAAAACCTAATCACAAGCCCCCCCAAAAAAGAACACTGAACTCACTCCCTCAATTCAGATTCAATGTTTATTAAATAATCTATTGATCCATGAGCTTGTTTCCTGAGTGCCTTAAAGCTAATTAACCTGACCAGATAAGTCTCCTCCTATTGTAAACAGATTAATTAACAGGTTCTTAGTTTTATTGGGAGATTTCTTCTAGATAAACTAATAGAATCAATTTTCTAAACTTAAAGAGCCAAGGTGTAAACACCTGTAAAACTCTGCCTAAAGTAAATAGTAAATAGATGGTCTTCATCTTTAAAATCTCTTAGATGGAAACAAATTACTATCTGATTTATACCAGTTAATGTCTAACTACTAGGGAATATAGGCCTCAGTGCAAAATATTGTTTATCTTCAAGAAATGTAATCTTTTAAAAAATTATTTGTTTCCCCAGATCCTAAAAGTCATTCATGTTCACAGCAAAAAACTACTTTGGGGCGCCTGGGTGGCTCAGTTGTTAAGCATCTGCCTTCAGCTCAGGTCATGATCCCAGGGTCCTGGGATCAAGCCCCGCATGGGGCTCCCCGCATCGGGCTCCCCGCTCCGTGGGAAGCCTGCTTCTCCCTCTCCCACTCCCCCTGCTTGTGTTCCCTCTCTCGTTGTGTCTCTCTCTCTGTCAAATAAAATCTTTAAAAATTAAAAAAAAAAACTACTTCTTTGGTGCATTTGTCTCTTCAACTTTGCAAAAATGAATCAATTTTCACACTTCAAATGGGGCAAAGTTCAACTAAAGATTACTATCATTTTCAAAACCTGAAACTGTGTTTCTTCATTCATTCATTCATTCCTTAAGTAAACATTCACCAAGTACTTAACACACACCAGAGACTATGCAAAATGGGTGAAGAGGAGGGGTTTAACAGGACAATAAGTGACAGACAGAAGCAAAAAGATACCACTGGAGCACACTGAAGGGCTATCAAATCCAGACTGAGCAGCAACAGATGAGGTAATAAAATCTGCCAGGCTGACACTTGATCTGCATCCTGAAGGACATACTGAGGCTATCTAGACACAGGCAGAAGGAGCCTTGTAGTTTTTGGGTTTTTTTTTAAATGAAGGATTGAATAAAATACTGTCTTTGAGACTGGCACAGTACCTAGGACACAATATATGGGTTCCAGGCATAGGCACTGAGACTACAAGGAGAATCAAGAACAAGTGATTCCTTTCAGAAGAGAAATCGAAACATTCCACCAGCATTTCCTTATTGTGGGAACTGTGGAGGTTCCAAGTTACCTCCCTGCTTCTGCCTTCAAAGCACTCTATATTATAGAGGATATGGAAAACTATATTATAGAAAATATGTGCAGGCAGGTAGGCAGGGAGGAAGGGAGGAAGGAAAAGACACCTATATAACTATTCACCCCTTCTACGTGGCCATCATGCCTATTCCATTTTACCCGATTTCACTTTTTATATTAGTCACTACAAGATATCCAAGATGCCCAGTTTATCTGTCATCAGCAAAACTTATTTTCAAAGAGTTCTGTATATCTCCTAATCTAAATCAAGCTCAGCCTTTGACCCTTTAAATCAGAGCTTCCCAAATAATGTACCGCACACCCACAGCTATACCAGGAATGGGTACCCTCAGCCCTTGAGAAAGCTACGAGGGGCCTGAGGCACTGGAGCACTCAGGACTGCCCATGCCGCGTTAGAAGGTTTGCAACTTTTTTCTGATGTCATAAAATCAGGCTTATGCCATAACAATTTGGCATTAATATCTTTGATCATCAGGTATTACACAGCATACTACTTATAACAATATTCAGGCAAAAATGGACAGTCTCAGATGTAACATACTCAAGGTAACATTAATATGACTGGATTGTCACCATGACAAACACCTAAAAATCAAACACCTAAAAATCAAACTGACTACATTCCTGATTTTAATACTACTACTACAACATATGATAAAGTTATATACATAACTTACATACATAAAGATGTCCACTAAGCAGTTTTATCCGGCATAGTGCTAGAAGTACTAGCAAGAGCAATCAGACAAACAAAAGAAGTGAAAAGCATCCAAATCAAAAAAGAAGTAAAATGACCTCAGTTTAGAGATGATATGATCCTAAATGCAGAAAATTCTAAAAACTACCCCCCAAAATCGGTCAGAATAAACAAATTCAATAAAGTTACAGGATACAAAAAATCAACATGCAAAAAAAAAAAAACCAGTTGTGTTTCTTTACACCAACAATGATCTATATAAAAGGAAATCAAGAAAACAATCACATTTATAATAGCATCAAAAATATATAATATTCATATATATATGAATAAATTTAACCAAGAAGGTGAAAGATCTGTACAGTGAAAACTGTAAAACACTGATGAAAGAAATTGAAGATACAAATTAATGGACAGATATTCCACATTCATAGATTAGAAAAATTAATACTGTTAAAATGTCCATACTACCCAAAGTGATCTACAGATTCAATGTAATTTCTATGAAAGTTCCAAAGGCTTTTTTCACAAAAATAGAAAAAAAAAATCTAAATTTTATAATGAAACACAAAATTTCCTACATAGCCAAAGCAATCTTCAGAAAGAACAAAGCTGGAGGCATCATGCTCCCTGACTTTAAACTCTATTACAAAGCTATAGTAATCAAAACAATACAGTACTGGTGTAAGAAAAAGATACACAGACGAATGGAAGAGTACGGAGAACCCAGAAATAAACTCACATACAGTCAAGTAATTTTTGACAAGGGTGCCAAGAACACACAATGGGGAAAGGACAGTTTCTTCAATAAATGGTGTTAGGAAAACTGAATATCCACACGCAGAATGATGAAACTGGACCCTTATCTTACACCATACACAAAAAACAACTCAAACTGAAGACATAAATGTAAGACCTGAAACCATAAAACTCCCAGAAGAAAACAGAGGGGAGAACCTCCTTGACACTGGCCTTAGCAATGATTTTTTGAATATGACACAAAAGCTCAGGCAACAAAAGCAAAAATAAACAAGTGGGACTACATCAAACTAAAAAACCTCTTCACAGTAAAGAAAACAATCAACAAAATGAAAAGGCAACTTACAGACTGGGAGAAAGTATTTGTATACCATAGATCTGACAAGGGATTAATATCCAAAATATACAAGGAACTCATACAACTCAATAACAAACAACCTGATTAAAAACATGAGTGAGGGACCTTAATAGACATTTTTTCCATAGAGATGGCCAACAGGTACATGAAAAGGTGTTCATCACTAACCATCATGGAAATGCACATCAAAACCACAATGAGGTATCACTTCATGCCTCTTAACATGATTATTATCTAAAACATACAAGAAAACAGTGTTGGTGAGGATGCAAAGAGAAAGAAACATTCGTAAACTATTGGTAGGAGTGTAAATTGGTACAGTCATTAAGAAAGATAGTATGCAGATTCCTCAAAAATGTAAAACCAAAGGGCCATATAATCCAGCAATCCAAGGAAATGAAATCAGTACTTCGAAGAGATACCTGCAGTCCCATGTTCAATGCAGCATTACTGACAATAGCCAAGATATGGAAACAACCTGAGGCTCCATTGATGGATGAATGGATAAAGAAACTGTAGTATGTGTACACAGTTGACCCTTAAACAACATGGGTTTGAACTTCTATGTGGATTTTTTCTATAAATATAGTACAGTACTGTAAACATTTATTTATGGTTTTCTTAATAACATTTTACACATAATATATGTTAATCAACTATTTATATTATTAGTAAAGCTTCCAGTTAACAGTAGACAATTAGTAGTTAAATTTGGGGAGTCAAAAGTTATACAAAGATTTCTGACTGTGCAAGGGTGGGAGCTCCTAAACCCCTCAGTGTTCCAGGGTCAACTGTCTATAACACATAGTAGTCATCCTTAAAAAAGGAGGATCCTGCTGTTTGTAATTGCATGGATGAAGCTAGATGATATCATGCTAAGGAAAATAAGCCAGATGCAGAAAGAAAAATAATTCATGATCTGAGTTATATGCAAAATCTAAAAACATATAATATATGGAAGAGTAAAGAGGTGCAAGAAATGGACAGATGTTGGTCAAAGGATACAAAGTTGCAGTTATACAGGATGAGTAAGTCTAAAGATCTAATACAGAGTATGATGACTCTATAGTTAGTAACACTGTACTGTATATTAGATGGTTGCTAAAAAACCTAGATTTCAGGTGCTCTCACCACAAGAAAGAAACAGAGAGAGGGAGGGAGGGAAAGAAAAGAAAAGAGGAAGGAAGGGAGGGAGGGAGGGAGGGAGGGAAGGAAACTATTTGAGGAGATGGATATTTTAATTAGTTTCACTACAGAAATCACTTCACTATGTATATGTATATCAAAGCATCACGTTTCACACTTTAATATACACAATTTCATTTTTTAGAATAATAAAGCCCACAACAGAAAAGGATATTTTATACTACAAAGTTATTTCCTTCTTTTTTAATTTCTAGGGTCCTCTTCTAAGATTAAAAAGTTACAGGGGCAATTGCACTACTGGGTATTTACCCCAAAGATACAAATGTAGGGATCCGAAGGGGTATGTGCACCCCGATGTTTATAGCAGCAATGTCCACAATAGCCAAACTATGGAAAGAGCCAAGATGTCCATCAACAGATGAATGGATAAAGAAGATGTATATACACACACAATGGAATATTATGCAGCCAGCCATCAAAAGGAATGAAATCTTGCCATTTGCAACGATGTGGATGGAACTGGAGGGTATTATGCTAAGCGAAGTAAGTCAGAGAAAGACATGTATCATATGACCTCACTGATATGAGGAATTCTTAATCTCAGGAAACAAACAGAGGGTTGCTGGAATGGTGGGGAGTGGGAGGGATGGGGTGGCTGGGTGATGGACACTGGGCAGGGTACGTGCTATGGTGAGCGCTGTGAATTGTGCAAGACTGTTGAATCACAGACCTGTACCTCTGAAACAAATAATACATTATATGTTAAAAAAAAAAAGGAAGAAGATAACAGGAAGGGAAGAATGAAGGGGGGGAAATCGGAGGGGGAGATGAACCATGAGAGACTATGGACTCTGAGAAACAAACTGAGGGTTCTAGAGGGGAGGGGGGTGGGGGGATGGGTTAGCCTGGTGATGGGTATTAAAGAGGGCACGTACTGCATGGAGCACTGGGTGTTATACGCAAACAATGAATCATAGAACACTACATCAAAAACTAATGATGTAATGTATGGTGATTAACATAATAATTTAAAAAATTACACTCAAAAAAAAAGTTTTCTGGAACTCTGATAGCATTGATTCTCTTTCCAAGACAATGAAAACCTACAGTTAAAGAAATGACATCAGGTTTACCATACCCTCAAGTAATCCCTGGTAACATAAGAAATCTTTTAATAAAATAGCCACTTGTACCAAAACTTTGTTTATATCCACAGAAATCCTACCCAAAAATCAGCAGCACCTCATTAACACAGTTATCAGTACATGTTTAGGTATTCTTATTTTAACACAGCAAATTATATATATAAAGGTTCTTTTTATAAACTAGGGAGAATATACCCCCTTCAAAGATGACCACTAAAAGCCTAGCCCTAACCTCCACAGGACAGAGGAGTTTTGTTTTGTGCTCCCACTCAGAGGCAATGAAGGAATACGTTCTAGTCAGACAGTTTCCCAGAAGAAATGATCAGCAATATACCATACAATGCCAGAGCCAAAGGGAGCCATAAAGACTATCTAAGAAAGACTGTGAGTGAAGATCATAAAATAAATTCATGCTTTCATGTACTGTCTACCCATCCCACTCAAAACATACATGAATGAGATAAAAAATAAATAAATAAAAAGAGAAAACAAGTAAGACAAGAATAGGCATTAAATGAAGTAACTATCTCCCTAGACCAGAACAGCAAACCTGCCGTCAGAGTTACAGTCAGAAATGCACTAAACTCTAGGTGAAAAAAAAGGCAACAGAAGAGGATTCTGGGAAGATGGTAGAGCAGAAAGCCCCCAGGAATGTGTCTCCCCATCTAGAGGATAACTGTTATCCCAGAATCTGTCTGCTGTAACTATTTTGGAACTTTGGAGACTGTTAAAGGCTTGCAACTTCCAGGGGAAGACTTGGAAGAGTAAATTGTGGTTAATTTCAGTTAATTTCAGCTCTTAGAAGATTAGCAGCTATTCATCCTCCAGATACATGGCAGGCAGCTGTGTACCTGTTCCTGGAGCAGCTTGCAAAGGGCTTGTGGAAAGCAAGGTGGGCAAAAGGACCCTAGCCTCCAAATAGTGGAAATGTCTGTTACGACTGCTATTTCTGCTTCTGATCACAGAGGTGCAAAGAGGCAGGCAACCATTTTGTTGTACCTCCCCCAACTGTTGCAAACCCCTCCATCTCCAGCTGAAACGACTTCTAGGAAATTTAAGGAACTAGCACCCTTTTCCTCGCCTTCATTTTTTTGCTTTTTTCCCTTTCAGGAGCTAGACATTAAAGACTAGTCATTCAAGTGAGTGACTCTACCATGACTAGAACATGCATATATTGGAAAAATTAGAAAGTGATCATGCGTGCACAGGGCAAGGCTCAGAAAAACAACAAGAACAACAACTTGAGAAGACCTTAAGTTTAAACCCTCAGGCTTATCCTCAGCACAGAGACAGCCTACAACAATCAAAAAACAATATCAAAAACCCAGCAAATCCTGGGTAAGGGGGAGAATTTGAGGTCCAGAGTTACCACATTATTAGACTAAAATGTCTCATGTTCAACGAAAAATCACAGGGCATACAAAGAAAGTATAGCTCATTCAAAGGAAAAACTAAATCTACAGAAGCTATCCCTAAAAAAGAACTTATAGCACATAAACTAGACAAAGACTTTAAAGCAACTGTCTTAAAGATGCTCAAAGAACTAAAGGAAGATGTGGAGAAATTAAGAAAGCAATGTGTGAACAAAATGTAAATATCAATAAGGAGATAGAAAACCTAAAAAGAAACCAAAAACAAATTCTGGAGCTGAAACGTACAATAACTAAAGTGAAAATTTCACTGGAGGGATTCAATGGCAAATTTAGGCAGGCATAAGAAAGAATCAGTGAATTCGAATATAGGACAACAGAAGTTAGTAAGTCTGAGGAAGAGAAAGAAAGACTGAAAAAAGTGAATAAAGCCTAAGGAATAGGGTGTGATACCATCAAGCAGAGTTACATATGTATCATGTGAGTCTCAGAAGGAGAAAAGAGAACAGGGCAGAGATTTGAAGAAATAATGCCTGAAAACCTCCCAAATTTCTTGCCTTGCAAGAAATGCTCAAGAGACACTAGGTAGCAGCCTGAAGCTATATGAAGAAATAAAGATCTCACTAAAGGTATATATGTGGGCAATTACAAAAGACAGTATTATTTTAACAATGATTGGTAACTATACTTTTTGTTTTCTCCATGATTTAAAAGATTTATACATTTAAAGAAAAAAATTATCAGCATAAAAGCAAGTATTAGTGTAACTTCAGTTTGTAACTCCAAATCTTGTTTTCTACGTAATTTAAGAGACTAATACGTTTTTTTAAATTACCAGTTTATATTTTTGGGCACACAATGTATACAGATGTCATTCTGGGATATCAACAAGTGAGAAGGGGAGAATGGAGACTTAAAAGAGCAGTTTTCCTGTTACTGAAGTTAAGCTGGTATAAATTCAAATAAGAGTGTTGTAACTTCAGAATGCCAAATGTAATCCCCTCGATAAGCACAAATACAATAGCTACAGAATACAGATAAAAGGAAATGAGGAAGGAATTTAAACATTTCACTACCAAAAAAAAAATGAACTGAACAGAAGACAGCAATGCAGGAAATGAAGGATGAAAAAGCTATATAAGGCACATACAAAACAAAGAGCACAATGACAGAAGTCCCTCCTTATCAGTAATTACTTTAGTAAGTGGATTAAACACTCCAATAAAAAAACGGAGATTGGCTGAATGGGTAAAAATACATGATCCAATTATATGATGTCTACACAAGACTCACTTGAAATCCAAAGACATAAACAGGATGAAAGTAAAAGGATGAAAGATGATATTCCATGCACACAGCAACCAAAAGAGGACAGAGGTCGCTACACTAGTATCACACAAAGCAGATTTTAAATCAAGAAAGATCATGAAACATCAAGAGGACATCACACATTAATAAAAGCTTCAATGCAGGGATAATATGGAGTAATTAGAAATATTTACATACCTAATGACAGACCATCAAAATATATGAAGCAATAACTGACAGAATTGAAGGTAAAATGAGATACTTCTACAATAATAAAGACTTTAATACACCACTCACAATAATAAACAAAACAACCAGATAGTATGTAAGGAAATAGAGAAGGTTTAAACAACAAAACTAACTAGATCTAACAGACATAAACAGAACACTATACCCAACAACAACAGAATACACATTCTCAAGTGCACATGGGACATTTTCTAAGATAAATCATACATTAGGGCCATAAATTAAGTCTCAATAGATTTTAAAAGATAGATATCATACAAGGTATCTTCTCTATCAACAATGGGAAAAAGTTAGAAATCAATAAAGAAGGAAACATGAAAAATTCACAAAACTGTGTAAATGAAACAACATACTTTTAAACAACCCTAGCTCAAAGAAGAAATCACAAGGGAAACTAGAAACTACGTAGAGATTAATGCAAATGAAAACAGAACATACCAAAAATTATGGGACACAGCAAGAGCAGTGCCAAAGGGAAAATTTATAGCTATAAATGCTTATATTAAAAATCAAGATCTCAGGGGTTCCTGGGTGGCTCAGTCGTTAAGCATCTGCCTTCTGCTCAGGTCATGATCCCAGGGTTCTGGGATCCAGCCCCACATCAGGCTCCCTGCTCAGCAGGAAGCCCACTTCTCCCTCTCCCACTCCCCCTGCTTGTGTTCACTCTCTCCCTGTCTCTCTCTGTTAAATAAATAAATAAATAAAATCTTTTTAAAAAAAAATCAAGATCTCAAATCAACAACCTAACTTTAGAACATAAAGAACTAGAAAAAGAGCAAACTAAACCCAAAGCTAGCAGAGGGAAAGAAATTAAATAAAGATTAGAGCAAAGAGATACGTGAAACAGAGAATAGAAAAACAGAGGAAATCAATTAAACCAAAGTTGGTTCTTCAATAAGGTCAACAAAATTGACAAAGCTTAAGCTAGATGGACTAAAGAAAAAAGAGAGAAAACTCTAATTACCAAAATCATAAGTGGAAGTGGGGATTCTACAGAAATAAAAAGGATTTTAAGAGAGTGCTATGAACAACTGTATGTCAACAAATTAGATAACCTAAATGAAATGGACAAATTCCTAGAAATATAAAACCTACGAAGACTAAATCACAAATAAATAGAAATCACAAATAAATAGAAAATCTGAATACAACTGTAACTAGTGAGGAGACTGAATCAGAAAAAAAAAAAAGAAAAGCCCTGGACTTGATGACTTCACTGGTAAATTTTACCAAACATTTAACAAAGAACTAATACCAATCCTTCTCAAACTTTTCCAAAAACTTGAAGGGGAGGGAACACTTCCTAACCCATTCTATGAGGCCCAATACTTTGATACCAAAGCCAGACAAAGACACTACAAGAAAGAAAATTAAAGACCAGTATCCTTTATGAATACCAATGCAAAATCCTCAGCAAAATACCAGCAAACAGAATTTGTTTTTAAAACATTTAAAATCAGGGGCACCTGGGTGGCTCAGTTAGGGTAGTGAGACTGAGCCCCGCAACTCTGCACTGGGTGTGGAGCCTGCTTAGGATTCTCCCTCTCCTTCTCCCTCTGTCCCTCCACAACCCCCTCTCCCCCCTCTGAAAAATAAATATAATAAAATAAAACATTGAAAATCAAGCTATATCAAGTATTTTGAGAAAAAAAATTAAGTCTGCTCTTCCCCCAAATGTATTTCTTACCCATAGTTGCGAGCTAAGAAACTCAAAAAATTTAAAAAAAAATTATTTTAAATAAGAATCACCATAAACACAGAAAATAACCCTCAATCTTCTCTCAAAATAGTTATCCTCATTGTTCTACAGGAAGAGGTTGGCAGAACGAAAAGCTCCAAGTATGTAGTCTGCCATTTCGAATAATTTTGCCAATGCTTCTGTAATAGCAAGAGCCAGAAAGCTAACTGCACACAGCTAAATTAAGTTACATTTTAAACCTCTATGCTGATGAAATTTACCAAAAAAGAACCCCACCACATACACTAACTTCTTGGGTAGTATGCCCAACTCCTCTTCATAAATTTATTTCTTGAAAGAATAAAAATAGCAAAAACTTTAGGGGCAACAGTGTGTCACAACAGGCCATTTGACAGGGTGTCCATATTTGCTCCTGTTTGTCCTCAAGCAAGGAGCCGCCCTTAAAGTCCACAATCTTTTCCTGCTCTTTCTCTCTAGCCACAGTAACCTTTTGTATCCTCCTTTCACTAGCAGCATTCTGCCAAAGACTACAGGAAGTAAATTAATACACAGAACTTGCCCTTAGCAATTTCAGTTTGAGTACTGCAAATTATTTTACCAACACCTCAAGTGGTTAGCTAACTGCAGTCAAAAGCCAGATTTGATTTTACCCTAATATTTAAGGTTGTTTAGTGACTCTTACATGGCTTCTGTGTTTTCAGAGATTCGTTTCTTGTTTTGTATAAATAGATATGCAACACATCTGTTATTTCTAGAGAATTACAAAGTGAATTTCACAAACCATGCTTAAAAATAAAACATTAATACTCTTGTAGGAAATTGAAAGTACCAAGCAATGTGAAAAAGTTCAGGGATCATCCCTTCAAGTATAAATAAGGTTATGCAATATTATTTTCTTTCTTTCTTCTAACATTCCCCTAAAACTCTATTACGAGTTTACTTTGCATGCGCTTCAGGTACTGTTTTTCAGATTGCTGTCATATGGTCAATCCACTTGAATTATTTTCTTTTATGATATTTCTCTATTAGGATGGCTCATCTGTATGCTCTCTAAATTTCACAAATAATACTCAACCTTTTTGGCCAATCAATCCTTTGCAGAGAGGATGACAACATTACACCACTAATAATTCTATAAAGGTCCTATCAGTGTCTTTGAAGGAAAAGAAGTCAATATATTTAATTGGAAGATAACACACAACCATAGAATGTAAGCCCTCTAAGTGCTAGAACTTTTTTGGGGGGCAGTGCCCTAGTAACTAGAAGAGTGCTCAGTAAGTATTTCCCAACACATGGAAACTGGTATATCTCAAAATAAACTTCTAATTTAAAAACAGTATTTTATTAAGTAATTAAATGTAGTAATAAATTCTTCTAGAGCACAGATTCTCATTCATCTTATGGTCTAACTAGGGAAACATCAACATTCACGAGATTGAGCTCCTGACAGAGGTGAACCACCAGACTAAAATATTAAAAAGGAACCAAAACACAACCACCACATTTTTAAAGGCTGTTTTAACACTGGCAAAACTGACAGAGAAGATTAAGTGTGCATATAAATTGCAATTCCATTTCTTTTTGAGGTATTTAGATACTCTTGACTACTCAGATGATGTACCAACGACAAATAGCAGCAAAAGCTACAGAACTTTCTGAAAAGGAAGCCTATAGTAATGTCATTACCAAACATTACTAGTAGACAGCTGGTACAAAGATGCTTCACATACTTTCAATTTAACAACTAGCAGACTCTCTAAAGGAAATTCCCACAATAAGACCAAATGCTCTAATTTTCAGTTGATTTTTAAATGTGCCTAAATGTAATGGTTAAGAGTATATATTGGTTTTTATAATAATGCTTAATCTGAAATGCATAAATTAAAATTAAATTCTCAGATGTTTGACCTTTCTCTAATTGTGCCTTGACAAAATTTTAATGTAACAAAACTTCATGTTTTTAGAGCACCAGCAATATGTGATATAGCAAAAAAATACAGACATGGTTTGAGACAATCAGGTAAATGCTAAAAAAAAATCTACTATCATTAATATAGAGTCAATCAGGCTTGAACACTGGCAATATCGGTGATGTTGTGTTCTAATCCATCCAAGCCACCAAAACAAACCATAAAATCTTATTAGGCCCAACATTACCCACATAGTATTTCTGCTCATATTTAACAGAAATCTATTCATGAAGGGAAAAAAATGAAAAATTCCCAATACAAAGCATTTTACAATACAAATGACCAGACCTATCAAAAAAGTCAATGTCACGAAAAACAAAAAAGGTGGAGGAAATATTCTAAATAAAATCAAGGGGCGCCTGGGTGGCTCAGTTGGTTAAGCGACTGCCTTCGGCTCAGGTCATGATCCTGGAGTCCCGGGATCGAGTCCTGCAAAGGGCTCCCTCTGACCCTCCCCCTCTCATGTGCTCTCTCTCAAATAAATAAAATCTTTTTTAAAAAATAAATAAATAAAATCAAGAGACATTATCCACCAAATGCAATCTGCAAACTTTAACTGGATCTTGGGAAAACAGCTTAGACATTTCAGGAATAAATGAGGAAATCTGAATATAAACTACGTATTAGACATTACAGAATTATTATCTTGGGTGTGATAATGACATTATAATTATTTGGGGAAATGTTCTTGTTCGTAGAAGATGCAAAGTGAAATATGTAGAAGTATGATGACTGCAGCTTACTTTCCAAACAGTACAGCTTAGGAAAAAAAAAGTGTATCACCACAATATTAATATAGCAAAATGTTAATAACTGGTTAACAGAGAGGCAATTAATAGTATTCCTTTTTTAAAAATACTATTCTTCAGTGTATTATTCTTTCAACATTTCTGCAGATTTGCAGTTTTTCCAAATAAAAGATGAGAGGAAAACAATGTCATTAGGTCAGTTAAGTTTCTTATATTTTTTAAAGAATTTATTTATTTGAGAGAGAGAATGCACACGTGTGAGCACAAGTAGGGGGAGGGCAGAGGAAGAAGCAGCAGACTCCCCACTGAGCTAGGAGCTAGAAGCCTGATGAGGGGCTCAATCCCAGAACCCTGAGATCAGGACCCAAGCCGAAGTGGGATGCTTAACCGGCTGAGCTAATCAGGCGCCCCCCTTCATATTTCAATTCAATTCAGTAAAAAATTCCAAAATCTAAAGTTGGTTAACACAATGAAAATTTCATTTTGTAAATCACTTATGGCTTAAAGTAATAACTTAATTGATTCTTGTTACAGATCATTTTAGATAACTTGGATTATAAAGCAAATTTCAATAAAGCTGATCTTACTGCATGGATTTCTATTATAAAATCTGAGTTACTGTTGCATTTTTGAAGACCTAAAAAAATTTTAAAGACTTTAAGAGAGAGTTTTTAAAAAAAATTCTGGCATAATAAAGATAGTTAAGTAGTTATCCTAATGAAACAGTAGGTGTTCTCATAGTGGGAGGATTTTTACAATGCTTCCCAAAGGCAAGAAGATCCTCCCACTACTTTACCTCATTCTATTTCCGAGACACATTAGGACTTGGAATACCTGATAAAAGATGCAAAGGTCCACAAATTTAATTGATCACTCTCTTTCTACTAGGGAAATCCATTATCTAACAAAGCTAGGTTACAACAATTTACAGAGATAAGTAAAACTGAGACACTAAAAACAATAAAGACCATCTTATATAGGTACACATAGGTTGGGAAGCAATTTCATATTCATTAGCATATCTGACTATCCTGAAAAGAAGGGAGGGGAGAATGATCATCATTCTCCTTTCAAAAAATGAAGGAAAAATAAAAGTCAAAGAAGTAATTTTCCTAGTATCATCAATTTTATGTATTTCAGATGAAATATTCCTGCCTTTGAAGTAGTGTCCCATTTCTTGTCCATAAAATGAAAACTATGTAGTCAGTGGCTATAGTAATAAATACAATAAAGCAATTAGATATCTACTCCCATACCCCTCTAAAATACCAAAAGACAACAGCCCACTATGAATATATTATACATACATAATATTAGAAATATTTCATTTTGCAACATATTCCTCAGTCTATGAAAGAAAAAAGCCATTAGGAGTATCCTTTCTTAATGTCTCCTCCCACATTTCAACTTTTCTTCAAACAATGAAATCTCTACATAGCCTGAAAAAAAAAAAAATAGAGCTCATCAATTCTATTAAGATACATATTTTTTAAACATCTTAAGATCTCCACCTGTTGACAACATCTCACAACTGCTGTCAGAAGCTGGTGGTTGTTCTGTTGGCTTGAGGAGACAACTGCAACTCATATATTTCCAACAACAAACATTTAAAAATCACCTGAGTGTTGTCTAAAAACCTTCACTGGCACTGTCTGCTAAGACCAAGACGCGTCCTGCATGGAAACGTGAAGAATGGTATCAGGAAAGGAGAAAATCCCTGGAGGCAACACTGGGATATTCTGTTAAGAAATGCTACATTACTAATATACTAAGGTGTACAGAGGTAATATAGTATGGAAAAATATGTAAATTAATGGCTCTGGATCTAAAAGTTATTCAGAACAGTCAGACTTTGAATAGGAAGAAATTTATTTTTTTTAAAGATTTTATTTATTTATTTGAGAGAGAGAATGAGAGATAGAGAGCACGAGAGGGAGGAGGGTCAGAGGGAGAAGCAGACCCCCCGCCGAGCAGGGAGCCCGATGTGGGACTCGATCCCGGGACCCCAGGATCATGACCTGAGCCGAAGGCAGTCGCTTAACCAACTGAGCCACCCAGGCGCCCTGAACAGGAAGACATTTTAGAAATACCTTTATCAATTTATTATATTTATATTTCCCTTTTAAAATATGGCCAAGAAATAGATATTTTAAAATATCATTTCTAATTAATGCTGAAAGAGTTCTTTCAAAAACTGTAATCAAATGATAAAAAAGCACAGTGTCACACACAATTTAATCGGAATTTTTGTTGTTGTTAGAAAAAAATACCAAATTTCTCCTAAAAAATCGGTGCCAAGATATTTATAATTATGTCACCTAGTAGTAATAACACAGAAAACAGACATTCACATTCTGCTGCTAGGAACATAAATAACTATTTTTTGCAGTACATTCATTAAGATTACTAATGCCTTAAAAATGTACATAACTTCTGACCCAGAAATTTCACTTATAGGAACTGGTGCAAGGAAATAATCAGAGATGAATGTAAAGCAGTCCAGCCTAACAGTGTTTATATCAAAAAAAAAGTAAACTAGAAAAAAAACTAATAAATATTAGTTAAGTAAATAAAATGTTAAATAAATGCTATACCAAATAAAATGAAATAAAATTATTCCAAATCGTAATATGCAGTTACTTCCAACAATGATATAGAAATATGTTCACTGTTATTGGTAACTAAAGAGAGAATACCCTGAACAAAACATTTATAAATTTTAAATAAACTCTTTCAATATATATAAGTTTTAATGTTCATTAAAAAAACTATAAGGTTATATGATAGCACATTAATTAATTAATTAAGGCAATCTCTACAGGATGGGGGGGACAAATTTTTTCTCCTATTTGATTTCCAGAATCTTCTACAAAAAATATATTTGTTATATCCATATGAAGGAAATTGTATTATAGTATTCTGTGTGCTCAGAGCTGTTCTTTATGAAATTTTATTAAATTATAATGAAATAATATAAATATAAAACCTTTTTAGGAAATCACTGTATGAAATGTTTCAAAATAAATGGGGGGTAAGCTGATTTCCTTATTAATTTAATTAGAAAAACAGGACCAAGAATCAATGAATCCAACTCAAATAAGAGCTATGCGGCAATTACAGAGAAAACGCAGGTTGAAACAAGAGGCTGCAGACTCAAGGAAAGGTCTCCAAGAAATTGGAGGTTTTGATGAACTATATGACATACTTAAAATACTGGAAAAACTGAGAAAAATAAAAGAAGAACTAAATAAGTATAGTTTAGAAAGAGTTAACATTGTTAAGATGTCAGTTCTTCCCAAACTGACCTACGGATTCAAAGCAATCACAATCAAAACCCCAAAACCCCAGGGAAATGAACAAACTGATTCTAAAAGGTATGTGGAAATATTAAGGGCCAAGAATAGGGAAGACTCTAATACTACAGATATCAAGGTTTATTAAAAAGTTACAGTAATTAAAACTGTAATATGGGCAAAAAGATTTTTTAAAAAAATACATTAGCTGAATAGAATATAAGTCCAGAAATAGACTTACACATACACACCTACCTACATATGCTGCTGATGGGACTGCAAAATTATACAGCCAATATGGAAAACACTTTGGCCATTTCTTAAAAAGTTAAAAATAAGCTTATCAAATAACCTGGCAATTCCAGTCCTACGTATACACCCAAAAATATGAAAACACAGGTCCAAACAATGACTACTATGTGAATGTCTATAACAGCATTATACATACTAGCCAAAATTGGAAACAATCCAAGTATCTATCAATTAGTGAATAGCTAAACAAAATGTAGTGTGTGTGTGTGTGTGTGTGTGTGTGTCCATACCATGGAATATTACTCACCAATAAAAGGAATGGATTACTGATACATGATAGAACATGTATGAACTTCAAAAACATGTGCTAAGTGAAAGCCAGGCAAGACTACATATTGTTTTAAGAGTACATTTTTACAACATGTCCAGAAAAGGCAAATTTATAGAGACATAAAGCTGATGGCTGCCCTAGGCAACAGAGATTGACTGCAAACAAATACAGAAAACTCATTCTATTAATAGAAATATTCTTTTTTTTAAAAGATTGTATTTATTTATTTGAGAGAGAGAATGAGATAGAGAGAGCATGAGAGGTGGGAGGGTCAGAGGGAGAAGCAGACTCCCCGCTGAGCAGGAAGCCCGATGCAGGACTCAATCCCAGGACTCCAGGATCATGACCTGAGCCGAAGGCAGTTGCTTAACCAACTGAGCCACCCAGGCGCCCCTAATAGAAATATTCTAAAACTAAACTGTGCTGACAGTCGCGTAAACCTAAAATTTGCTAAAAAAAAAAAAACATTTAATTATGCATTACAAATGGACAATATTTAGTGATACATAAGTTATGCCTCTCAAAAGTATTTAGCAAGGGAAAGCAAGCAGGAAGCTATAAATGAAATGTCTGGTAATGTACTGGTAATAGTTGAGGCTAGGTAACAGCAAAGAAGAATTCACTCTTCTAATCCCTATTTTCATATATGCTTGAAAATTTTTCATAATAAAAATTTTTAAATAAGAAAACAAGTAACTTTTTTTATTTTTTTTAAGATTTTATTTATTTATTTGACAGAGAGACACACAGTGAGAGAGGGAACACAAGCAGGGGGAGTGGGAGAGGGAGAAGCAGGGAGCCCGATGTGGGGCTCGATCCCAGGATCCTGGGATCATGACCTGAGCCGAAGGCAGACGCTTAATGACTGAGCCACCCAGGTGCCCCCAAATAACTTTTTTTAATTGGCAAAATATTTGAACACTTTACGAAAGAATATGTACCAAGAGCAAATAAACACATGAAAATGATGCTTAACATCATTAACTATTAGGTAAATGCAAATTAAAACCACAATGAATACCACTGTGAACCTATTACAATATCTGAAATTGAAGACCATATCCAGTGTTGGGGAGAACGTAGAACAACTGATACTCTCATATACTGCTGGTGGGAATATAAAATGGTACAACTTCTTTAGAAAATAATTTGGCAGTTACTTCAGAAGACCCAGCCATTCTACTCCTATGTATTTACCCAAGAGAAATGAAACCATCTGTCCACACAAAAATGTTCATAGCAGCTTTATTTAAAATATCTAAAATAAAAACAACTCAAATGTCCATCAAGAGGTGAATGGATAAACAAATTGTGGTATATTCATACAAGAGAATATGTTCAGCACAAAAAAAATGACCTATTTGATACACACAACACAAACTGTAAGATAATTATGCTGATGAAAGAAGCCAGGTAAGAAAGAGTACATACCATATAATCCCATTTATATAGAATTAAAATTCTAAGAAATGCACACTAATCTATAGTGATAAAAAGTAGATTAGTGATTGCCTGAGTGATAATGGGGAAAAGACAATCAGGGGTGAGTGACAGGAAGAGATTATAATAAGACATGAGGAAACTCTTGGTTGCTACAGACATGTTCTTATCTTGATTGTGATGATAGTTTCACAAGTATGTAACCCACAAGGCTGGGTTTTTGTTTTTGTTTTTTTAAGATTCTATTTTTAAGTAATCTTTACACCCAACGTGGGGCTCAATCTCACAACCCCGAGATCTGGAGTTGCAAGTTCTACTGTCTGAGCCAGCCAGGCACCCCGAAGGCTATTTAAGAAAAAAGTCAGTATAGGGTGCCTGGGTGGCTCAGTCGTTAAGCATCTGCCTTCGGCTGAGGTCATGATCCCGGGGTCCTGGGATCGAGTCCCACATCGGCCTCCCAGCTCAGCAGGAGGCCTGCTTCTCCCTCTCCCACTCCCCCTGCTTGTGTTCCTGTTCTCGCTGTGTCTCTCTCTGTCAAATAAATAAATAAAATCTTAAAAAAAAAAAAAGAAAAAAGTCAGTATAGTGAATACTTGTGTAAGAGTGAGAGCAGTAAAGGAGGAGGGCACAAGTGGGATTTTTGGGGTGGTGTTAATGTTCTGTTTCTTGACCTGGGTACTAGTTATATGGGTGTGTTCACTTTGAAAATTCATGGAGCTGTACCTAGGATCTATACACTTTTCTATATGCATGTTATACATCAATTTTTAAACAGCTTATTAAAAAGAAAATAGGATATTACTATACATTAATCAAATGTCACTTTTTAATTTTAGACAATACCAAGTGTTAGCAAAGATGTGGAGCAACTAGAACTCTCATACATTGCTGCTGAGCATCATGTAAACTGGGAGAATCACTTTGGAAAACCAGTTGTAACTATTAAAGTGCTAACATACATATATACCCAGTGACCCAGCAGTTCTACTCCCAGGTGTTTACCTAACAGAAATGCATCCATATGTCCACCAAAAAACATGTATAACAGTTTTCCTTAGAAGCAACGGTCAAAATCATCCAAAACTGGAAGCAACTCAAATTTTAATCATCAGTAAACTGGAAAACAAACTGATATATTCATTCAGTGGATATTATAGAGTAATGAAAAAGAGTAAGCTACTCCTACACACAACATATATGAAGCTCAAAACTTAATGGTGAATGAAAGAAATCAGACACAGAAGAGTACACAATACATGATACCATTTAATTTAAATTCAAAAACAGTAAACAATCCAAAGGTAACTATTCTGATAAGAATCAGTGTACTGGTTACCATTGGAAGGTAGGAGTAATGACACTTCTTGGACCCTGGTAATGTTCTACATCTTAATCTGAATAGTAGCTACAGGACTGTGTTCACTTCATAAAAATTATCAAACAGTATACTCAAGATTTGTCCATCTTACTGTATATATGCTGTATTTCAATTTCTAAATCTTTTTCCTTTAACCTCTACACACAATGTGGAGTTTGAATTCATGATCTCAAGATCAAGTTGCATGCTCTACCAACTAAGCCAGCCAGGCACCCCTATTTCAATTTTTAAAATCTACCCCCCCAAATTTCACCCCTATACTGAGCCAGAGAAAGAAAGAAAAAGAAATAATGTAAATAGTCCAGCTGTCCTCTCTGACCACATCCCATCACCAGTGAGTGTATTTCCTCAGACAGCAAATGCAAGTAATAAACCTGACATAATCAGTGCATACTAGCAAATCCACAGATAGAATGTTAGTCATCTGAGGGGTTTCTCTACTATTGATAAGATGTAAAAACACTGTTGAGGCAGCTAAAGAAGAGTGTAGAGATACTTCGTCTATATCATCAAGAAATAAATTGAATAACTGTCAAAATATTGAAGAGTAAGAACAGAAAAATCACTTAAAAAGTAAATATGACAAATAACAAGAAGAATCTACACACTCTCCATTGGGACATGCTTGTCCCAAGCAGAGAAACAGTGGAACACTTTAATTTCTGAATATTATTATTCTATGAAATTTTAAAATATACATTAGGTATCTTATACAGTTTATACATTATTATATAGAACTGTATAAACAAAACCAGGTATAATTTACTTAAAAGACATTTAAAGAAATTTTTCAAGAATAAATTAGACTGCTCTGTAAAATGCAATTCTACTGTACTACACACATACATATATACACAAAAATACATATATCTACATACAAATAACACAAATATATGTTATAAACACACAAACACACATAAAAACATATATATATATGCACTTAATAGAACAAAAGATAGAAGTCTATACCATTTAGAGTTAGAAAAGTAACAAAAGTACTAAAATAGTGCCAAATTACACTGGAAAGAGTAGGCCAAAAGGAATGGCTTAGGAAGCTAATTTCTTATTTATTATAAGAAATAATCCAGCAATAATGTCTAGAGTTGACAAATCATGAATCAATTATAAGCACATTATTTAAAGATACGGAAATGATCACCAGGAGAACCAAAATAGTCATCTACTTTTAATCTTTTCTCTGAGGATATTGATTGCGATTGGAACAAAGGACTGCTAATTTTCATGCAATTTAATGTACTGTCTTGTATTTTTAATCATGAGCCTGTCCTATTTGATTATTAAAACTTTAAATCATGTTCCAGACAAATATATCATACAAAAATTTTCACTTCATATAAATTTTAAAAGATCATATACTTTGGTCCCAGTGGAAACATATCTATAATAACTGCCCTATTTCACAGGTTTATTGAGAGGATTACATCAGATAATTTATGTAAAATAATTAGCAAAATGCCTAGTACGCGATTCAATAAATTTTAGCTTTCATTATATTTGCATAGAATAAGGTTCAACACTAATTATTAGAACTGACACTAATTCATTATGTAAAGTACCTGATAAATAAGCACTCAATAACTAATGACTGAATTAACTAATTAATGAGTCTATCTAGCTTTCAAGAAATAGATAATTACCTTCTAAGATTACCAAATAAAATAGTTACCTTGTTAACTACAGTGAAATCAGAATAAAACTAAAATCAAAACCTAACATTTATAATTTTGGGAGTGGGAGGAGATCAATTTTAGAATTCTATTCCACATAGAAAGTAATTGCTTACAAGGGCCAAAATTTCCAAATCATGTCAAACTGTTTTTATACAAGGAAAGGTAGTTATTAATTCTTAACATATCTACAAAATGATATACCAACATAATTTTTCTTGGCACATTTAGTTATCTGGGAGCAAATAAGATTCTAATTAAAATAAAAGAAGGAAATGCTTAAATTTCCCTAGAAATAGCACTACACCATCCACTGAAAGTACATCATTCTTATCAACAGGAACCTAAATAGAAATAAATGTCTCACTGGATAAAATAAAATTAACCTTCCATAAGACTGCAGAGAATAGGATATATAAGAGAATGAATACACAGCTGACCCTTCAACAATGCGGGGATTAGGGGTGCCAACCCCCAGTGTAGTCAGAAATCCACATATAACTTTGACTCCCTAAAAATTTAATTACTAAAAGCCTACTGCTGACCAGAAGACTTACTGATAATATAAGCAGTCAATTAACACATATTTTGTATATGTATTATATACTGTATTTTTACAAAAAGTAACCCCTAAAAAAAATGTTAGTAAGAAAACTGAGGAAGAAGAAATACATTTACAATACTGTACACAAATTTATTGGGGGGGGGAACCCATGTATAGGCAGAACCATGCAGTTCAAAACCATGTTGTTCAAGGGTCAAGTATATATATTTATAAAATATGCCTTATTATTTACACTTGTAAATACTTTACAAATTCTATAAATATTATCTTCTCTCCAAAGGTTCATAACCTTCACTGTAGCAAGGAGCAAACTTACCTCCTCATCTAGAGATTCAAATGGAGTAAAAGGAGGATCAAAGTGAGACAGCCAGAATTAAAAAGAAAAACAGGATGCCGGGATAAAGTTTCTCTCCAACAACCATATCTGCCTTTAAGCAAAAGAGAGGTATACCTAGAATGGTCACCTCAATTTCCAAGCTTACCTGTGCATACTCTCTTTCAATGGCAGCCTTCTTCTGACTGAATGTCCTAAAAACACAAATAAAAATTCATTACTAGAAGTATAACAATAATTTTATGTAAATTTATCAACCACCCTCAGATACTACCTGGTAAACTGTGTTCAGGGAAAGGACAATATTTTATTCATTTATGTTCCTAGGTACTGCTGACAAAAAACTCTGGAGTCAGAAAATCAAATCAAACATTCAAATCCTGCCTCCACCATGTACTAGCTGAATGACCTTGGTCAAGTCACTTGACTTCTCTGTGTCTCAAAATGGGATAGTAACAGTATCCACACCATCGAGATAGTGTAAAATTTACTTAATTAAATATATTAAGTGCTCATTACACTGTCTAGCACACAGTAAAACTATATATGTTAGCTACTTTTATGACAATGGCTAATGCATAGTAGGCACTAAAAAATGTTTATTGAACTTAACCAATATAGAGGGAACTATAGAAAACAAAGTTAAAATTAAATTTGGGGGGCACCTGTCTGTCTCAAATGGTAAAGCATGTAACTCTTGATCTTGGGGTTGTAAGTTCGAGCCCCACGTTGGGTGTAGATTACTTAAAAATAAAATCTTTATTAAAAAAAATCAGGGGTGCCTGAGTGGCATAGTCAGTTACATGTCTGACTATTGGTTTTGGCTAAGGTGGTGATTTCAGGGTCATGAGATCGAGGCCCACATGGGACTCCATGTTCAGTGCACAGTCTGCTTCAGACTGTCTCTCCCACTGCCCCCACCACACACTCTCTTTCTCTCGCTCTCTCTAAAACGAATAAAATTTTTAAAAAAGAAGAAAATCAAATTTTGACCAGCTTAGCAACATGAAAAATAGTCGTATCAATTCCTTCATTCCAGTCCTTTGTAACAAGAGTTACAAAACAAAGTACAAGGCCACTAATGTGGTATGATGAGTGCACCCTTTCCATACATGTATATTTTATAGATTCTACAGTAACACTTTTCACATTTTAACATTTATGATACTGGGATTCATCTTTTAATAACGATCAGCAGTATTTTCTTCTACCTTAACAGTACATGAAATAGAATTACACCTTATAAACCATAGGCAAAGTAGTCAATGAAATATGGTAATATTGACAATTTAGCTTAAGACTTTTCTATTAGGAGCCAGGCATCTGTACTCTTTTTTTTTTTTAAGATTTATTTATTTATTTAAGAGAGTGAGAATGAGAGAGAGAGTACATGAGAGGGAGGAGGATTAGAGGGAGAAGCAGACTCCTCACTGAGCAGGGAGCCCAATGCGGGACTCGATCCCGGGACTCCAGGATCATGACCTGAGCCGAAGGCAGTTGCTTAACCGACTGAGCCACCCAGGCGCCCCAGGCATCTGTACTCTTAAAAGCATTTCACTAAGGCAGAAATATCAGAATAAAAAGTGAAAAATATAAAGAAAAGGGTGGGATTGGGAAAAAAAGACAATTTAAGCCAAAACTTCCACTTTAACAATTATTTAAATTTACCAACATGACTATTCATTTCTTATATAAGAAAAACTACTATTTAAGCTCTTACTACATTTGTTTTCAGTGAATAACTGTTATTTAGCCTTAAAAAGGAAATACCAACACATATGCTATAACAAGGATGAACCTTGAAGACATTACACTGAATGAAGTCAGTCTGTCACAAAAAGACAAATACTCTAGGATTCCATTTATATGAAGTACTTAGAGTAGTCAAAATCATATTGATGGAAAGAATGGAGGTTGCGAGGGGCTGGAAGGAGAGGATCAGAGGAGTCATTATTTAACCAGTACAGTTTCAGTTTTACAAGATGAGGGGTTCTGGAGATAGACAATGGTGATACTTGCAGAACAATATGAAGTACTTAATACCACTAAACTGTACACTTAAAAATGGCTAAGACAGTACATTTTATGTCATACATATTTTACTACAGTAAAAAAATGGAAAAAATAAAGTAGAGCAAGACCCATTTCTCCTTAAGGGGTACTGCACATTTGAAAGCATTTAACACAGTCCTTTAAAATACAATTAGTCTAGGGCGCCTGGGTGGCTCAGTTGGTTGGGCGACTGCCTTTGGCTCAGGTCATGATCCTGGAGTCCCGGATTGAGTCCCGCATCGGGCTCCCTGCTCAGCAGGGAGTCTGCTTCTCCCTCTGACCCTCTTCCCTCTCGTGCTCTCTATCTCTCATTCTCTCTCTCAAATAAATAAATAAAATCTTTAAAAATAAAATAAAATAAAATAAAATTAGTCTACTGTCCTTAAAACATATAAACTATGTATTATATACGCATATATAAATATACTGTATGCATTTATATACTGTTTTATAGAGCGCGCGCGCGCACACACACACACACACACACACACACACACACACACACCCCAAAATAGTAATTAAGTTTTCTCTGGATAGCAGAATTACAGGCTTTCAACTTTCTTCGTTTACTTTCTATTATTTTCTGATGTTTTAGTAAGAATACCTATCATTTTTTTAAAAATTGAAGTCCTTATTTTTAAATAAATACACACACATAAACACATGCATACACGTTTTATGCACCCATGTTGTTTTACTAAAATTGTACCAGAAATTATTACGACTAGTACTACCAAATATGTGATCTTCCCATCTACCATAAATACCCAGGCAAAAGAAACTAAAATGAACTAACTTCTACTTTCCCCATTAAAAAATCTGAAAACTTGGGGCGCCTGGGTGGCTCAGTCATTAAGCATCTGCCTTTGGCTCAGGTCATGATCCCAGGGTCCTGGGATCGAGCCCCACATACAACTCCCTGCTCAGCGGGAAGCCTGCTTCTCCCTCTCCCACTCCCCCTGCTTGTGTTCCCTCTCTTGCTGTGTCTCTCTCTCTCAAATGAATAAAATCTTAAAAAAAAATCTGAAAACTTACCCATATTTGGAAGGAGGTACAATTTTTTAATATTTTATAAAACATGAAAGCAAAATATTTAAGCTATTTACTTAGTAGTTTTATTTAGTATTTAGTATTTATTTATTTAGCTTGAAAGCTAGATGTAACTCATCTTGAAATAAGGATGTTCAAGTGAAGTCACCAAGAAAACAGGAACTCTTTGACTCTGAACATGCATATTAACTAGTTTTCAAGTTCTCAGTGGAATTTTTAGTTGTTATGAAACAATTACATGTCTACTAAGTAATTTTCTAACAAAAGAAAACAAATCCAAGTTGACAACTATTCAAAATCAACATCATGAATATTAGAAATTTATTTATTATAATTCACAGTCAAGAGAGCAGAACAAAAAAAACTTCTCATAATCTCCATATAAGATGAAAAAGCACTTGTTAAAATTCAACATCAGTTTCTCATAAATATCTTTAGAAATATTAATGGGTGCTATAATTAAACAGATGGACAAGAACAAGTGATGGCAAGGACATGGAGAAATGAGAACTCTCATACAACATTGGTAGGAATGTAAAAAGATGCAGCTGCTTCGGAAAATCATAGTCTGGGAGTTCCTCAAAAGGTTAAACATAGAGTTACCATATGACCCAGCAGTTCTATTCCTAGGTATATATCCAAGAAAATTTAAAACATGTGTCTACACAAAAACTTGTAAATGAACGTTCATAGCAGCATTATTCATGATCGCCAAAAAGTGGAAACAACCCAAATGTCCATCAACTGATGATCAGATAAAAAAGATGTGGTATATTCATATGATGGATTATTATTCAAAAAAGGAATGAAATACTGATACATGATACAATATGGATGAACCTGGAAAGCACTATGCTAAGAAGTCACATAAAAAGCCACATATCATAATATGGCTGAACCTGGAAAGCACTATTCTAAGAAGTCACATAGAAGGCCACATATTATATGATTCCATTCATATAGAATGTCCCAGAATAGGCAAGCCTATAGGGATAGAAAGTAGATCAGTGGCTGCTAAGGGTTGGAGAGTTAAGTTTGCCATTATTTCAAAAATATTTTTTTAACTAGGTAGGTTGATTATAAAGTTCATATGGAAAAATGAACATTTAAGAATAGTTATAAACATTTTGAAAAAGAATAGTATTTAAAAAAGACCTAGTCTCAACAGATAATAAAAATTAATTTAAAAAGTGACAATTCTTAAGACAGCTTGGTAATGGAACAGGAGTAAACAGAGAGATAATGAAACATAATCAGAAATATCTCTAACATAGAGCTACCCTACAACGCAGTAATTACACTATTAGGTATTTATCCAAAAGATACAAACATAGTGATTCAAAGGGCCACATGCACCCCAATGTTTAGAGCAGCAATGTCTACAATAGCCAATATATGGAAGGCCCCCATATGTCCA
Organism: Eumetopias jubatus; assembly: GCF_037043125.1. NCBI lineage: Eukaryota > Metazoa > Chordata > Mammalia > Carnivora > Otariidae > Eumetopias > Eumetopias jubatus. The sequence continues at coordinate 54,714,614 of NW_028274819.1, forward strand.
TTGACAGATGAATGGATAAAGATGTGGTATGTGTGTGGGTGTGTTTGTGTGTGTGTATATACATATATGTATATACATAATGGAATATTACTCAGCCATCAAAAAGAATTAAATCTTGCCATTTGCAGCAACATGGATGGAACTAAAGAGTATTATACTAAGTGAAATAAGTCAGTCATAGAAAAACAAGTATCATATAATTTCACTCATGTGGAATTTAAGAAACAAAACAGATGAACATAGGGGAAGGGAGGAAAAATAAAAGATGAAAACAGAGATGGAAGCAAACCATTAGAGACTATTAACTATAGAAAACAAACTGAGGGTTGCTGGAGTGGAGGTGGATGGGGGGGTGGGGTCTTTTATCCTTTGAATCAAAATATTCTCTTTTCCAGTTACTAAATTTTTGTGTATTTGGGTGTCTTTCTCTCTTTTTCTTTTCTTTCCTCCCTCCCTCCTCCCTTTCTTTCTTTCTTTCTCTCTCTCTCTCTCCCCCCCTCTTTCTTTTTCTTTTTTTCAGTGCCAGAAACAAATTCTTTACTCTGTACATTCCAATTCAAAGTGATTCAATGCAAGCAACTAGGTGCATACAAAATTATTTGAGGATGTGGAGGGGGGCAAGAGGCAGGGATCCACAGGTGGGCTTCACTGGTCACCAGCATAGCTGGACCAAGAGATCAGGGAGCACTGACTGATTTCACTACTATGACTGAGGTCTGGCCTTTGCCCTTGGCTTCTGGGGAGTAATCTAAACCTCTGGAATGTTATGACTGATAATAGTGTTTTTATTTACCTGAGGACTTTAGGCCATGCCAGAAAGTCTATGCTAACAATGTGATTTACTGGGAGTGGTGTGGAGAAGAGGGGGGCTGGGACACATGGTATGAACTCAACCTCTGAAGGAAGTGGAAACTAAGGTCAGCCCCATGGGCAGTCAATCATATCCAGTGACCAAACACACCTCTTCCTTTGGCTGATTTTAAATTACATCCTTTCACTATAAAAAAACACAACCTTCAGTAAACTTCCAGGGAGTTGTGTGAGTCCTACTATGAATTATCAAATCTAAGGGTGGTCCTGGGGACCCCTGATCTTGTAAGTCATTTCAGAAGTGAGGGTGATCTTAGAGACCTCCAAACTTGCAGTTGGTGTTAAAAGTGAAAGAATTGTCTTGGGGACTCCCTAACTCCGTAATTCATCACCAGGATCAGAAGAACACCTAAAAATGTTCAAATTATTAATGGTGGTAGTGAAAATGGGATATCAGTAACTATAATGATGAATGTTAAAAATAAACACACGCACTAAATGGCTAAAATTTAAAAGATCAGTGAAAATACAGATAATGAAACTCTGTTAGTGGTGGGAATATAAAATAATACAACCACTTTGGGAAAAAATACAGTATTTCTTATATAATTAAGCACATATCTATCTTGACATAGCAATTTTAAAAGTAGGCGTTTACCAAAAGAAATGAAAACATATGTTCCTAAAAACACAAAAATATTTATAGCACCTTTATTCACAAACAGACAAAAACAGGAAACAGTCCAGGTGTCCATCAGTGGGACAATAGATCAACAAACAGTGATATATATCCAAACTATATAAAGAACTTTAAAATTCAACAGCCAAAAACCAAATAATCCAATTAAGAAATGGGCAGATGACATGAACAGACAACCTTTCAAAGAGACACACAGATAGCCAACAGAGACACATGAAAAGATGCTCAACATCACTCATCATCAGGGAAATACAAGTCAAAACTACAATGAGAGATCACCTCACACCTGTCAAAAGAGCTAAAATGAACAACCCAAGAAACAACAGGTGTTGACAAGGATGTGGAGTAAGGGGACCTCTCCTGCACTACTGGTAGGAATGCTGGTACAACACTCAAACTATGGAAGCAGCCCAAGTGTCCATCAACTGATAATGGATAAAGATGTGTTATGTATGTGTATATAGATATAGATAATGGAACATTACTCAGCCAAAAAAAAGAATAAAATCTTGCCATTTGCAACAACGTGGATGGAGGAAGGAGTATTATGCTAAGTGAAATAAGTTTCTCTTAGAGAAAGACAAATACCATATGACTCCACTCATATGTGGAATTTAAGAAACAAAAACAAATGAGCAAAGGTGAGAGAGAGTAGACAGGTAAACCAAGAAACAGACTTAACTGTAGAGAACAAAATGATGGTATCAAAGGGGAGGTGGGGGGGATGGGTTAAACAGGTAATGGGGATTAAGGAGGGCACTTGTTGTGATGAGCACCAGGTGTTGTATGGAAGTGTTGAATTACTATATTGTACACCTGAAACTAATATTACACTGTATGTTAACTAACTGGAATTTAAATTAATAAAATTTAAGTGATATATTCTTAAAATGGAATAAAACTCAGCAATAAAAACAAATGGACTGTAAGATGACTACCACATTTTTATTATCCTGAGTTAGTTCACCCCCATTATTTTACAAGTAACACTGTGTAAATGCAACTAATATCAGGATATAAAAATAATTTTTTAGCATGGATAGCAAACTGGGGTAGAGAACTAGTACTTAAATTATCAGCATGTTGACAACTCTGTCATAAAAAAAACCTTTATAGGGGGGTGCCTGGGTAGCTCAGTCAGTTAAGCCTCTGCTTTTGGTTCAGGTCATGATCCCAGGGTCCTGGGATCCAGCCCTGCAGCGGGATCCCAGCTCAGCGGAGAGCCTGCTTCTCCCTCTCCCTCTACCCCTCTCCCCTGCTTGTGCTCAGGCACTCAAAAAAAATTTTTTTAAACAAAGCAAGTAGAATAAAGAACTGAAACTATACAAGTCTGGCACAGTGGAAATTATTTGGCTCCTAATAAAAACATTCACCAACAACATTCACTGAGTATCTTCTGAATTTCAGGTATTCTGCTAAACAGGCACAAGAAATATAAAGATGAGACATGGACTCTCCTCTCAAGGGATTCATTAGCACAAGGTATAAATGGATGATGCCAAGATTCACACATGCTATCATCATAAAATGAAAAGTAGAAAGTGTTCTTATTTCTTATTAATTAGGCAACAATGGGCAAGTTTATCTTCCTGCCTGTGCTTCAGTTTCCTATAAAAAGAACACCTACCTCATAGGATTATTATGAGGATGAAATGTACATATTTGTAAAGCACTCAGAACAAACTTGGCACATACTAAATGCTAGAAAAGTCTTTGTTAAATAAGTGCAAATATATTCCACATTTTATAATTATGAAATTTAATCCAGTTTAAATATTTTGACTAAATGAATATGCAAAGCACTAACAAAAAAAATACTTTTTAAGTAACTCTGGTCTTGATGACAGAGCAAAGTATGAATCTCCCTACTCCTCTAGGAAATTACCCAAAAGCATTAATAAATAAAAAACATAAATGCAAATGCGATCTCCAATAAAACTAGGAAACATATGAAATGTAAGTGAAAGATAGTCCAAAAGAGAGACAAAACTGGAGAAAAAGGGTATGAGGCATGAGGCTCCAAAACTCAAGGAGGGGAGGTATGTACATTTCTTCAAGTATACTTCCTGAGGTATAAAATTTAAACCACATTTGCAACAACAAAAACAGGGGACATGGGCTAGGGGAAGGAGCTTTGCTGCTCACAGTTTGAAGAAGTAGAGGAGACAGTACTAAATTAGGAATCACACAAACAAGCTACACTAGCAGAAATTAGGCTGCTGGTGTGGCAAAAAGATAGTGAGACAGCCTACACTATGAACAGTCCTACAGCAGCACATCTTCTCTGGCAGAGGAGAAATGAAATAAATTCATATACACAACCCTGGTTATAAAGAAAATGACTGTAAATTTGGAAGACAGTAGCTACCCTGAGACACCTACTTCTGATACCCTAAAACGTAGTACAGGAAGAACTCTCTTCATTCAAAAATAAATAACCCAAAAAAGAAGAAGGAATAGAATATATAAATGCAAACCTTAAAAAAGGAAAAACAGTAGCCAAAGGACACTCACGAGAAAAATGCTGCCATGGAGCAGATAAAAAATGTAACCAAATATTTCAAATGAATTTTTAAAACTTAAATAATAATTTTTAAAACTAATGAAGCAAGTACCACTTACAGATTGAATTACAATGTTTAAGTGCCAAGAGAATAGCAGTCTTGTTGACTCCCCAAAACCTTAACTACTCACAGCCTCCTACTGACAGGAATATTTTCTAGGCTATGCCTTTAGTTTACTGAGCATTTTTATCACAAAAAGGTGTTAAATTTTGTCAAATGCTTTCTTTGCCTCTATTGAGATGATTATGCGGTTTTTGTCCTTTTTCTGTTCATATGGAGTATTTCATTCATTGATTTTCTTATATTGAACTTTTGCATTCCTAGGATGAATCTCACTTCATCGTACTGTATAATTCTGTAAATGTGTTGTCAGATTCAGTCTGTCAGTGTTTTGTCGAAAACCTTTGCATCAGTGTTCATAAGGGATATTGATTTTGAGTTTTCTTGTTCTTTGACTTTCATATCAGAATAATGAGGACCTCATAGAATGTGAGTGTTCCCTCCTCTTCTATTCTCTGGAAGTGTTTGAGAAGGATTGTTTATTAACTCTTTTTTAACTGTTTGGTAAGATCCACCCATGAAGCTGTGTTGCCCTGGACTTTTTGTTGGAAAGTTTTTGATTACTGATTCAATCTTTACTTGTGAAAGGTCTGTTGAGAATTTCTATTATTTTTCTTGAATCGGTTTTGGATTTGTATGTTTCTAGGAATTTGTTCTTTCTATCTACGTTATCCAATTTGTTAGCATACAATTGCTCCTAGTACTCTTTTACAATACTTTTTACTTCAATGGTAGGATAGAGAGTAATGTCCCTTTTTTTTTAAGATTTTATTTATTTATTTGACAGAGAGAAAGAGAGCTGCAGAAGGAGAGGGAGAAGCAGACTCCCCACTCAACAGGGAACCCAATGTGGGACTTGATCCCAGGACCCTGAGATTATAACCTGAGCCAAAGGTAGATGCTTAACCAACTGTGCCACCCAGTTGCCATAATGTCCCTACTTTCATTTGTGATTTTAGTTATTTGCATCTTCTCCCCTTTTTTCTTAGACTAAAGGTTTGTCTCTTAAGAATCAACTTTGGTTTCGTTAATTCTCTACTTTCTATTCTCTATTTCATTTATCTCTGATCTAATCTTTATTGTTTTCTTCCTTTTGCTGGCTTTGGATTTAGTTTGCTCTTTTTCTAGTCTCTTGGGTGCAAAGTTAGGTTGATTTGAGATCTTTATTTTTAATGTAGGGGTTCAGAGCTATCAATTTCCCAGAGCAGGGTCACTGCATACTATAAGTTTTGGTATATTGGGTTTTTGTTTTCATTCCTGGCAAAGTATTTTCTAATTTTCCCAGGGATTTCTTTTGACCTACTAGTTGTTTAAGAATATGTTGTTAAATTTCCACATATTTGCAAATTTTTCAGTCTTCCTTCTGTTAATTGATTTCTGTAGCTTCATTCCACTGGGGTCAGAGAAGATATTTTGTATGACTGTAATCTTTTAAAATTTATTGATAATTTTTTATGGCCCAACTTATGTTCTATCCTGGAGAATATTCCATGTGTATTTGAAAAGAATGTATAACGTGCTTTGTTGGGTAGAGTGTTCTGTATATGTTTGTGAGGCCTAGTTGGTTTATATTATTTTTCAATGAAATGGAACTGATGATCAAGAAACAAACCCAAACATCTACAGCCAACTGATTTTCAACAAGGATGCCAAGACCATTCAAAGGAGAAAGGGTAGTCTTTTCAACAAATAGTGCTAGGACAAGTGAATTTCCACATACAAAAGAATGAAGTTGGACTCCTATCCCATTCCAAATATAAAACTTAACTCAAAATAGATTGAAAACTAAATGAAACAGATAAAACTATAAAATTCTTTTTTTAAACTATAAAATTCTTACAAGAAAGCACAGAAGTAGTCTTCAAGATCTCCAACTTGGCAACAGACATTTGTTTGTTTGTTTGAGAGAGAGCAGGGCGGGGGGGAGCAGAGGAGAGGGAGAGAATCCTCAAGCAGACTCCCCACTGAGCATGGAGCCCAAAGTGGGGCTCAAACCCAGGACCCTGAGATCATGACCCGAGCCAAAGCCAAGAGCTGGACACTCAAGTGACTGAGCCACCCAGGTGCCCCTTGGCAACAGATTCTTAAATGGAACACCAAAAGCAAATCAACAACAACAAAAAATAAGTAAAATGAACTTTATCAAAATTAAAGACGTTTGTGCATCAAAGGACATTATCAAGAATATGAAAAAAGGGCCACCTGGGTGGTTTAGTCGTTAAGCGTCTGCCTTCGGCTCAGGTCATGATCCCAGCATCCTGGGATCGAGCCCCACATCGGGCTCCCTGCTCAGCGGGAAGCCTGCTTCTCCCTCTCCCACTCCCCCTGCTTGTGTTCCCTCTCTCACTGTCTCTCTGTCAAATGAATAAATAAAATCTTTAAAAAAAAAAAAGGAGTATGAAAAGAAGGGGTGCCTGGCTGACTCAGTAGATAGAACATGTATGTGACTCTTGACCTTGGAGTTTTAAGTTCGAGACCCACATTGGGTGTAGAGATTACTTAAAATAGTAAAAAAAAAAGGGGGGGGTATGAAAAGACAACAGATTGATAAAAGTATTTGCAAATCATATAACTGATAATGGTTTAATATCCAGAATACATAAAGAACTCTTACAAATCTACAGCAAAGAGACACACAGGCCAATTTTAAAAAGAGCAAAGATATTAAATATACATTTCTCCACAGAAAATATACAAATGGCCAATGAGCACACAAAAGCACATAAAAAAGATGTTCAACATCCATTAGTCACTAGGAAAATGCAAATCAAAACCACCATGAGATATCACTCCGCACCCACTAGAATGGTTATAAAACAAAAGCAAAATGGAAAAGAAAAGTACTAGATCAGGATGTGGAGAAATAAGAACCCTCCTATATTACTGATGAGAATGTAAAATGGTGCACCTGCTATGGAAAACAGCTTGGCACATCCTCAAAAAGTTAAACACAGAATTACTATATGCTGTAACAATTCCATTCCTCAGAATATACTGAAAAGAACCGAAAATAGATATTAAAACAAAAGTTTATAGACAAAAGTTCATTGCGGTATTATTCATAACAGCCAAAAAGTGGAAACAACCCAAATTCATCAACAGATCAATAAATAAAATGTGGTATATTCATATAATAAACTATTACTTAGCCACAGAAAGTAATACTGATATATACTACAACATGGAACCTCAAAAACACTAGGCTACATGAAAGAAGCCAGTCACAAATGGCCACTGTATTCGTAAGGTTCTCCAGAGAAACAGGACCAATATGATGTGTTTACATATAAAATGAGATTTACTTTAAGGAATTGGCTCACATGATTATGGAGGATGGCAAATCTAAAATCTGCAAGGTGTGATAATAGACTAAAAACCCAGAGAAAAGTCAGTGCTGCAATTTAAGTCAAAGGTCATCAGGTTAAAGACTCACAAAGGAGCTGATGATGCAGTTCGAGTCCAAAGGCCATCCACTGCAGAATTATCTTACTTGGGAAGGAGGCCAGTCTTTTGTTCTATTCAGGCCTTCAGCTAATTATATGAGGCCCACCCATAATATGGTGAGCAATCTGCTTTACCCAAATTCTACTGACTTAAATGTTAGTCTCATACAAAAACATCTTCAGAAAAACATTCAGAATAATGTTTGACCCATATCTGGGCACTGTGGACCAGCCAAGTTGACATAAAAATTAAACAACACAGCTACATACTGTATGATTGCATTTACAGGAAATGTTCAGAGAAGACAAATCCACAGAAATAAAAAAGAGATTAATCATTGTCATGAGCTCAGTTAGGAAAGGGGGTGAAATAGTGAGTGACTGTTTATTTGTATGGGGTTTCTTTTTGGGGTACTAAAAATGTTCTGGAATTAATGGTGATACTTGTACAACACTGTGAATATACTAGAAGCCACCCAGTGTACACTTTAAAATAGTTAAAATAAGTATAACTTTCTGTTATGTTAATTTTACTTTAATTTTAATTTAAAAAAATAACTTATTGATGTTTCCTGGGAATAAAATGTGGGTCCAAAGGTAAGAGTGGGTCCAAAAGGGCCACTTGGTGAATCAATGGGCCTTAAAAACAGAGAGCAGAAGTAAACTACTTAATTCCTAAGGACTCCAAATGCAGTATGCAAATAGCCAGAAAAGAAAAAATATATGGATCGAGGAAGTACAAGGTGGAACCATGAGTCCATGGGAAGTGCAAAGAACCTATAGAAGTGCTCCAAAAATTTGGCAATCTAGATGAAATGGGACAAATTCCTTGAAAAACACAAATGACCAAAAATAGAAAACTTGAAAAGCCCTACAACAATTTAAAGTGTAATTTGTAATTAAAAGCTAAATGTCTATGCTACCCAAAGCAATCTACACATTCAATGCAATCCCTATCAAAATACCATCAGCATTTTTCATAGAGCAGGAACAAACAATCCTAAAATTTGTATGGAACCAGAAAAGACCTTGAACAGCCAAAGTAATGTTGAAAAAGAAAACCAAAACTGGTGGCATCACAATTCTGGACTTCAAGCTCTGTTACAAAGCTGTAATCATCAAGGCAGTATAGTACTGATCACAAAAACAGACACACAGATCAATGAACAGAATAGAGAACCCAGAAATGGACCCACAACTCTTCAGTCAACTAATCTTCGACAAAGCAGGAAAGAATATCCAATGGAAAAAAAGACAGTCTCTTCAACAAATGGTGTTGGGAAAATTCGACGGCCACATGCAGAAGAATGAAACTGGACCATTTCCTTACACCATACACAGACTCAAAATGGATGAAAGATCTCAATGTGAGACAGGAATTCATCAAAATCCTAGAGGAGAACACAGGCAGCAACCTCTTTGGCCTCAGCTGTAACAAATTCTTGCTAGACACGTCTCCAGAGGCAAGGGAAACAAAAGTAAAAATGAGCTATTGGGACGTTATCAAGATAAAAAGCTTCTGCACAGCAAAGGAAACAGTCAACAAAACCAAGACAACCAACAGAATGGGGGAAGATATTTGTAAATGACTTATCAGATAAAGGGCTAATATCCAAAACCTATAAAGAACTTATCACTCAACACCCAAAAAACAAAAAATCCAGTCAAGAAATGAGAAGAAATGAACAGACGTTTGTCCAAAGAAGACATACAAATGGCCAACAGACACATGAAAAAATGCTCAACATCACGCGGCATCAGGGAAATACAAGTCATACCACAACGAGAACCACCTCACACCAGTCAGAATGGCTAAAATTAACAACTCAGGAAACAACAGATGTTGGTGAGGATACAGAGAAAGGGGAACCCTCTTACACTGCTGGTGGGAATGCAAACTGGTACAGCCACTCTGGAAAACAGTAGAGAGGTTCCTCAAAAAATTAAAAATAGGGCTAAACTATAACCCAGCAATTGCACTACTAGGTATTTATCCAAAGGATACAAACATAGTGATTCAAAGGGATACATGCACCCCAATGTTTATAGCACCAATGTCCAAAATAGCCAAAATATGGAAAGCCCCCAAAATGTCCATTGACAGATGAATGGATAAAGAAGATGTGATATATATATATAATGGAATATTAATCAACCTTCAAAAAAATGAAATCTTGCCATTTGCAAAGATGTGGATGGAACCACAGAGTATTATGCTAAGCGAAATAAGTCAGTCAGAGAAAGACAAATACAATACGATTTTATTCATATGTAGAATTTAAAAAACAAAACAGATAAACATAGGGGAAAGGAAGGAAAATAAAGTAAGATGAAAACAAAGAGGGAAGCAAACTATTAGAGACTCTTAACTACAGGAAACAAACTGAGGGTTGCTGGAGGGATCAGATGGGTTAACTGGGTGATGGGCATTAAGGAGGGCACTTGATGTAATGAACACTGGGTGTTATATGCAACTGATTAATCACTAAATTCTACTTCTGAAAATTATAACACAGTACATGTCAACTAAATTGAATTTAAATTAAAAATTTTTTAAAATATTTCATCTCTCAAAAGCAAAAACCGCAGGCCTAATGGCTTCACTAGTTAATTCTATCAAACATTTAAGAAATAACAGCATCATGGGGCGCCTGGGTGGCTCAGTCAGTTAAGCAGCTGCCTTCAGCCCCGGTCATGATTCCAGGGTCCTGGGATCAAGACCCACATCGGGCTCCCTGCTGAGCGGGGAGCCTGCTTCTCCCTCTCCATCTACCTGCCACTCCCCCTGCTTGTACTCTCTCTCTCTCTAATGAAAAATAAAAAATCCTTAAAAAAAAAATAACAACATCATATATTAACTCTTCCAGAAAGCAGAAAAGAGAACATTTCCTAACTTATTTTATGAGGCCAGTATTACCCCTACACAAAAACTTAAAAAGACAGCATCGAAAAACAACAAAAATTCTACAGCCAATATCCCTTATAAATATAGATGTAAACCTCTTTTAACTATATATTAGCAAATCAAATCCATTTTATATTTTTATATAAAAAGGATAATAAATAATGACCATATCAGGTTTATCTGAGGAATGCAAGCATGGTTCCAGAGCCAAAAATTCATCAGTGTAACTCAACACAGAATAAAGGAGAAAAGCTACATGATAATTTCCATAGATGCGGAAAAAATATTAACAAAATCCAACATCAGGAATTTAACCAAGGAGATAAAAGATGTGAACACTGAAAACTAAAAGACATTTATGAAAGAAATTGAAGATGATACAAATAAATGGAAAAATGTGTTCACAGATCAGAAGAATTAATATTAAAATATCCACACTAACTAGAACCTATAGATTCAATGCAATCTATACCAAAATTCCAATGGCATTTTTCACAGTAATGGGAAAAAAACCCTAAAATTACACTGAAGAGCCAAAGCAATTCTGAAAAAGAAAAACAGAGCTGGAGGCATCACACTTACTGATTTCAAACTATATTACAAAGCTAAAGGAATCAGAACAGTACTGGCATCAAAGACAGACCAATGAATCAGAATAGCCCAGAAATAAACCCATGTATATACAGTCAACTAATATTTGACAAGGGAGCCAAGAATATTTAATAGGGAAAGGAGAGTGCCTTCAACGAATGGTACTGAGAAAACCGAGTATTCACATATAAAAGAATGAAATTTGACCCCTATTTTATACCACTCACAAAAATTAACTTGAAATAGATTAAAGATTTAAATGTAAGACCGGAAGCCATAAAACTAGAAGAAAACATAAGGTAAAAAAGCTTGACACTGATCTTGGCAATAATTTTCTGGATATGACACAAATGCACAAGCAACAAAAGCAAAAATAAACAAGTGGACTACATCAAACTAAAAAATTGCACAGCAAAAGAAATAATCAATAAACTGAAAAGACAATCTACAAATTAAGAGAAAATACTTGTAAGCCAAGTATTTGATAAGGTATTAATATCTAAAATTCAAAGAAGGTCATATAATTCAATAGCAAAATAATAACCCAATTAAAAATGGGAAGAGAGGCAAGATGCTGGAGGCGTAGGAGACCTGGATTTCCTCTGGTCCCAGGAATTCAGCTGGATAGGGATCAAATCATTCTGAACACCTAGGAACTCAACAGGAGATCGAAGAAAAGAATAGCAACAACTCTCTGAACAGAAAAGCGACCACTTTCTGGAAGGTAGGACGTGCAGAAAAGTGAATCCGAGGCGATATTCGGGAGGATAGACGGTGGGGGAGGGGGCCACCGTCAGCCGCTTATGGCAAGTGATACAGCCCAGAGCACAAAATCGGAACTTTTAGAAGTCGGCTCCGTTGAGGGACGTCGCTCCAGTGGCTAAGCGGGGGGGGGGGGTGGGGGGGTGGGGGGGGTGGAACCCTTGCTGGGACACTGTGGTCTCAGGATCCTGGGGGTCACAGAAAGACCGGGGGTCCCTGAGTGCGGCAGAGCTCCCGGGTATTGGAGCGGAGAAGCCGGCTGCAGAGACGGAGCCGAGGAGCAGGCTCTCAGCTTGGGGTTGCCATAAACCATGATCCACACACAGTCGGGCCACTGCTCTTCCAGCAGGGACCCAACAAGCGGCAGATCCAGGGAGACTCCCCTTCCTTCCCTGGGAGGAGTGGTGCGGGAGCACACCACAGGAATCTGGTGGGTTTGGAGACTCCGCACAGGGTCGGGTACCAGAGATAGAAACGCTCGGTCATAGGCCGGGTGAGCGTGGAGTGCGGCCGGAGACCAAGGAGACGGGAGTGATTGACTGCTTTTCTCTGGGGGCGCACTGAGGGGCGGGTCGACAGTTCTTGGCTCCTCTGGGCGGAGATTGGGAGGCCACCATTTTCACTCTCAACCTCCAAGGCTGTAGGGAAAGCTTGCAGGGAACAAAAGCTCCCAAGAGCAAACCCGAGCAGATTACTTGCCCCGGACCTAGCAAGGGCAGGCAATTCCGCCTCCGACAAAGCCATTTGGGAACCACGGCAACAGGCCCCTCCCCCAGAAGATCAGCAAGAACAGCCAGCCAAGACCAAGTTTACCGATCAATGAGAACGGGAGAACTCCACCGCTAGGTGAATACTGCACATAGAATTCATGGGTTTTTTACCATGATTCTTTAGTCTTTCAAAGTTAATTTTCTTTTACCTATCTTATTTTGTTTTCATTTTTCTTTTTCCCTTTTTCAACCAACATCTTACCAATCACTTTTTTAAAAAACTATTTTTTATTTTTCATTTTTAGAGCCATATTCTATCCCTTCATAGTAGTTACCCTTATTTTTGGTATATATATATATATATATATATATATATATATATATATATATAAGTTGTTCTTTCTTTAACATTTTGAGATACATTTTCTTCTAACAGATCAAAATACACTCTAAATCTCTAGTGTAGGGCTTTGTTCTAGTCTCCTGCCTGATCGCATTCTCTCCTTTTTTTCAAATCCTCTTCTTTTTTCAACCAACTTATCAATTCCTTTTATAAAATCTTTTATAATTTTCATCATTACACTCATATTCCATCCCTTCATTGTATTAACCCTTTATTTCTGTACATACATAAGTTTTTCTTTCTTGAAAATTTTGGGAGGAACTTTCTTCTAACAGACCAAAATATGCCCCAAATCTAGTGTGTGTCACTGATCTATGCACCAGCCTGATCATATTTATCATATTCTGTGTTTTTTTTGTTTTTGTTTTTTTTTCCTTTTTCTTTTTTCGTTCTTTCCCTTTCTTTTCCCCCAGTTTCAGGTCTTTTCTGCTTTGCAGTATATATTTTCTGGGGATGTTGTTACCCTGTTAGCAGTTTGTTCGCTCATTCATCTATTCTCCTCTGGACAAAATGACAAGATGGAAAAAATCACCTCAACAAAAAGAACAAGAGGCAGTACTGACTGCCAGGGACCTAATCAATATGGACATTAGTACGATGTCAGAACTAGAGTTCAGAATGATGATTTCAAAGATACTAGCTGTGCTTGAAAAAAACATGGAAGTTATTAGAGAAACCCTTTCTGGAGAAATAAAAGAACTAAAATCTAACCAAGTTGAAATCAAAAAGGCTATTAATGAGGTGCAATCAAAAATGGAGGCTCTAACTGCTAGGATAAATGAGGCAGAAGAGAGAATTAGTGATATAGAAGACTAAATGATGGAAAATAAAGAAGCTGAGAAAAAGAGTGATAAACAACTACTGGATCACGAGGGCAGAATTTGAGAGATAAGTGATACCATAAGACGAAAACAACATTAGAATAATTGGGATCCCAGAAGAAGAAGAAAGAGAGAGAGGGGCAGAAGGTATACTGGCGCAAATCATAGCAGAGAACTTCCCTAATTTGGGGAAGGAAACAGGCATCAAAATCCAGGAGGCACACAGAACCCCTCTCAAAATCAATAAAAATAGGTCAACACCCCGACATCTAATAGTAAAACTTGCGAGTCTCAGAGACAAAGAGAAAATCCTGAAAGCAGCTCGGGACAAGAGATCTGTAACCTACAATGGTAGAAACATTAGACTGGCAACAGACATATCCACAGAGACCTGGCAGGCCAGAAAGGACTGGCAGGTTATATTCAGAGCACTAAATGAGAAAAATATGCAGCCAAGAATACTACATCCAGCTAGGCTGTCACTGAAAATAGAAAGAGAGATAAAAATCGTCCAGGACAAACAAAAACTAAAGGAATTTGCAAACACGAAACCAGCCCTACAAGAAATATTGAAAGGGGTCCTCTAAGCAAAGAGAGAGCCTAAAAGCAGCATAGACCACAAAGGAACAGAGACAATATACAGTAACAGTCACCTTACAGGCAATACAAAGGCACTAAATTCATATCTTTCAATAGTTAACCTGAATGTAAATGGGCTAAATGCCCCAATCAAAAGACACAGGCTAACAGATTGGATAAAAAAGAAAACAAGACCCATTGATATGCTGTCTGCAAGAGACTCATTTTAGACCCAAAGACACCCCAGATTGAAAGTGAGGGGGTGGAAAACCATTTACCATGCTAATGGACACCAAAAGAAAGCTGGGGTGGCAATCCTTCTATCAGACAAATTAGATTTTAAACGAAAGACTGTAATAAGAGAGAGGAAGGACACTGTATTATACTTAAAGGGTCTATCCAACAAGAAGATCTAACAATTATAAATATCTATGCCCCTAACGTGGGAGCAGCCAATTATATGAGGCAATTAATAACAAAAGCAAAGAAACACAACAACAATACAATAATAGTGGGGGACTTTAACACCCCCCTCACTGAAATGGACAGATCGTCTAAACAAAAGATCAACAAGGAAATAAAGACCTTAAATGACACACTGGACCAAATGGACTTCACAGATATATTCAGAACATTCCATCCCAAAGCAACGGAATACACATTCTTCTCTAGTGCCCATGGAAAAGTTTCCAGAATAGATCACATCCTAGGTCACAAATCAGGTCTCAACCAGTACCAAAAGACTGGGATCATTCCCTGCATATTTTTGGACCACAGTGCTTTGAAATTAGAACTCAATCACAAGAGGAAAGTCGGAAAGAACTCAAATACATGGAGGCTAAAGAGCATCCTACTAAAGAATGAATGGGTCAACCAGGAAATTAAAGAAGAATTTAAAAAATTCATGGAAACCAATGAAAATGAAAACACAACTGTTCAAAATCTTTGGAATCCAGCAAAGGCAGTCCTAGGAAGAAAGTATATAGCAATACAAGCCTTTCTCAAGAAACAAGAAAGGTCTCAAATACACAACCTAACCCTACAGACCTAAAGGAGCTGGAGAAAGAACAGCAGATAAAGCCTAAACCCAGCAGGAGAAGAGACATAATAAAGATCAGAGCAGAAATCAATGAAATAGAAACCAAAAGAACAGTATACAACCTAACCCTACAGCTAGAAGAGCTGGAGAAAGAACACCAAATAAAGCCTAAACCCAGCAGGAGAAGAGAAATAATAAAGATCAGAGCAGAAATCAATAAAATAGAAACCAAAAGTACAGGAGAACAGATCAACAAAACTAGGACCTGGTTCTTTGAAAGAATTAACAAGATTGATAAACCCCTGGCCAGACTTATCAAAAAGAAAAGAGAAATGACCCAAATAAACAAAATCATAAATGAAAGAGGAGAGATCACAACCAACACCAAAGAAATACAAACAATTATAAGAACATATGAGCAACTCTATGCCAGCAAATTAAATAATTTGGAAGAAATGGATGCATTCCTAGAGATGTATCAACTACCAAAACTGAACCAGGAAGAAATAGAAAACCTGAACAGACCTATTATCACTAAGGAAATTGAAGCAGTCATCAAAAATCTCCCAACAAGCATAAGCCCAGGGCCAGATGGCTTCCCAGGGGAATTCTACCAAACATTTAAAGAAGAATCAATACCTATTCTTCTGAAACTGTTCCAAAAAATAGAAATGGAAGGAAAACTTCTGAACACGTTTTATGAGGCCACCACTACCTTGATCCCCAAACCAGACAAAGACCCCATCAAAAAGGAGAATTACAGACCAATATCCTTAATGAACATGGATGCAAATATTCTCACCAAAATACTAGCCAACAGGATCCAACAGTACATTAAAAGGATTATTCACCATGACCAAGTGGGATTTATCCCTGGGCTGCAAGGTTGGTTCAACATCCGCAAAGCAATCAAAGTGATACAGTACATTAATAAAAGAAAGAACAAGAACCATATGATCCTCTCAATAGATGCAGAAAAAGCATTTGACAAAGGACAGCATCCTTTCTTGATCAAAACTCTGCAGAGTATAGGGATAGAGGGTACATACATCAATGTCATAAAAGCCATCTATGAAAAACCCACAGCAAATATCATTCTCAATGGGGAAAAACTGAGAGCTTTCCCCCTAAGGTCAGGAACACGGCAGGGATCCACTAGCACCACTGCTATTCAACATAGTATTAGAAGTCCTAGCCACAGCAATCAGACAACAAAAAGAAATCAAAGGCATCCAAACAGGCAAAGAAGTCAAACTTTCACTCTTTGCAGATGATATGATACTTTACGTGGAAAACCCAAAAGACTCCACCCCAAAACTGCTAGAACTCATACAGGAATTCAGTAAAGTGGCAGGATATAAAATCAATGTACAGAAATCAGTGGCATTCCTATACACCAACAACAAGACAGAAGAAAGAGAAATTAAGTAGTCGATCCCATTTACAATTGCACCAAAAACCATAAGATACCTAGGAATAAATCGAACCAAAGAGTCAAAGAATCTGTACTCAGAAAACTATAAAATACTCATGAAAGAAACTGAGGAAGACATGGGGCGCCTGGGTGGCTCAGTCGTTAGGCGTCTGCCTTCAGCTCAGGTCATGATTCCAGGGTCCTGGGATCGAGCCCCGCATCGGGCTCCCTGCTCAGCGGGAGGCCTGCTTCTCTCTCTCCCACTCCCCCGCTTGTGTTCCCTCTCTCACTGTCTCTCTCTCTCTCTGTCAAATAAATAAATAAAATCTTAAAAAAAAAAGAAATTGAGGAAGACACAAAGAAATGGAAAAACATTCCATGCTCATGGATTGGAAGAACAAATATCGTGAAGATGTCAATGCTACCTAGAGCAATCTACACATTCAATGCAATCCCCATCAAAATACCATCCACTTTTTTCAAAGAAATGGAACAAATAATCCTACAATTTGTATGGAACCAGAAAAGACCCCAAACAGCCAGAGGAATGTTGAAAAAGAAAAGCAAAGCTGGCTGCATCACAATTCCGGACTTCAAGCTCTATTACAAAGCTGTCATCATCAAGACAGTATGGTACTGGCACAAAAACAGACACATAGATCAATGGAACAGAATCGAGAGCCCAGAAATGGACCCTCAACTCTATGGTCAACTCATCTTCGACAAAGCAGGAAAGAATGTCCAATGGAAAAAAAGACAGTCTCTTCAACAAATGGTGTTGGGAAAATTGGACAGCCACATGCAGGAGAATGAAACTGGACCATTTCCTTACACCACACACAAAAATAGCCTCCAAATGGTTGAAAGACCAAATGTGAGACAGGAGTCCATCAACACCCTAAAGGAGAACACAGGCAGCAACCTCTTTGACCTCAGCCGCAGCAACTTCTTCCTAGAAACATTGCCAAGGGCAAGGGAAGCAAGGGCAAAAATGAACTATTAGGACTTCATCAAGATAAAAAGCTTTTGCACAATAAAGGAAACAGTCAACAAAACCACAAGACAACGGACAGAATGGGAGAAGATATTTGCAAATGATAAATCAGATAAAGAGCTGGTATCCAAAATCTATAAATAGCTTATCAAACTCAACACCCAAAGAACAAATAATCCAATCAAGAAATGGGCAGAAGACATGAACAGACATTTTTCCAAAGAAGACATCCAAATGGCCAACAGACACATGAAAAAGTGCTCAACATCGCTCGGCATCAGGGAAATCCAAATCAAAACCTCAATGAGATAGCACCTCACACCAGTCAGAATGGCTAAAATTAACAAGTCAGGAAACGACATATGTTGGCAAGGATGAGGAGAAAGGGCAACCCTCCCACACTGTTGGTGGGAATGCAAGCTGGTGCAGCCACTCTGGAAAACAGTATGGAGGTTCCTCAAAAAGTTGAAAATAGAGCTACCCTACGACCCAGCAATTGCACTACTGGGTATTTACCCCAAAGATACAAATGTAGTGATCCAAAGGGGCATGTGCACCCCGATGTTTACAGCAGCAATGTCCACAACAGCCAAATTATGGAAAGAGCCAAGATGTCCATCAACAGATGAATGGATAAAGAAGATGCGGTGTATATATATACAATGGAATATTATGCAGCCATCAAAAGGAATGAGATCTTGCCATTTGCAACGACGTGGATGGAAATGGAGGGTGTTATGCTGAGCGAAATAGGTCAATCAGAGAAAGACATGAATCACTTAATTCCTCACTGATATGAGGAATTCTTAATCTCAGGAAACAAACTGAGGGCTGCTGGAGTGGTGGGGGGTGAGAGGGATGGGGTGGCTGGGTGATAGACATTGGGAGGGTATGTGCTATGGTGAGCGCTGTGAGTTGTGCAAGACTGTTGAATCACAGATCTATACCTCTGAAACAAATAATACAATATACGTTAAAAAAAAAAAAGAATATAGCAGGAGGGGAAGAATGAAGGGGGGAAATCAGAGGGGGAAACGAACCATGAGAGACGATGGACTCTGTAAAACAAACTGAGGGTTCTAGAGGGGAAGGGGGTGGGAGGATGGGTTAGCCTGGTGATGGGTATTAAAGAGGGCACGTTCTGCATGGAGCACTGGGTGTTATATACAAACAATGAATCATGGAACACTACACCGAAAACTAATGATGTAATGTATGGTGATTAATATAACAATAAAATTTTTTTTTTTAAATGAAGCCAAAGGGTGCCTGGGTGGCTCAGTCGGTTAAGCATCTGCCTTTGGCTCAGGTCATGATCCCAAGGTCCTGGGATAGAGCCCCACATCAGGCTCCCTGCTCCTCAGGGAGTCTGCTTCTCTCTCTCCCTCTGACTCTCCCCACTCCACTCATGCTCTCTCTCTTGCTCTGCATGCTCTCTCTCTCAAATAAAATCTTTAAAAAATGAAGCCAAAGATAAAGAGAATAGAGACAATGAAACAAAGTAATAATCAATTTTACATTATCTCCATACTTTATTGCCTTCCCTTCCACTGCCCACGGTACACCCTGTGTATAAGACATCACCACGCCTCACTAACCTAACTTTCCTAGGGAAGACCTCAGAAACAAAAATACACTAGGGAAGTGGAAAGAGAACAGGTTAAAAGTCAGAAGTCCTGAATTTTTCCAATCCTGGCTTTAGATAAGTGCCTTCATCTCTTTGAGCAACAATTTTTACACCTATAAAATCACATATATCTTACTACTTTGTTCTAAAGATTAAGTAAAATAAACAGATATAAAAGCACTTTGGGAAATGTAAAGAACTCAATAATGTTTACTATTAGGCTACAACTATGTGGTGGAAAATTCATAACAGGTGTCTCACATAATTGTGCTAATAAATCCAAACTATTCTACAAGTTCTACACAATCATACAACTATTTTAAAAAATATTTGTTGAATCGGGCGCCTGGGTGGCTCAGGTCATAATCCCAGGATCCTGGGATCGAGCCCTGCATCGGGCTCCCTGCTCCAGGGGAAGCCTGCCTCTCCCTCTCCCACTCCCCCTGCTTGTGTTCCTGCTCTCGCTATCTCTGTCAAATAAATAAATAAAATCTTTAAAAAAAAATTTTGTTGAATGCATAGCCTACTGCAGAATTAACAATAATTTTTAAATCTGTTAAGTCTGAATGAAGAAAGTGCACTGTATTACAGGACTCTAATAAATCTGACAAGGTATCTGGTAAAACAAGTACCTGTAAAGTCAGCTGGTAAAAGTAAAGCCTCAATCTTCCAGGACTCTCTAAAAGCTAGTATTTGCATCCAAAGATTTCCGTAATTACTTAGAAATCATAAAATCAGAGAACCGAGATAAACTTTAGAAATCATGTAGAGAAAACCTTTGATTCACAGAAAAAGTAACTGAGGCCAAAAAGAATTTTACAGAATTTTGAGATTCCCCTTACTGGACCTGGGGGGTGGGGGAAGGACGACATCAAAAATAAAATGAAGCAAGAAAATTTCCTCCAGTTAGGCTCTTAAATCCCCATTCCCCTTGTTAAAGAATCCTTAAGTATAATGACCGAAACAGCTCTAAGAAGTTACAGAATTTCTGCAGAATTATAAAATTGGTGGTTAGAATACCACAATTCCAATCATAACATTGTCTAAGAACTTAACATTTTGACAGAAATAGAAGAATCACATCCTACAGGGTTACTAAACATATTTATTTATAAATAAATACTATGGAAAATTTAAAACTACCACTGGATATCCAGAACACTGAACTTCTTACAGCCTAGTTCATATCTCTATTACTATTTACTGGAAAAATCTGTATTCTTAAAAGTGCTTTGTAGGGGTACCTGGGTGGCTTAGTCAGTTAAGCGTCTGCCTTCAGCTCAGGTCATGATCCCAGGGTCCTGGGATCGAACCCCACATAGGGCTCCCTGCTCAGTGGGGAGCCTGCTTCTTCCTCTCCCACTCCCCCTGCTTGTGCTCTCCCTCTCTCTCTCAAATAAAAAAAAATCTTTAACAAAGAGTGCTTTGTAAAATTTCTCTAAAATTAAAACTTTTTATATTCAAATACACACCTGATTTAAGTCTAAGAAGTTCACTTTTTAAGTATCTGCTTTACAAATGTTATGTAAAACTGATAAAGCAAATATGAAAACTGAGAGTAAAGCTTACTCATCTGACATCTCCAAATACTACTTTTTAAAATACAATAAGAAAGCAACATACATTTAACAGTGATCTCTGGATGGCAGGACTACAGAGTGATTTTAATTTTCTATGAACATATTTTAACATAAAAGTACAACTAAGAATATAAACAAACATCCATGTAGTTACTACAAATGTTAAACTTACATCTTACTTGCTTCAGACGTATTTCAGAGAAATGTAACTGCACAATACACTAAGGACCACCAGTTCTATTATTGTACCTCCCTTCTCTTCTCAGAGGCAACCAATACCATGTCCTTCCTACTCAAGTTTTTATACTTTAAATATATAGGTTTCTATCAACAGTACACAGTATTTTGTCATTCTGCAACTTGGTTTTTCCAGTGAACATTAAGACTGTGAGATCTACCCAAGAGATATATTTCTTTCAATTGCTGCATTATACTTCATCATATCTATACCACTAATTTATCCATCCATCCTCCTAAAAAGCACTTTAAGTTGTTCCCAAGTTTTTGCAGTAACAATTTGCTTAGTCTTTTTATATAAAACATATATATAATAAAATACACAAGTTTTATATATATGTGTGTGTATGTGTGTGTGTGTGTGTGTGTGTGTGTGTATATATACATAATGTGAGTTTTCACCAACATACACACCTGTGTAATCCAAACACCTATCAAGATATAGAATGACAGCACCATTCCAGAAAGTTCCTTCATACCCCTTCCTGGTCAATTCCCTCCCTTAACCTGCAGAGGAAACCACTGTATTTTTTTCTTTTCCTCCATACATTAGTTTTGCCTGTTCTAATACTTAATGTAAATAAAATCATATAGTATGTACTCTTTTTTATGTGGTTTCTTTTACTCAGAATGTTTCCTTCATCCACATTGTCACTGTATATCCATAATTCACTCCTTTTCATTACTGAATAGTATATGTAAAGGTTTTATCTTTTATTTGGGGGTCAGTGTTTATCTCTTTATTACTGATTTCTATTCTCACTGCATTGTGATCAGAGAATATAATAATGATGACTGAAAACTTACTGAGCCCTTACCATGTGGCAAGGCCCTGATCTGAACTCTAACCCTCACAACAACTCTGAGGAGCATGCTATTACCACTTTCATTTTACAGATTAGAAATCTAGAGCACAAGAGTCAGATGACCATCTAGGTCATACACGTAGGACAGAACCAGAATTTGGCTCCTGGGCCCTCTCTTAACCATGTATTTACTACGTAAAAGATATGGTATCATTTCTGTGGAATTTGTTGAGACTTCCTTTATAATTATGCAATCCAAAGAATGTATAGTCCCTATATTAGATATAGAATTCTATATGTATATAAGTAAGCTTATTAATTATGAAATTCTAATCTTGTATATATTTTTAATTTTTATTTGCTTCATGTAAAAATCTCCCACCATAATTACAAATTTATCAGTTTTTCCTTATAATTGTATAATCTGTACTCTTTTATGTTACCAGGTGAATAAATCTTCATGCTTATTGTGATCTTCCAGGTGGATTATTCCATTTATCTTTAAGTATCTTTATCTCTATTAATGATTAGACTTCAATTCCACTTCATCAATAATGGAATATCATTTCTTTCTAAAAGTACTTTTTTTTTTAAGATTTTATTTATTTATTTGACAGAGGAGACAGTGAGAGAGGGAACAAAGCACGGAGAGTGGGAGAGGGAGAAGCAGGCTTCCCGCGGAACAGGGAGCCCGATGCGGGGCTTGATCCCAGGACCCTGGGATCATGACCTGAGCCGAAGGCAGACACTTAACGACTAAGCCGCCCAGGTGCCCCTAAAAGTATTTTCTAGGAGCAACTGGGTGGCTCAGTCGCTTAAGTGTCCACCTCTTGATCTCAGCTCAGGTCTTCATTTCAGGGTTGTGAGTTTAAGCCCCACATTGGGCTCCACGCTGGGCATGGGGCCTACTTAAAAATATATTTTTTTCCTAGAATATTTTACTGCTTTAATTTCAATTTTCAGTGTAATTAGACATTTTTTACATGTCGGGATGCCTGGGTGGCTCAGTCGGTTAAGCGTCTGCCCAGGTCATGATCCCAGGGTCCTGGGATCGAGTCCCACATCAGGCTCCTTGCTCAGTGGAGAGCCTGCTTCTCCCTCTGTCTGCTACTCCCCCTGCTTGTGTGCTCTCACTCTCAATCTGACAAATAAATAAATGAAATCTTTGGGAAAAAAAAAGATTTTTTACATATGTCTTTTAAGTATATACTGAGCTAGATAGTAAATGTTTAAGAAAAAGCAAAATGAAAAAACAAACAAGCTGGGGGGAAGGGGAAGTATTTGAAATAAAGCAAAGAGCCTAAAATATAAAAAACTCTCAATATTCAAATAGAAAATTCAACTGAGGACATGCTATTGGCTGAGTGTTTCTGTCCTTCCAAAATTCATACATTGGAATTTTCAATGTCCAATATGATGGTATTAGTAGGTAGGGCTTTTGCAAGGTGCTAGTGTAGAACCCTCATAAGTGGAATCAGTGCCCATATAAAAGAGGCTCCAGAGAGATCCCTAAGCCCTTCAGCCATATGAGAACACAGCGAGAAGGTACCAGCTATGACGAGGAAAAGGGCCCTCAAGAGAGAACACAACCATGCTGGCACCACCTTGATCTTAGGACATCTCAGCTTCCAGAACTATGAGCAAGAACTTTCTATTGTTTATAGCTACCCAGCCTGTGGAAATGTTATAGCAGCCCAAATGGATGAAGACAGATGATTAACAAAATATGTAAAATAACGTAAAGTATCAAACATGAAAAAATCCAACCCTGCTAATTACCAAAGAAATCCAGATTCAAACAATAAGACTGTTTCACTTATTAGAAAGCCCAATATAAGAACATTATTAGAATAATGATACCACATGCTGTGGCCATGTCTGGAAATAAGTACCTACATAGACAGGGCAGGGTATGCAATATGATAGCAAGTATAAATGACAATTTATTTTTTTTTAATTTTTTAAAGACTTTATTTATTTGAGAGAGTGAGCAAGAGAGAGAGAGTGCACATGAGCAGCGGCAGAGGGAGAGGGAGAAGGAGAAGCAGACTCCTCTGCTGAGCAGAAAGCCCGATGCAGGGCTCAATATCAGGATCTCAGGATCATGACCTGAGCCAAAGGTGGACACTTAACCAACTGAGCCACTCAGGCGCCCATAAACAACCATTTAAACAGTATATAATGTTTGACCCATCAACTAACTCTACTAGAAATCTATCCTAAAAAGATAGTTACATAACTACACAAAGATGTGAATGAGAACATCAACCACTATGCTATGCTAAACAAAGGAAACTTTGTTAGGTAAATAAAGGAAAATAAAACTTGAGTTTAACAACAATGGAGTCTGTTATTTTAAAATTTATTAAAAACTGATTTGGTTAACAATGTCTTATTCGGTAACAAATACTCCTTCAGCATCTATGTATCAGGTTATGAAATATACAAAGATAAAAGATAGTCTAGTTCTGAAAAAGCACACAATCTAGAGGGGAAGATGTATACACACACACACACACACACACACACACACATACACACACACGATTAAAATTTTGGAAACAAATATTGAACAATGGATTAGTTAAGTACTGGGTAAGTAAAAAATAAAACACCTCTGTAAATAATAATTATTATAATTTGTAACAATGGTCCTCAAAAGCTTTAACATACATGAGAATCACCTAAAAGAACTTGTTGAATCACAGATTGGTCGGTCCCTCTCCCAGAATTTGTGATTCAGTAGGTTTGGGATAAAGCCTGAGAAATTGCACTTCCAACATATTCCCAGTTGGTACTGATACTACTAGCCCACAGAACAGTTTGAGAATCAGAGAATTATAAAACTACTCATCCTTCCTTATCCCAACAAAAACAAATAATTAAATCAGTTTATATATCTATATATATAGTTTTTTAAATTATATACACATAAAAGGGAGAAAAACAACTAATAACAAGTCAAACCACCACCCTCTTATTCATCCAGTACAATTGCATTAAAAGTAAAATAAACTTGAGGGGCACCTGGGTGGCTCGGTCGTTAGGCATCTGCCTTCAGTTCAGATCATGATCCGAGTCCTGGGATTGAGCCCCACATGAGGCTCTTTGCTCAGTGGGAGGCCTGCTTCTCCCTCTCCTACTCCCCCTGCTTGTGTTCCCTCTCTTGCTGTCTCTCTCTCTCTGTCAAATAAATAAAATCTTTAAAAAAAAAAGTAAAATAAACTTGAAAAATTATTTCACTGACATTTTCAACCTACAAAGCATCCACTCTCAATTATTCAAGGTTGATTATCCGATTGATAATTTTATACACCTTGGAAATCCACCTCTCCTGCAGTATCTGTTAGCTAAGGAAATATTTCATGGGAAGCCTCAGTTCAGGAAAAAAGATCTGAAATGTATATCAAACAAGAGTGATAACACGTATCCTAGAAAAGCAGTTCTCATCCTTACTTACAAATGAGAATCACCAACTAGGCTTTTAAAAATGCATATGCACATATGCGGGCCCCAAATCTACCAACTCTGAATCTTAAGAGTAGGACCTAAGCATCCATAATGTTATAAAGTACACAGGTGACTCTTCCTTATACAGTGCACTACTGGCACCTTCCCTTAATTTAAGCTATGTTTAATTCTGAGAATTCAAAATATTTCAAAGAAGATGTTATCACACTGTGATGGCAATATTCAGGAATCCGGAAAAGCCCTATGATCTTCATCACATAACCATCCTTCCCCCTCACACCCCACCTCCCAACATCTCCTTGGGGATGAGGTTGGGGAGCATCTCCTCTCAAGACTGATCAAATGTGGTCTAAACAGAGCTGCTTTTTCTCTAGTTACATGTGTTGACCAACTGAGTTATTTTTATTGAGCGTCTTTAAACTTCTTTGCCTTTCAGCTCTTGATATACTATAAATACAGAGAAATAATGTCATCAAACTGAATTACCTGAAAAGAGATAACTTTATCACAAAGAAATTGAAGTCAAGTTTGTTATGAATAGGACCTACAATGAAGAGAGTCAGAAGACATCTTCCAAAGCTTTTTATCATAACATCCTTTAAGTAGTATTTAGGTCAAGTTAGTAAAAATTGCATGATGAAAGAAGATGACTATGTCCTTCATTTTTCAAAAGGATTGATATCATGGCACACATACACACAAAAAGACCTGGGGAAGAAGAGGTTAAAACCCCCAACTAAAACTGTATTTTCAAGTAAAAAAATTACTTTCCATTAAGATTAGTCAATATTCATCAAGTTGCCAAAATCATCTTATCAGATCTGTAATCAAGTTCACCTCTGAACACCAGGACTTTAAAATGTTTTCTATGATATATCATGTTTAAGGCCCAATTTAAGATGCTAAGTTTTCTTTGCCAGGAAAAGAGTTGGAGACATTTATTAGTCAGATAATCTTTTATTAAAGTGGAACACACATTCCTTTGAGATTCTGGCAGAAAACATCAAACATTTTAATCAAATGAAAATTTTTGCTATTTCTATAAATGCACATAAAGGTTAACAAATAATTTTTTACTACATTATCTATCTTTAAACATTTTACTGCAAGAGACCTATTATTCCTTATCCTTGAATTACATTGTACATTTAAAAGATACATCATAAAACTTTCACAGCCTTCTGCCTGGCAGAGTTACATAAAAATAAACACTGAGGTCTTTTTTCTTGCTTTCTCCTTCCTTAAAATGTTACTGATGCATAACATACAGGAGGTTTGAAGACTTAATTTTAATACATGTATACTAATATATCAACACTAGATCTAAATTAATGACAAAAGACACCACATTAACAAAACATGCATTGTCAAAGCCATTTTAAAAATTTTAAATTATTATAATTTGTTGCTATTATTCTTTTATATTTTTAATAAAAATCTGGTATGTTTCTGAAAGTAAATTTAGGATTATTATGTGACTGTCCTCATCTGTACAGCTGTACAAAATATTAGCCAATGTAACTGGTTAACAGCAATTTATTTTCTAGGTAGAAGCACTTCAATAACTTTTATAACTTACTGGTTTCAAACGTGTAAAGAATAATTCTTTTTTTATTAAAGTGAGTTTACTAACTAATATAAAGTATTTTCATTCACCCAAAATAAGCTGATTCTAAGCTATTTGTGGAGTATATTTTATTTTAGGTACACTCCAAAAAGTTAAAAATAAACCTAACTAGGTGGCCAGAAAAAAAAAAAACCTTGCTGCATAGCAAGACTTCAGCTATTCAGAAACTTTGTATTCCTCACTCAATCACCACAAAACTGCCTGATCTTAACTTATATCAAAAAAAGACAAACAAGGCATTTTTGACTATGGAAGTATCTCGAAATATAACCTAAACACCATATATAATTATCAGAAGAGCCAAGAGATTCCCTAGAAGTTCAGTGTTTCACACAATCCTTCAATAAGCCCGGATCTGAAAACACATGAAACTCCAGACCATGTATGTATATCTTCTTCCACTCATATACTATATCAGCTAGACTAAAAGCTGTTCAAGGCATTGAATCTTACACCTCTTCCTGACCTAAGACACTGAATTCAAAAGAAGTTGGTAGGAAGGCATACAAGTGTTCTCTGAGGAATTCCTTATTCCAGCTATATCTTTCACAATTAAACAAACCCCAACACATTTTTTACACTTTTATGGGAAACACTAGAAGTAACTTAGAAATTGGTCCCTGTGGCAAACAGGGAAAACAGTACTGTGGCAAAAGCCGTATCACTGTCATCAATACGTTATTTCTTGCTGGCAAAGACCACCTCTCCAAGAATATAATCATATCCCCAGCCTCCTTTGCAACTAGGCATGCACAGGCAGATGAAGCGAACTCAGCCAATAAGATATAAAGGAAAGTCTATTGGGATCATTTCTGGTAGAAATTGTCTTCTCAGAGGAAAGAGAAGGGAAGGAAAATCTGCATTAAAGATAAACTGCCCTTCCCTCCTCTTCCTCCATCAACCGTTGCTGTAATAAGATTACCGTGCTTGGAGTTGCAGAAGCCATCCAGCAATCATGAGAAGACTTATAACCAACACACAGAAAAATAGAAGGTACCTAGGACTACTGAACTTGAAGGAAATTCTTAGTATTACTTGAACAATTTATCTTTAAGGCTCATTGCATTTTTAACCCACAAGTTAACTCTTTAGGGGATGAGTAAGTCACAGACCCTAATTCTGAACTGATATTCTCAATTACTTAACAAAATTACAATCCACATGCATTCACTGAGCATCTATTATGTAACTATACGGGAGAACTTTTATATGCATTACTTTCTTTTAATTATCAAAATAATCCCATAAGATATTATAATTATTACCATTTTACAGATGAGATACATGAGGCTCAGAGAAGTGACCTGTGGTGATTTAGGGCCAAAGTCACACAGTTATTAAGAGATTAAGACTAGGATTCATACCCTGGTTGTATGATTCTAAGCTAGTGCTCGTTCTAGTATATCACAGGTATCCTACCACACAGATCACCTTCATCGTCTCTCACATTTACATACTTGGGTATGGTTAAAAAGACCAAAATAAAAAAATGCGCACAAAAATTCTTCCAACACTTCTATTCTTAACCCAAGTGGTGGGTAACTTTCATTCCTAAGCCTTAGTTTAATTTCACCTGGCTCATGAAAGTATCCCCTGTTCAAATCTATAAATCATAAAACAACTTCTCCTGCAGTGGGCTGCCAATAGCCACCCCATCCAGAACCAAATTTTCGTATTTTAGGAGCAGATAAGAATCAATGAACAATGGCTTATGAGCTCATAAACCATTAAATAGCAACAGGAAAAGGTATCATTAAAACCCTGACTCTTTCAAGTAAGCAGTGGTCTGTGACAAAAAGTTTTAATTAACAGATTCTTTCAAACTGTATTTCCCTATTTCCTCCTCTGCCTAGTTTGTACCTCCTACTCTTAGTCTCCCCTCCAGAACTGACCATAATGTGGATGTATATTTTTTTATTTTTTTTTTAATTTATTTATTTATTTGAGAGACAGAATGAGCATGAGATGAGGAAGGGTCAGAGGGAGAAGCAGAATTCCCGCTGAGCAGGGAGCCCAATGCAGGACTTGATCCCGGGACTCCAGGATCATGACCTGAGCCGAAGGCAGTTGCTTAACCAGAGCCACCCAGGCGCCCATAAGTATATATTTAAAATGTAATTTCATTTCATCAGTTAAAGTTCCATGTTATCCTTTCATTTTAAAATCAAGTAATCTTTTTTTTCCCTCTCATTCAAAGAAATGCTAAGTAAGGTCCTACTTGATCTTTTTCCATGTAGCCCTATTTTTAAAAATTCTACCCTCATGATTTACATCACTTTTAAATTCTCATTTGAAAGAATACTGAATTGAGGGGCACCTGGGTGGCCCAACTGGTTAAGCGTCCGTCCGACTCGATTTTGGCTCAGATCATGATCTCAGGGTTGCAAGATCAAGCCCGGAATCAGGCTCCATGCCCAGCTTAAGATTCTCTCTCTCCCCAAACCATAAGAGACTCTTAATCATAGGAAACAAACTGAAAGTTGCTGAAGGGGGGAGGGGGAGGGGGTAACTGGGTGAGGGACATTATGGAGGGCATGTGATGTAATGAGCACTGGGTGTTACATAAGACTGAACTCTACCTCTGAAACTTAAAAAAATTCTTTCTCCCTCTCCCTCCCTCTAAAAAAAAATAAAATAAATTTTAAAATTAAAAAAAAAAGGAAACACTAAACTGAGAAGTAATACAACTTTTGAATGAATGAAAAAAGACCTGGGTCCAGTATCTGATTAGCTACTTCCAGTTTTCATATCAAAAACGACACTGGTTCCAAGACACATTATGTTCCACTAAGAAAAAAATGTTGCCAACTAAATTTATACAATATCCTATCACTTACAATTTTTATTTATACTTACTAAAAGAGTGCTTTTAAACTTATTTAGTCAGATTTTTGGTATACATTACTCTTGTGCATAATTTTTAAAAAGATAAAATAAATTGATGCATAAACTGGTCACACTCAGGAGTCAAGCTCCTCTGAACCACTTTTTTTTTTAAAGATTTTATTTATTTATTTGACAGAGAGAGAGAGAGCACAAGCAGGCAGAGAGGCAGGCAGAGGGAGAGGGAGAAGCAGGCTTCCTGCCAAGCAGGGAGCCCGATGCGGGGCTCGACCCCAGGACCCTGGGACCATGACCTGAGCCGAAGGCAGATGCTTAACAACTGAGCCACCCAGGCGCCCCTGAACCACTTTTGTGAATCAATCATTGATACCTATATTTTTCCACACAATATCATCCTACGTGCCATCAAAAGCCCAGGTGACCCAACATTAGTAATTCCAACCATTAACTCTGGGAGTTTCTTTCAAGCCTGCCAATATGTAGTCTTCAAGTTCTATGCATGAAGAGACACTGACAACTACATCAAAGCCAAAAGCAACTCTAAGATGTATCTGGATTTCAGAAGAATGTAAAAAACAAAACAAAACTGTGCTTCTTAGAATTAATGAAACACAAAAACCTCCACTGTTACCTTGAATAAGACAACATCCCTCTTCCCAGGCTCTAATTTCCACTAACAATAGCAACTACCAAAGCTGAAGATCTACCATGCTCAGCATTTCACATATCTCATTTAACTTTTACAGAAAACCAAAAGGGTTAACCTTGTTTTACATACATGAAATATGAGGCTCACAGAACCTTAGTAACTTGTCCAAGATTACACAATTAATAAGTGGCAGAGTTGGGTTCCTTCAAAGTCCTTATTCTTTCCACTGCTTCAGTAATTCTCAAAATTTAATGCATGTCTGAATCACTTCAGGTAATTCTTCCAGAGTGGGAAAAATATTGCAAATACTGTATATATTTGCAAATCAAATAACTTACATATATATACACATATACATATACACATACATATACATATACATATACATATACATATACATATACATAAAGAACTCTTGGGCGCCTGGGTGGCTCAGTTGGTTAAGTGACTGCCTTCGGCTCAGGTCATGATCCTGGAGTCCCGGGCTCGAGTCCCACATCGGGCTCCCTGCTCAGCAGGGAGTCGGCTTCTCCCTCCGACCCTCTTCCCTCTTGGCTTTCTATCTCTCATTATCTCTCTCTCAAATAAATAAAATCCTTAAAAAAAAAAAGAATTCTTATAATGCAATAAGACAAATAACCCGATTTAAAAAATGGGCAAGAGATCTGAATAGACATTTCTCCAAAGAAGATATACAAATGGCCAATAAACACATGAAAAAATGCTCAATATCACAGACTATTAGAGAAATGCAAATAAAAGCCACAACGATACCACTTCCTACCCACTAGGATGGCTATAATCAAAAGACAGACAATAACAAGCATTGGCAATGATGTGGAGACATGACTGCTAGTGGGAATATAAAATGGAGCCACTTTGGAAATCAGTCTGAAAGTTCCTCAAAAAGTTAAACATAGTTACCATATGACCCAGCAATTCCACTATCAAGATAAATGAAAACCTAAGTCCACACAAAAATTTGTACATGAATGTTCAAAGGAACATTATTCATAATAGCCAAAAATCTATCAACTGATAAGTGGGTTAATAAAATGTGGTGGTATATCCATCCAGCAGAGTATTATTCAGCAATAAAAAGGAATGAAGTACTAATGCTGTTAACATGGATGAACCTTGAAAACATTATGCTAAGTAAGAGCCAGTCACAGAAGACCATACATTGAATGATTCCATTCTTACAGATTCCACTTCTATAGGGAAAGAAAGTAACTGCTCAAGGCTGGAGAAAATTATGGAAGTGACTGCTAAAAAGTACAGAGTTTCTTTTTGGGGAAGCAAAAATGTTCTCAAGTTAAAGTGTTGATGGTTGTACAATCCTATGAATATACTAAAAAACTTTAAACAGGTTAATTGTATGGTATGTAAATTGTATCTCAATAAAACTTTAAAAAAAAAAAAGACAGTCTAAACCAGATTACTTCTAAGGTTCCCTTCTAGACATAACAGTCTCTGAGACAATGAAAAAATTCTCAGAGCATCCATAAACAGAAAAGAATCCAATCCCCAGTGAGTCCCACAAACCTACAGTTTAGAGAAGGTATCATATAGTACAGTAATTCTTCACTTGAGGTCACTAGACCTCCAGGTGTCTACAAAGAAAGGACAGGTGCTTCTTAAGCCAGTTTCCATTTTTCAGAACATCTGTTAGGAACCATACACTCAAGCTTCTCTGAGGTAAAGTTTCAAGTATCTTTGCCTTTGTCTGGATTCATGTTAGCAGTTTTAAAATAATGATTCAAAGCTGATTGACAGTTTGATGTATGAAAAGTAAAAAATAAGAAAAATTATTAGTTAAAATGTGCTTTTTGATAGGCAAAATGTTTCAAGAAATGGGACTTACGATGATTTCCTTGATTAAAAGCTTGAATAAGGGGCGCCTGGGTGGCTCAATTGGTTAAGCAACTGCCTTCGGCTCAGGTCATGATCTCAGGGTCCTGGGATCAAGCCCTGCATCGGGCTCCCTGCTCAGCGGGAAGCCTGCTTCTCCCTCTCCCACTCCCCCTGCTTGTGTTCCCTCTCTCTCTGTCTCTCTCTGTCTCTCTGTCAATTAAATAAATAAAATCTTTAAAAAAAAATAAATAAAAGCTTGAATAATACAGAGAAACAGGACAGTGCACTAGTCTAGAAATTAAAGAAATAGCTTAGCATTTTTTCTCAATATGATTCACTTCATCTCACTGTGCCTCAGTTTCCATTTTCACTAACAAATATGACAGTGTCAACAAACTCTAAAATTCTATGGTTTTTCCATGTTATATAATGACCTAAAAATGTCTGCTAAGAAGGTAGTTCTTTATATTCAGGATCCCTGCAAAGAACTTTATTGACTCTACTTAGTACATCATGAGAATAAACAATACTAAATATATAGTATTAGTAAATACATAGGCTGTAGTATTTAGAAACTTACTTATAAGTTGTCTTAGAAAACAGAGAGAGAAAAAATAATGATAATAAACTAAAAAGAAAGTAAAGTTTGCTTGTCTAAGCAAAAGTCAACAGGAAACACTTCAGTATAAAATCTCCCCAAAGCATGGAATGTCCCTGATTAACAACAAATGAATTATCTTTCCTTCTCATATTTTACTCCCAACACACCAGCTTCCAAATACATCCCTGGAACAAATGAACTGAAGAGGGGGAGAGCAAAGGAAAAATACTGTATCATAATTGGTTTCCTCCCTTCAAAATTCCACAAGATGAGAAGGGGGGAAGGGAGTGGAAACTAGCCATAACCCAGCATGAAATTCTCCTATTTACAGCTTAATACACTACATCTCCCATTACATCTCCTACTTACAGCTTAATAATTATTGTGGTCTTTTAGTTTTTTGCTCTTTTTAAAGTAATAAAAATTATTCTCTGCCTACTAACAATTTCTTTATATTAAGAGAAGCTATTTGCACTTTTTTTGAGTGAATTCACACTAAAATGGAGCATAATACTGATTAGGGCATCGGTGAGAAGGACTACTATTTGTGGGGTTTTGAGGAAGAGGGTGATGGGAACCTCAAAAACAGAAAAGCAGAGGCACCTGGCTGGCTCAGTCCCTATAGCATGCACCTCTTGATTTCCAGGTTGTGAGTTCAAGTACCACGTTGGGGGTAGAGATTACTTAAAAAAAAAAAAGGAAAAGCAGCAAGCAAGATCTTTTACAATACAATACATATAAAAACTCAAGTTCAGAGATTTCTGATGAATTTTTAAATGTCGTTCTGCTTGCTAGGACAGACCAGAAAAGCCAGACTACCCCCTTCCTCAAGCAACTAAAGTTATTATGAATATCAAGAGTATGCAATTTTCAACTTCCAATTCAATATTATCATTGAAAAATAAAAATCAGAAACCTAAACTCACCTTTTAGGAGGTAATATAGTATTCTGCTCACAACTACATAGGAGTGAAGGGATTCATTCCAATAATTTAATATAAAAGAAGAACATACATCAAATAAAGAATGTACTAATTTTGGAACACCAAAAATCTATTTATATATTTAAATATAGATACACTTAACATCAAATAGCACAGTACGTTATTTCTTTTTAAAGATTTTTTTATTCATTTGAGACACAGAGATACAGAGAGAGAGAGCATGAGCAGGGGGAGAGGCAGAGGGAGAAGCAGGCTCCCTGCGGAGCCAGGAGCCCGATGTGGGGCTCGATGTGGGGCTCGATGTGGGGCTCGATCCCAGGACCCTGGGATCATGACCTGAGCCAAAGGCAGATGCTTAACCATCTGAGCCACTCAAGCGCCCCTAGCACAGTACGTTTTAAAGTGCCCACATGAATCAAAGTATAACACAAGCCAAACACGACACCACTCTCGCCCCCTACAAACAGAGCAGTAAAACATTTCACCTAAAAACAAGGTGCATTTAAATATAACCAGTTACATTCATTTAACAATTCTGCCAGCCTAAACAAATGGTACAAAGACACAAAAATGAATTAAGACTTACCCCCTGACTTCAAGGAATTCACATGAAGGGGGAAGCCAAAAGCATGTGGAAAATCAAAACCCTCTGAGATCACAGTGAACAACAACTTGCAAACTTAGTGGCAACCATTAATTTGCCAGGTGAAAAAGTGGGAGGAAGGATATCAGCAGGCAAAGGGAATGGCACATATAAAGGCATGAATGTACAGAGCACAATTAGATAACCAGAAGTCCTGAGTGGCCAGGGCAAAGGGAATAAGAAGGAAGGATTAATAAGCATGAAATGGCAGTAATTACACCAGGAAAGGAAGCTTGTGGCTAGGATGCAGAGTGCCATATATGCTACAAGGTGTGTAGTCTTTATCTAGAAGGCCATAGAGAACCCAGTATATAATAAACAATGTTTCTCTTTTAAAGATTTTATTTATTTATTTGACACACACACACAGAGAGAGAGAGAGAGCACAAACAGGGGGAGCTGCAGGCAGAGGGAGAGGGAGAAGCAGGCTCCCCTATGAGCAGGGAGCCCGATGTGGGGCTCAATCCCAGCACCCCGGGATCATGACCTGAGCCGAAGGCAGCTGCTTCACTGACTAAGCCACCCTATAAACAATGTTTTTAGAAAGCTAACTGGTGGGGTGCCTGGGTGGCTCAGTCGGTGAAGCATCTGCCTTCAGCTCAGGTCATGATCTCAGGATCCTAAGATCAAGTCCGGACTCCCTGCTCAACGGGGAGTCTACTTCTCCCTCTTCCTCTGCTCCTCCCCCCTGCTCCTGCATGTGCTCTCTCTTGATCAAATAAATAAAATCTTTAAAAAAGAAAAGGAAAGAAAGCTAACTGGTGACAATGTGGAAGACAGACTTAAAAGAAGAGACTGAGGGGTAGAAGATATGAGAACACTACAGCAACAGTTAGGATATTATCGCAATAACGCAAGTGAAATGTGTTGGGGTCAGCAATAATACAAACAACTAAATAACAGAAGCAGAACAACCTATATCAACTTAGCAGTGACTGTGTGTCCCTATCCTTGACCATAAGCTCGGGTACCAAGGTATAGGCAATAGGGGAAAAGAATGTAAACAAGAAGTCTTTAGAAGATATAATCACAGGACTTAATGACCACTGACCTTCCATACCCCACAGACAATTTTCACTTACACACTAATCTGGCCTTTCTAAACTGCTTCTGAAAATTTATTACTTTCTTCATTTAGAGATTTCTACTAAAATACCTTACTTCACTTAATAGATGTTTAAAATTTTTCATTTTTAACCTTATGAAGAGTTTCAGGTATTTTGCACAGGAATTATTTAAGTCTAAAAATTCCCCTGTGGCCACGTGAAAAACAAAAAGAAACAAATGCAGAATTAAAATAGAATACTTCTCAGTGAGAAAACAATGATCTTGGTATTTCCAAGTTTGGATAAGACTAAATATATATGCCCTAGTTAGAAGTAGACAGTAGAAATAGTCACAAATAGTACCTAAATTAAATATGGGGCGGGAAAAAAAGGAACTCTTTAAATTAAAATCTTTGGGCTCCAAACAATTCGGCTATCCAAACACATAACTTTATTATAACAACACACAGTTCATATTTTTCATGAAATCAACATGAGGTTATGCACCACAGGAAAAAACAGGCAACTGACAGAGCTTACAGACCCAACTCCAATTTGATAAATGTGTTACTAAAGGAAATTAAAAATTGTAGCCACTCGGGCGCCTGGGTGGCTCAGTTGTTAAGCATCTGCCTTTGGCTCTGGTCATGATCCCAGGTTCCTGGGGTTGAGTCCCACATAGGGCTCCTTGCTCAGCGGGAAGCCTGCTTCTCCCTCTCCCACTCCCCCTGCTTGTGTTCCCTCTCTCTCTCTGTCAAATAAATAAATAAAATCTTAAAAAAAAAAGAGTTGTAGCCACTCTGTTTCAACGTGCAAATTATCTTCCATCCTTTATAAAAATATGTTTGTCGAGCTGTCAATTTGTATTACAGGATTGTTAAAACAGTGGTGTCTCCTTCAATAAAATGAGTCATGTTTCCCTCTATAAAGATACTGATTTTCACAACGCTGGCAAGATGGCTTATCTATTTAAAGTTATCTTGATTACGAATACAGGTAACTTTAATGAAAAAATATGATACACATTTCCCACTAAATTTAATGTTCAAAGAGAAAATCATATTTGTCATATTCTAACAAATAGTGCTAGTGTGCAATCATCTGATGTTGACAGGCTCACCCCCAGATATTAACCATTAACCAGAGGTGTCAGTTTAAAAATCTCTGTGAAATCATTAAGGTCAGTAAATGTTACAGTTCAGCGGAAAGATTATTTAAATAAGAATTTCTACTTTAATGATTACAATTTGACTAATAAATTTTTAAGATCCTTATTTTTTCCTGATAGTATATGTAGGTTATAGGTCCCGCCACTAAAGGAAAAAAAAAAGTTTGTATTGTGTTAGTTCCAGTTATAATTTCTAGCTGAGTCAAAGCTCTAACAGTCTTAAAGCAGGAAATCCAAAAGGAAATTCCATCATCAGTTCCTGGGGCTTGGTAATTCAATGGTTCTTTGAAACAAAGATATAAAAGTTCTCAAACTATTTACTATAATCTTACCTCATATCTTCAAGTAAATCACATTCTGCTTGATGTTTGGCTTGAAGTTTTGTCATCTGCTCAACTTGAGTGTTTTTCAGTTCTTGTGTAACTTTCACCTAAAATATACCATATATTATGAAGGCCATACTGCAACTTTAACAACAAAGTACTTAAGCAAAATACTTAATACCCGTCAGAACATATACCTCTTGCTCACTTCTCCCCTAAAGGCCATAAATCCATTATTAGCCACCTAATTTTGTTTACTGAGGACACTTAATGAGAAATCTAGCCAAATATCCTGAAAGAGGTTAAATGAAAGTAAAAGTATAAAAATTACAGATTAAGGAGGTGCAAAGTAAACTGCCAGTCATTCCTTTTCATGCACAAGCTCAGTACATATGTAGTAGGTCTTCTTAGGGTTTGAAGAGTCTCTTTCTTCCAAAAAAGATTGAAAGATTTTAACCTCCAGGAGAGGTGAGCTGAGTATAGATGGCAGAAGTGAGTATAGGAATGCCTAATATATAATGGCCAAAATTTACACAATCATGAAATTATATGCATAAATTGACTACATAAATTATTCCATAATGGCTGCGAAAAACCAGTGTCTCAGGATGATGCCAACTCGCTGACAGCGCATCAAATCACAATCTCTTTCTCACAAAGGAGAGAGCAAAAGTGACCTTCCAGCATGTGCAGTGCTTTTAAGCCACCCCAGCAAGCCGGTTCCCGTGGCGGCTCCACTTCAAACAGAACAGCAAATGCAAGCTGTCCAGTGCCTCGCCAGCCAGGCCTGGACCCCAGGGTTCCAGGTTACAGTGGGCCTGGAATCCCCGCGCCGCGGAGCCGGGCTAACCCGGAGGGGTGGGAGTACATGTGTGAAAGAAAAGAGTCACTTAACTGGAGAAACCCGGATTAAGAAAGAGAAAAAGAAGCAGCAGACAGGAGCGAGTTAGGCATTCGGCAAATGTTTGCCCACGAGGGGAGGACAGAACAGCCTTCTCCACCCAATGCCCTGAGTAGACACTCAGTAACCATCTGCAGGATTAAAAAGACAAGGACACAGCCTCAGCCCTGGGGAACGCTGGGGAAGAGGGCAGTGAAACAGTTCTCGAAGGGCGCAGGGGGGAGGCGCTGACATGCCGAGAGCACCCGTCACTCCCACCCCAAGCCCCGGTCGCGGTGCACACGCCACGCACTGCCCGGCTCTCGCTCTCCGGCGGCAGCACCACCGCCTCCCGGCCCCCTAGCTGGAGGGGCGGGACACGATCCGGTGTGGGGGGCAGAAAGGCTTAATTTCTTGTTTTCCCCTGGGGTGGGGGGCGGTGACTAGTCCAACTTCTTTTCGGCCGCCCCGTGGGAAAAGCAGGCCGAACCTTACGGCTAGGC
Organism: Eumetopias jubatus; assembly: GCF_037043125.1. Taxonomy (NCBI): domain Eukaryota; kingdom Metazoa; phylum Chordata; class Mammalia; order Carnivora; family Otariidae; genus Eumetopias; species Eumetopias jubatus. Next base: position 54,753,212 of record NW_028274819.1, read on the forward strand.
TGGAAACAAATTCCCTGAAAATTATCAAATGGGCGAGGGTGGCGACAAGCTGCTCGAGGGCTCAAACCTGGCGCAGACTAAACAATCACACAAGCACAGGCTCTGCAAAGCTGCAGGGGCTCCCCGCCTCCCCTCGGTGCAGCCCCGAGAATGCACTTTGCAGCGAGCAGCACTGCCATGCGCGCGCACACACACAAATGCACACCCGAAACTCTTGTGAAATGTCTGGGGGTCTCCCGTGCGGTGGAGGGGACGAGCCCGGGCCGCCCCTTCGTCGGAAAGACACCTCATTCGCGTGGCCCTCGCCTGGAGCCGGCGGCAACTCAGTGACAAGCCCGAGGCGACGGCGGTCACGGCCCCTTGCGGAAAGGGGGAGGGGGCGCCCCAGCCGCGTCCCTTGTACACATCCCTCCCAAACCCCAAAGCCTCCCAACTACACCCTCACCTTCCTCGGCGGCGGCTGCATGATGCTGAAGGGACATCAATCCTCCCCCGACGGCGGCGTCAGCTAGGACGAGGAGATGTGGGGCCGTGAGGAGTGGCGGCTCGGCAAGCGCGTGTGTGTGTGTGTCTGTGTGTGTGTGTGTGTGTGTGTGTGTGTGTAAGGAGAGCCTAAGAACGAGGACTCCCCGGCAGGGAGCAAAGCAAGGCCGGCGGGCGGCTGGAGGACCCAGGTCGGAGGGCGAGTGCGAAGAGAAGGAGGAGGAGCGCGGGGAAGGCCTGGGGCTCCGGCGGCCCGGGGGGTGTGTGAGGGAAGGAGGCGGAGACCGCGAGGGGGCGGGGGCCCAGGAGCTGGGGCGCAGGGTCTCCTAGGTCGCCGAGCCGCTCTCGAGCAGCAGCGTCGTCCCGCTCCCCGCCCGCCGGCGCCGCAGCTCCTCGCAGACGCGGCCCCCCGCCCCCACTCAAGCAGCCCAGCCCAGCCCTCGCTGGGCCCGACGCCCCCGCCCGGCTCGGGGAGGTGGAAGGCGGTGCCGCGCTCTCGGCTTCAGCTCCTCCACTCTGGCCGCGGGAATTTCCGGCCCCACCGTGTGGCGCAGCGCCCCGCTCCGGCGGCGGAGGGGACAACTCAGTCCAGAGCAGGGTTCCAGGGGCCGGGCCACGCTGTAGGGAGGGAGCTTGGCCACGGCGCGGGGTTTCGGATCTCGGCGGGGGACCTGGGGGAACTAACGGATCGGTCGGCGAATAGGAGGGGTAGAAACGCTAGTGGAGCACGGAAATCCCCCCGTTGTCTCCAAGAGTGGCACGTTCCAAACGCCTCCCGTCCTCCCTCCCCCACACCGAGAGCCAGCCGGGGGCTTCACGCGCGCTTTCCCGCCAGGCTACCGGGCGCGCGCCTTCGATCGGGGCCGCGCACGTGGGCGGGAGAGGGCTCTGAGCCGACGCACGCGCACAAGCCGCCCCCGCCTGCCGTGTGTGTGTGTGTGTGTGTGTGTGTGTGTGTGTGTCCCCGCCTGCCGTGTGTGTGTGTGTGTGTGTGTGTGTGTGTGTGTCCCCGCCTGCCGTGTGTGTGTGTGTGTGTGTGTGTGTGTGTGTGTGTGTGTGTGTGTGTGTCGACCCTCAGAGTGAAGTTTTTACAGTGGCGCGGACGGTAGCATGCGGCAGTAGGAGAGTTCCGTTTTTTACTTCTTTTCGGTCTTGCAACACCCCTCTCTGGCGAGCGAATGCGCTGGCCAGATAGGCAAGCGTGCGGGGGCGAACAGGGACAAGTTCTTTCTCAGCCGGCCACAGGTGCCTGACTGCTGCGGGGGCGGGGCAGGGGGATGTCTATAGTTACCCTGCAAAGAAGAAAACGGCTCTCTGCTACAGGGCATTCACATCAAAGAGCACGGACTCTGTGTTGGAAGGGAACCGTGAGGTCGTTAAGACCAGGACCCCAATTCACAGATGGGGAAGTGCCCATAGAAGAGGAGAGACTTTTTGTAGGTCACACAGCAAGACTAGACTCTCTGGGTCACAAAGGGTTCTATGGGGCAAAAAAAAAAAAAGGTGCAGGGCGCCTGGGTGGCTCAGTTGGTTAAGCGACTGCCTTCGGCTCAGGTCATGATCCTGGAGTCCCGGGTTCGAGTCCCACATCGGGCTCCCTGCTCAGCGGGGGGTCTGCTTCTCCCTCTGACCCTCTTCCCTCTCGTGCTCTCTATCTCTCATTCTCTCTCTCAAATAAATAAATAAATAAAATCTTTAAAAAAAAAAGGTGCAGGTGATAACCATGAGGAAAAGTAAGAGGAGGCAGCAGGGGCAAAGGAAGAAGCTCTTATTTGGGTGTCAGTTCACTCTGTCTGCCTCTGACTGGCTGGGAGAGCTCTGCCTTCCTCATCTGTCAGTAAGGCTGTTCATCCAGGCAGCCCCCTTCACCCACGTTCCTGCCCTGTCCAGGCCATCTGGGGGTAGGGGTATCAGCCTCCCTTGAGATCCTTAAGAGAATGAAAATACCTCATCCGGAGCCGCACGGATGTGTGGAGGGTGAACTAGATCGCCCCATGGTTTTATCAGAAGTTGGGGTCCTAGACACCTGTTTCTCAGAAGTGTAGTCAGGCAAAAGAGGAAAGTGCCTGAGGCCTGAGAGAGACCCAGGTATATTGCCCGACGCCACAAGTGGCCAGAAATTGGGAAGATGGAACTTGAATCCAGGTTGTTCACACTGAATTACCTAGATTCTTGTACGGGAAGGTGACTGAATCAGAGCTATGCATGAGTCAGGTTGTGTAGGAACTAGGAGATCAGGCTTGTTTTTTCTAGTTTCCTTGAGGCTATTCAAAAGTCAGCCCTTCACCAGAGTCCTCAATCACTTATCAGGAAAGGCCTGGGGCAGTGGAACAGGTGGGCGGAGGCCCAGCTCCCTGACAGCTGTGGGGTAGCAGTTAGAGCTCAGGCCAGAGGTAGCCAGGCTGGGCTCCAATCTCAGCTTCAGCACCAATTCATTGTGAGGCCTTGAGCTAATGAGTTTCACTGCTTTCAGCCTTTCTCACTTGTAAAATGGGGATATAATACCAGCGCTGCAGGCTTGTTGTATTAAATAAAATTTCTTCTACCACAGGGCCTGGTACATAGTCAGTGTTCAATAAATGCTTACAGATTCATCATTCATTCAAAAGATATTTGCTAAGATCCTGGTTTGTGCCAAGCCTTGTGCCAGACACTGGGGGTACAGAGGTTAGCAAGACAGAATCCGCCTTAGCCTTAAGCAAGGCTGAGTTCCAGACCAGCCATTCCATGAATGCTGGAGGGGTAGTGGGGGAGGGGTAACAGTGCTTCCCCAGATGCAGTGTCATGCACACAGAAGGTGCTTAACAAAGATTTGCCGGATCGTAGTCCTGGGTGGAACTAGTCTGGCCCAGAGATTATCCTCCCTTCACCTCTCTTTCCTGAAGGTGAAGACTAGGAGTATAAAATTGCTAGATATTGGGAGCTTTGGGATCCAGCCTCTACCATTGATAAGCCGGGCCTTCTCTGGGTCTTGGTCCCCAACTATGGAATAAAGTAGGTGAATGAACCTGGAACTCAGTAGGCTCTTCACAGATGAAGTACAACCCTGGGGCTCTATTTTGTGGAGTTAGGGGGGCATCCTCCACCTGATTTGCCAGGAACAGCATAGACTTTCTGGGATGACTTCCTTTGGAGGTATGATAAAAAGCTAAGGGGCAACACCAGATGACCTGCTAACTGCTTTTTTCAAAAATGTGTTTTTTTTTTGTTTTAAATGTGTTTAACATTTACCAAGTGCCTTTCCCAAACTCCAAACTTTCCTATTACTTTTCTGAGCTTATCTTCACTATAATCCTGTGAGACTGTTATTTTATTCATTTTACAAATGAGGAACTGGAGACTCAGTGAAGATAAGTAGTTTGCCCTGAAGTGATGGATTTGGGACCAGAATCCAGTTCTCCCATTTGCCTCTTGTTCAAAGGAAATGAGAGAGTTCACCCAGGAAAAAAGCAGATTCAGGAGAATACAATTCATATATTCCAAACTCTACAGGGATGGGGAAAGGGATTTCTATGATTTAGGTAAGCCTGACTTAAAAGGTACTCCTTTGAATGAGGTTGGGAACTTCCAGAGCCTTGCTCCTGCAGTGCAGAATAAGCACTGTGTTACCAGATGTAAGATCTCTTGAGATTCTTTTGAGGTAATGCCACAGAGCTGTCCTGTGGCCACCGAGCAGCATGCATTATGGCCCCAGAGACAGAACTGGGACAGGTCTCAGCTGCATCTAAGGAAGAAGGTTTTTCAGGCAGAGCTGCCCCTAGAGGGGGTGAGCTCCCGCATCCTCGGGGCAGTGCACGTAGTTGTTGGCTCCTTTCCACCAAGGAGGCCACAGATGGGATTCTCACCCTGGGAAAGAATTAATAACAGCTACCATTTATTTTACCTCTTCTATGTTGCAGGCATTGAAGTAGGCATGTTATTCACATTATTTCTAACCTTCACAACTTCTCATGGTACACATGACCCCATTTCACAGATTTCACAGAGTGAAGATCAGAAGCAAAATGACCAGCCCAAGGTCACACAGCTAGGACAGGAAAGCCAAGGCCTGGCCCCTGGCTCCCTCTGGTTCTGAAGCTATGCTCTTCCTCCAGCATGCATGCTGCTGTACAATCTCCCAGAAGGAACGTGATTCTAAATTTAAGTGAGAGCCAGGATTAGAAGCTGGCCTAGAGGGGGCATATGAGTAGGCATTGGAAGATGAGCTATTCCAATATTCCACAGGGCTCCCAAGAGAAACTCCAGGGATATGAAGTGGGCAGCAGCCCTTGAGCATGACTAGAATGTAAATAGCACCCCACCACGGTTCAGAGTGGCCACCCAGGACAGACTGGCACTCCATCCAAGGCTCTAGAGAAGGTGACCACCATCCCATATGCCCATACTGCACCAGGTCACCTCCCACCCTCCTTGTAGCTAGGTTCACAGCCCTCTCTACTCCCTTTCCTGCTCTATCATTATCCCCCACTCACATTGGTGCAGGCTGCTCAGGAATACCTGTTAGCCCATCCAGATGCTAGCTATTCCTTGTTTGAGCCCCACTGACGCTACCTGGCTACATTGCTGCAAATAATGCAGTCTGTGGACCCTACCCTCATTTACCTCCCTACTACCCTAGTCACCTTTCTCCCTGTACTTCCCCTCCCCACCCTCCTCCTCACACACACATAACCAGCTTTTTCTCCTGCCTGAGCTAATCCCCTCAGCACAGCCCTCTGGTAAGCCTGGTGTGGGAGTGTGCCTCCATTAGTCAGCTCTCAAGACAGGGAATCACAGCCCACTCAAAGAAGCTTCAAGATCAGTGACCAGCAGAAGAGGGCAGCGGCTCCCTAGGACACAAAGTGAGTTTGTGGCAGAACTAGACCTTGGATTCTATCCAGCATCACTCAACAAATCCCTTCTTCTGGGCTCAGTCATAAGCAGGTCTCTGGGGTAAGATCCAGGCCCTGCACCCCGGGAACTCCCAATCTCAACACATGGACCAAAGGTCATAGCCATGAATCCAGAACATGCAGGGTCAGGAGAGTCACAGGGACCCAGATTCCACCTGGTGGTAGTATGGCATCTAAGGCCAGAGGTAGGTCCCTGAGAGGCAGGCACTGGGACAAGGAATTATCTGGTCAGCTGGTGCCAGGGAGTGTTACAGCTTGGGTGGGGGTGAGGGACAGCCAGTCCCAGGGCTATAGTAGGAGCTGATAGTCACATGGTTTTGATACCAGGAAGCAGGAAACCAGGGTCTTTGCCAGCCACTTGCCGAATGTGACCTTTTTGGCACAGCTGTGTGATCTGTAAAGAACCGAGGAGCTACGTAAGCTAGGGATTGCCCATCTTGGGACACATCAGGGAATCTTGAGTGACTGCCTATGTAGGACACCAACAAGGGCCTTCCCACTAGGAGCTGCACTGTGATCACAACTCTGTGAAACGTGGACTGATGGGTCAAACACTCAGGGTTGGGCGGAGGACTGCCATCACAGGGACTTGGGTTCAGGTAAACCCGGGTGAGATGTTGGTTCCTCTTCTGCCTTGCTTTGAGTTCTTGACCAAGTTCTGAAATCTCTTTTCAACTGAGTTCCCTTTGTCCTTAAAAGGGGAATAATGCAGGGTTGCGGTGGGAATTAAATGGGAATGTTTACATAAAATGCCTGCAACTGTGCTGGCCCACCAATGTGAGCTCCCTTTGTGTGTGCATGTGTTTTCCTTCAGTTTCCCTTCGTTTTGTTCTGGTTTTGTTTGTAAAAGTAAAAACAAAAAAAAAAACAAAAAACAAAAAAAAAACAAAAAAGGAGGAATTCCCATGGGAGGGTGTTGAGCCCAACTACAGTCCCAGCTTTGCCCCTGACTCATTTCTAAGACCCAGGAAGTCCCGGTCCTCCTTCAACCTTCGTTTCCTCATCTGGAACACAGGGACTTCCGCCAGGGAGTTTCTTCAAAGCCCAGCCTGAAGGCTTGAGACACCACCCCTTTGAGAGTCCCTTCCGTGTAGAGGACCCCCAGGCTGAACGGGGCGGCGGGGGGGGGGGGGGGGGGGACTGGGGTCAGGCAGTGACCAGGGGAAGGAGATGGGAGTTGTAGGGGAGGGACAGCAGCATGAGGTGGTGGCAGCTCTGTGACCACTGTACCCTGGTCTCTGAAACTCAGCTTGGGAAGCCTGCTGCCTATTTTCCCACAGCCTGCCCGGTTAATGCCAAAACAAAACACACTTGTCTGCTCCCTGCTGGAGGGCAGTGGGCCAAAATGAGTGTCCTGGAGGGCTGGCAGATGCCCTGGCATCTTGCCTCTCCTCCCTGGGCACCCGCCCTTCCCCTGTCTGCAGCACATCCACACACCCGTGGCCTGTGGCCTGTGGCCTGGGCGAGCTGAGCACCGCCCTCAGCCAAAACTGGCCCAGGCTGCAGAGAGGAGCTTCCCCAGGACGTGTCCCCGCCCCCCCACTCTCATTTTCAGGGCTCCCAAATGGACACTCCAACACCTAAGCCTGCCTGTCTTTCTGGTCCAGCCTTGGCCCCGAGATGTGATCTAATTCTCACCATGCTGCTGTGGGCAGAGTATGCGGCATCAGAAGCTGGGAGCTGCTGTCAGTCGCTATGGGAGGGAATTCCTTGGCTCAGGAAAGCTCTTCCAGAGCAAGGGAGCAGGTGGCGCGTCTCCCCGAAGAGGCAGAACACCGCCAACACTATAGGCAGAGCCAATCCTGGGGTGAGAAGCCTCACATCCGCCACCCCCACCTTCTCTCTGATGTCTACACTGGGCACAGTAATAATAATAGCTTATACTTTATAATAGTTACTACATGTCAGCATTCACATAAATAATTTAATTCTCACAACAACTTTGAAGTAGGTACTATTATTAGCCCCAGTTTACTCTAAGGTCATACAGCCAATAGGTGGCAACCTGAGATTTCTACCCAATTGATCAGGCCCAGGGTCTATGCCAATCTGTCACCAGAAAATTGTAGCCCCCTTAAAACCCAAGTCCAAACTCGGAATGTGGCAAAATGTTTGCACTGATATCCTACAATCCAAGCATTTACCCAGACTCGCCCGAACTGGAGAATCACCTAGGGCTGCTTGTTTAAAACACAAGGACCTCCTCGGAGGATTCAGTAGGTTTGATGTGGGAAGAGAGGCAGTGCCTGACATGTGGAAATGGCCACCCCCCCAAAAAAGTATCTGTTAGACGAATGAATGCCCTGCCTTCTCTGAGTCTCCGTTCATCTCTCAAATGGGGTTTCAGTTCCCCACACTGTCCCATCTCTAAGTGCTGCTGTGTGTCGAGCCTGGGTACCTGTACCAGGTTTGCTTGGGTGTGAGGAGTTGTTTACAAGATCCTAATTATAGCTATAATAACAAGAGCTAGCATTTCTTGCATGCTTATGAAGTACCAGGCGCAGCGCTGAGGGCTTTGACTGTGTTAACCTGTTGATTCTCACAACACCCCCATTAACTTGACTTTAAGGATGGAGAAACTGAGGCTCAGAGAGGATAAGTAACTTGCCCGTGATTGCACAATTAGTAAGAAGCAGGATTTGAATCCAGATGTCCCTACTCCAGTGTCCAGAGGTTAACTACTCTATCACAGTTTCTGGACTCCCCAAGCCCCTCCCCTTGGGAGCTGGGCTGCCACCGTTGAGCAAATGGTTACTGCGCCTATAGTGTTCAGGAAGGGAAGAATGGAAAATTAAGCTAATAGAGACAAGATTTAGAATCCCCTCACTATTGTTTGAGCCTGACTAAGAAATTCCAAAGCATGGAATCCCCCGGAATCCAAGTGCTACAGTTGTTGCCCATGGGGAAGGCTGCCTCTGTCTGAACCAGGGAACCCCAGGAGGCTGCCTTAGAAGTGGGCCTTGAAGCGTGGGAGGTAAGACACTCCCAGGAGAGCAAACACCACAGGCTGGATCGGCTGAGCCATGTTTGGGGACAGTCTGAGTCTCCCAAGAAATGAGCCTACAAAGGTGGACTGCAGTCTTGGTTGTCCCGCTTGGATATTTGCTCTGACTTTTGAAAAGCGATCTTCCTTTATGCTGTTTATCACACTCTGTAATAGGCATGTGTATCGCGCATCTCACCCACCCTATCAACGCTTCCATCCCCACAGATCTCCAGAGGAGATCTTGTTTGTCACTGTATCCCCAGCACCTAGGACAAGGCACGCTGGAGGGATGGATTTGAAAGCCTGAAGTCCCGAAGGTTTACCAACCACGGAACATTACGTGTGGGCAGTCGGGTCACAGAACAGAAGGCCCAGGACAGCACCCTAAGGAAGGGTGTGCCCGAGGGCCTATACAGACCTGTCTTCTGTTCAAATTTAGCCCTCTGTCCTCACACACTGCACTGGGCCTGTGACCTCACTGCTACTCCTCCCAGGTGGAGGTCTGTGAGTGTGTTGACCATAAAGGGGAGGATGGGCAGGTCTGAAAGACAAGGCACCTTGGGCTGGGTCACACTGACTCCATTGCCTTTCTTCCCAGCCCACTGGGCACTCAGCCTAGGGGCTTGGTTAAGAGCTTGGTCGAGTTTAAGTCAGACTGACCACTTTGAATTTTGGCTCTGCTACTTTGTAGCTCTGTGACCTTAACTGCATCATCGGGTTACTGCATACCTCTCCAGCATCCTCTCATGTGGATCCTGTGGCCCTGGGCCCAGCTCTCACCCTCTCTGGGCCTTAGTCACTGTGGAAGTTGGGATAGTTATCCTTGAGGCCCCCCTGGCTCTATCATTCTCTAGTTCTGTAACAATCAAGGCTAGACAGTGCTTTCCAAGTGGTAACAAAATTAACATAAAGGTGAAGCTTGGTCTTTTCCCTCTGGGGCAGCCAGAGAAATCTTCTCCAACCCAGCACTGATCACAGAGAAAAGACTGGGTCGAGGCCATAGGCATCATCCAGACATTGCATCTGGGTGACAATTTTTCAGGCATATCTGGAGATAGTTAATCTCTATTTTCACGAACCACCCTCCCAGACCCTTGGCCCTACACTGTGCCCTAGGAGGCTGGGAACTTTGGGCCGCATCACCAGGCCCCCTTGCCAACTGGATTCCACTTGGGTTTGGAGAAATGAGAAACAACAGGACACCAGAGGATGAGAGAGAAGGGAGGTTGGGCTATTTCTCCCTCTGTTGCCTCCCTTCTTTGGTGTCTTCCCCACTTCTTCCTTGATGCCATTCCTGCCAGGCAGCCCTACTTCTCACTGGGCTCCAGTAACATGATTCCTGTCCCTCCTTCAGCCCTGGTCTCTGGGTGGGTGCCTCCCCCATCCTTCAGTTTGTTCCCTTCACCTGCCCATATCTCAGTACAGCAGATCTTTCAGTAAATCTCTTCACTTGAACCTGAGAGGTGAATTGCTTCCTGCTGGCCTCCTGACTAATACAAGACCCTCCACTTGGATCTGCCTATTTGGCTCAATTAGTTCAATACATTTCCCAGAACAAAGAACCAACCGGCCTAGCCCATGAACAGCCCTCCCATGTGCCTGCTCTAGGGAAGGCATGTGTAACATGGCTTCTTTGGGGGCCCCAGAGTCTGAGTCTGACTTCCTGTCACTCCTAAAGAACTCCTGTGGGCAGAGTCTGATGAGACAGAGGCACCTGCAGCAAGTAACATTGACTGCCATGGTGAACCAAAACCACAGAACAAAACACGCCTCAAGACAGAGCATGGTTGCACCCCAGCTTCGGCAAGGTGGGTAGCAGGGCCGTGGGAAGCCAGAAACCTGCACCACTCAGGGCAGGCTTCCTGGAGGGCTGGGCAGGGCCTGGCTGGGAACCACAGGGTGCTGGAAAGGCAGGAGAAAGAGGGAGGAAAAGTTTAGTTCAGGGGACAGTTGAACAAAGGCTTGGCAGGAGGAAGTGGGCTTCCTGAGGGCAGGAGCGAGGGGCAGACACTTGGTGGGGCACACAGTGGTCCGTGGCAGACTGTCCCTTGGCCTGTCTCAGGACATAGCCTCTCGCCCTGCCCTAGCTGGGATCAGGGCTCCCACATTCCCTCACAAGGTATCCCACCCTCCCCCAGGTTGGGCTGCCTGTCCGCCCAACGGTTTCACTTCCTTTGCTAACCGCACCTGCCCAGACCACAGACATAGTAGGGCCCAGGTTTCAGTTCACATTTCTTCCATACCTCTGTAGGCTCCTAAAAAGTTTCAATTTCTCAACAGGGGTTGGGCCTGACACTGATGTAGGTAGCCTTGATTGTTTGTCACCACCTCTCCCCCAACCCCTTTCCTCCACCCTCCTAGCAGCAAGAGCAAGCCTTCCAATAGGCTATTCTGACTGTGCACTCCTCTGCTCCAGACTCTTCTATGGCTCCCCCTGCCCTACAAATTTAGCCCCACATTCTTAACATGACGTTCCAGGCCCCTCACCGCAGGACTCCTGCCAACCTACCTGACCTCATCAGCTTCACCATTTTAGACATGTTTTGTTCCCAGCACAACATATATATGCATTTTTCTGAACTCATCAAGTTTTTTTTAGCAGCTTCACACTTCTGAATATGCTATTCCCTCTGCTTTCAGCCTTTCCCCCTTGTCTCTGCCTGATAAACTCAAATTTACTTTGCAAGCCGCCCCCCCCCCCACCAAAACCCCTGCTTCCTCCTGCCATCAGGTCAAAATTAATGCTCCTGTTTTGGACAACCTTGTTCAGATCTTGATGACAGCATTAAGCTCTGGCTAACCAGACTTCTATTTAGTTATGTCTTTCTGAACTCCCTTTCCTTTCAAGTCTGGCCCAGCTGGACTGCTTTTTTGCTATGTGACCTTGGGCAAGTCACTTAACCTTCTCTGGAGCTCTCCCTGAGCCCCCAGGCTGGGTGAGGTGCTCTCTACTGAGAATTATTCAGCACCTGTATGTACGTTGATAATTGTGATTTACCCCATAATTCTGTAACTATCCCCCATCAGACTATGAGTCCTTTGCTGGCAAGGTAACAGGCCAGATTTCCTTCCAACCAAATCGTCTCTGTATTCCCAATACCCACCATTCCAGAAATACTTAGGGCACAGGCAAATTTAATCCCAATTCCATGTTTGCAAGTAGGGAAACTGAGCCCAATGAGGCACCGAGATTTGCCCAAGGACGTGAACCAGCTTTAGGGCTTTTTCCTCTGCCCTCCCCCAAGTCCAGGGACCTCCCCTGGCCTGTAGCCAAACTCTGGACCAGAGAACAGGCCTGCACGAGGCCTCACCTGTTGCTGTCCCATGGGCTTTCAAGGTAGAAGCTGCCAGATGCTCAGTTTTACTTCCTTCCTGGCTGCAGAGTGCTGTGAGCAACCGTCAGACCTCAGGCACTTCCGCTGTCCTCGCAGCCAGACTTCCTTTTCACTCCTTCCGTAGGCAGCAAGCATACCAAGGGCCACTGCCTCCATGCCAGCTCCTGGGGAGTTATTTCTCCTTAGGGCCGCAGCCCAGACAGCTTTGTGGTGGACTTCCCCCAAGGGCAGTCTCTACGCTTGGGAGTTTGTGGCAGAAAAGCCCCATTACCCCACACCCCAGAAGACTGGAGCCTGGACCCTGAGGAAACCTCCTATGACCTGTAGAGTTGGGGAGTGAAAGTCCTCACATGAAAAACTTCTGCAGAATCATAAACTCTCAGAACCCTTAATGGAAGCTGTTCGTTTTGCAGATAGGGAGACTGAGGCCCAAAAAGCGATTTTTCCCAGAGCAGAAATCCAGTGATCTACCCAGGAGCATTTATTTGACCCTGAACTAAATGATCCCAATCTGTGTTGCTTTTGAGTGCTTTTGCTGGCGTAATATCGCTTTGTTTTTCTCTCTCCCTTCTACTGGCCCATCAGGTGATTCTCTCCCAGTGCCTGCCTACAACAGCAACTTCTGGCCCCCAACAAGGCTGCCAACTAACCTTCAAACTGCTTCAACAAGATCGTCAAAGGCATAACACCAATGTGTAAAATATGAGTAAATGGGCTCAGACCAAGTGCCTGAGGAACATCTTTGGGATACCCAGGGCCCTTTTATACTTAAAGTTTCTGTGGCCTTTCCTCAAGAGACAAAAGCCCAGGGACAAAGATGGGGCTTGGAAATATATTTTCACCGCTCTTTATCAGTCCTTTTCCCCAGCTCACACTTAATCCACATGTGCTTGGAGGGTGCTTTTGGAAGGAGGACAATAGCTTGCCCCTCTGCTTCTCTCTCGTTTTGGTAACTTATATCATCCCAAACGCTAGGAAGGGCATAAAAGATCAGGCAGTTCAACCTGGAGTCCAATTCAGAAATAATTTCTCCAGCTATATTTTTTCTCCAGGACCTTTATTGGGCTCCAGGGCTTGGTGTATGAAGATCCAACAGGGTCTTGCCTTCAGGGAACTGACCTGAGACTGGAGACAGACATGTAAAGAAACCCTACAGTAGAATGTGACATGTGCCCAGGGGAGGCAGTGACCAGGGTCCTCAGAGAAGGAGATGCTTCCGAGGATCTTGAAGGATGAACTCACCAGAGAAGGAAGGGAAAGGCTCCAAGAAACTCTCTGTATTCCTACCACCAGAGCCTGCCATCAAGCAGGCCCCTCCTAGATCAGACTCCCTGGCTTCTGCACAACCTTTTGTGTTTTCCCCAGGCATTATTTACCCACTTTGTTGCTCAACCAACTTATCCTGCACTTCATCTGTGAAGATGCTAGGCTGGGCCCTGTGTACTCCTGTCCTCAAGGAGCCCCCATCAGAGAGAGACAATGACCACACAGTGTGGACAGGTGATGTTGGGGCAAGGACAGAACTGGAGAGCTAGCAAAGTCACCTGAGCTATTCTGGGAGGTCAGGGAAGACTTTCTGTGGAAAGAGATTCATGACCCAAAATCTGAGATATGGAATCTCCTTTGACCCTCCTGACATTTCTCTAAGGTAGGGTCTTATTTTCTCCTTTGTAAAGGTGATAAAATTGAGGCCCTGAAAATGTCAATGCCTTACCCAAGATCATATGGTTGGGGGGGGTGTTGTGGGGTGGGTTCACCCCTGGACCCCTGGCAGCAGGGTCACAGCGTGGCTCCACTGCAAGGGCTGGGCCTAGGAGAATGTGACCAGAGGTGGGATATTCAGAGGCATGGAGGGAGGAGCAGAAGCTGAGAGCCCGGAGCTGGGTGGAACCAGCAGGACTTACCATCTTCCCTACACTCAGTGGAGCCGAGGAGGGGCTAGGAATTCCCAAAAGGCCATCAGATCATGGCTCCAGAACAGCAGAGCTGGCTCAGTCCTTGGACACCATCTCATTCACCCCCATGAAACTGAGCATCAGCCAGAGCAATTGATGAGGACATACAGTAGCACAGTGGCTGGCCCTGGACAAGGACCCCAGCTCTGTCCCCCAACCCAAGCCTCCGTGCACAGCCCTGGCTGCCACTGCATCATTAATCCAATCTACATCTACTTATGTGTGCTCTGGATTAGACACTCTTCTAGGGACCATAGGGACCACAGGGATTCCCCGCCCTGCCCCCCCCCCCCCACTGCTGTTGGGAGCTTAAAGGAGTTTAACTGGAGTGGGGAAGTCAGATCCAGCTTACAGACTGCAGGCAGCATATGAGAAGTGGGGTGACAGCAGGCATAAACAGAGTGCTGGGAGTGAGGGGGGTGGACATTTGTGTCCGAGTGTCCTGGGCAAGTCCTTGGACCTCAGTTCTCCCATCTGTTCCAAGAAGGGGCTGCCATCAACAATGCCTGAGATCTCTCCATTCAGGCAGTCAGGCCTCTCCCTGAGCCTGCCTTCCAGGGGTGGGGAGGTAGGCTGGGTGGTGGGAGCAGAGGAAGTGGCTTGAGCTGCTTGACCCATTACCAGCAGAGAAATCACAGACTCAGCTCTCAGACATCTGGGAGGCGTTGGGCAGCCGGAGTATTTTTAGAAGGCCAGAGGCAGACATGCCCGGAATCCTGGGCGTTGCTGAGCCAAAGAAGCTGGGAGGCCAGCAGAGGGTGAACCAGAAAAGGTGGCCTCTGTGCTGGTTCTCACTTCATCAAGGTCCTTGGCCTTCCCCGTCTCTGGAGGCTAGTGCTCAGGCCTACGGTGTTCAAGCTCTGGTGTCCCTGACTTGCCATTGATCACGGATCTGCTTTCTGATGGGGGGTCAGGTGTAGACCTGTTACAGGGCCTCAGGGGAAGGATGTTTGTCTGCAGCATTTGGTCTACTTTAATTCTTTCAGCTAGCCCTTTCAGTGCTTTCTCTGGTCCAGGTGAGCTCCTGGGCCCTAAGGATATGGAAAGAAAGAAAGCAACCCTGGAGGCTCTGTGCTCAGATTCCTTGGAGGGGCGGGGGTGGGGGAGGGACAGGACACAGACAGTAATAACACCCTGAGATCACTTTGGCAGAGGACAAATGGGCCTGGGGGAGCTTGGAGGAGGCCTGTTGGTTTCCCAGGGTGGCCACGAGGACCAGATCATTATCTAGGGACAAAAATGTAAGCTGCAAGATAGGGGGCAAGCTCTGGGTTATAACTAAAGGGTGATTATCAGTCTTTTCTAGAGCCATATCTTTCCTCTTGCATTATTTCTGAAAGATGATATCTCAGAATTGGAGTAAAGGGTAGATGATCTTCTCAGCTCTGGACCTATCAACTCCCAGAAAATCTGTCCAGTTTACAGGGGCAGCTCTAACAAATGGATGCTCCTGCCCCCTCCCCCCATCCCATCCCCATCAGTCCTCCCTAGCAAGTCCACTCCACTGTATTATAGATGAAGACCCAAGGCCCAGAAAGGGGCATGTCAACTCAGGATGCCCTAGGAAGGCCTCAGGAAGGACTCTGACCTCTGTCTGGAACCTGCAGATTTCCACGTAGTCAAAGCCACGGGAAAGACACTCCCAAGCCCAGTCACAGGACAAGGGCCGAGGCGTGGGGTAAACAGAGGACAGGAGTCCAGCCCCACACTGTGTCCCGTCACAAATGACTCTGCAGCTTACAGCTGGCCTGTTCCCACCCCCTCCCCAAGACCATCTGTCCTTCTGGCTAGCAATTCCTCAAACCAGGCCCCTCGGTTTCTTGAGGGTTTCCAGCTTCAATAATGAGTGGCTACCAATATTCTACCTGAATTTTTAAATGCAGTACCTTCACTTTAATGATAATCTAAACAAATTAATGAGAATATTCAAGCTTAGTTGGAATGCAGAGCATCTAATAAAAGAAGTAGCTCTTTTTTTTTAAGATTTTATTTATTTATTTGACAGAGAGAGACACAGCGAGAGAGGGAACACAAGCGGGGGGGGAGCGGGAGAGGGAGAAGCAGGCTTTCCGTTGAGCAGGGAGCCCGATGCGGGGCTTGATCCCAGGACCCTGGGATCGTGACTGAGCCGAAGGCAGACGCTTAATGACTGAGCCACCCAGGCTCCCCAAAAGAAGTAGCTCTAAGTGTCAGTGCTGGTATCTGGGTTTATCAGCAAACTCGTGCCAAAAAATCTCCTAAAGCGACCGCGTTTAATTTCAGTGCAGTGTCTCAAGCTAACCTATCAAGTGGGAGATTCACTGCTCTACTGAAATGCTTCTTTCAAAAAATGAATAAATAAATAAATAAAATGCTTCTTTCTTTCTTTCTTTCTTTCTTTTCTTCTTTCAGATCTTATTTATTTATTCGTGAGAGACAGAAGGAGGTAGAAGGAGAAGCAGGCTCCCCAAAGAGCAGGGAGCCTAATGCAGGGCTTGATCCCAGGACCCTGGGATCACAACCTGAGCCAAAGGCAGACACTTAACCAACTGAGCCACCCAGGAACCCCTAATATGCTTATTTCTTTCCTGCAAGATCCTGGACAGAGAAAGAAGGCTTTCAGTTGGGGTCAGAAGGCCTGGGCTCTAATTTTGTCTCTGTTCCCAGCTCACCAAATAGCCTTGGACAACTCCTTACCTGGTTCTAGGTGTGGGTCTAGGTTTCTTCATTTGTAAAATGGTTAGCTTGGGTTAGACAATCCCCATGACCTCATCTGGCTCTCAGGAGACAAGATTCCAAATTGCGATGAGCTACCTTTTTATCCCCACCCATCCCCCAGCCCCTACTCCCCACCCACCACATATCATACCCAGCCCAGTACTGCAATGGGCTGCTGGGAAGAGACACAGGCCTAGAAGTGGAGCCTCCAGGAAGGTAGGTATCAGGCAAAAATAAAGAATGCCACCCAAGGGGGTTTGGAGGTCATCAGGAAGAAGACCACCAGGCCAAAGAGAGCTCTTATAACCAGTCACACTGTCAGCTAAGACACAACCTAAAAGCCTGGAGGTTCCTCCCAGGGTGCTGGGATTCCACATCCTGGGCTCCTACAAGGTCAGGGAGCTTAGCCCTCGTTTGTGTGGGGTTCTCCTCTGAGGCTCCCCAACAGGCCATATCCCACCCCACCCCACCCATCCCTCCATTGAGGGACCTGAGCTACCCTCTCCTTTACCCACCCCCTTCCCGGCTCACACCGGGGCCTCAAGGCACAGGGGCCCCCAGGCAATGCTGGACTTACTTTCTCTGACCTGACCACCTTTCTCTATCTCCTATCCCTTGGTCCTGTCCAATTCCCATAGATTGCCTAGATTTCAAATTAGGAGTCCCCCCCTTCAGGAAGCCCTCCCAGATTCCCCACCCCAAGCAGGGTCAGGCTCTTTATCCCTCACCCCATGGTCTGTATTAACCTCTGTCTGCTTCTGACCCACTGTAAATATTTTCTGTCCATCTCCCTCCAGACTCCCTGCTGCCTGTGTTTTTTTTTTTTTTTTTTAAGATTTTATTTATTTATTTGAGAGAGAGAGAATGAGAGATAGAGAGCACAAAAGGGAAGAGGGTCAGAGGGAGAAGCAGACTCGCCACTGAGCAGGGAGCCCGATGGGGGACTCAATCCCGGGACTCCAGGATCATGACCTGAGCGGAAGGCAGTCACTTAACCAACTGAGCCACCCAGGCGCCCCTCTGCTGCCTGTGTTAATTCAGACATTGTGGGGATGACATTCTCTTGGAACTAAGAGCTTTTTAATTTAACAGACCTTTCTGGAAATCAGCGCTATGCTGGGCACTGCTCAATGAGGACCTGTGCTAGAGGTTAACTCTGGCCCTCAGGCCTTTTTCATCGGAGTAGTTCTGGTGTAAACTTGCTGTGTGCCCCCCAGGGCTGGGAGCAGGGATCTATTAAACCTTTCTGCAGTGCTGGGAAAAGGTTTGAAGCTCTGTCCGTTGGTCAGGGAGTTTTAGGCCAGGTGGAGCAGCTGGAGTAGGAGGAAGTGTCTGTAGGCCCCCTGACCTGGGCCACAGGCATGCATGCCCTCTAAATCAGTGTTCACCAGAGACTTGGCAGGCTCTTGACAGTTTGAGGACTAAATAAATGAATCTGGGCACCCTGCAGTCCTGACCCATCAGTTTGTTCTGTCTTGTCATCCTTTACCTGAAGGGGTCCCCTGGGGACACAGGCTAGAGAAGTGGGCAGGAGCACTGTCAGATGGGAGGGGAGAGCTCAATAGGGTAGGGAGGCCAAGGGAGGGAGTATCGGTAGGGAAATGTTTGGGGGTAAGTGGAGCATCCCCACCAGACCTGGGTGGGAGTGGTTGCCCCTCCACCTAGCTGTGGGACCATCCTAACTTTCGTAGCTTGATCCCCATCCAGGCCCAGCTGAAGAGGCTTCAGAGCCCAGAGGTCATAGGTCATCACTTCCCAGAGAAACACTGCCAGTCTCAAGGTGGTCTGTTCTCAGCACCCCAGCCCAGGGGAAAGAGCACTGAACAGTGAGTCAGGAAAGTATATGACCTTGGACAGGTCATGCCTTCTCTGTGAGCTTCAGTTTTCCCATTTGTACAATAAAAAATGGACTCTGTAGCCCCTAGAAGCCCTCCAATTAAGACAGTGTATAGGCAGGATGAAGTGGAACTAAATTGTCCCTTTGTGCAGGGTGCTAGCTTGCTGCTCCCTTATCTCTCATCCCATCCCTTCTCCTAGCCACAGAGGAAGAAAAGACTATCTCTGCCCAAGTACAACTAATGGAACAGAGGTCACAGGCTGCTTTGACCCCTTCAAAAATCACACCCTTTGGGCAGGGAGGGCCTTTGAATTGAAGTGAGGCTACCAGATTTTTGCTCTGGGCTAAGAAGAGTGCTTGGATATGGTTTGTTTTTTGATAAAATATAGAACAAAAAATTCACCATTTTAACCATTGTCAGGTGTACAATTTGGTGGCATTAAGTACATTCATGATGTTGTACAACCATCACGACTATATATTTCCAGAAATTTTCCATCATCCCAAACAGAAACTGTACCCATCAAACTAACAATAATTCCCCCATTCCCCCTCCCCTCCCAGTCCCTGGTACCCTGTTATTCTACTTTCTGTCTATGAATTTGCCTATTCTAGTACCTCATGTAAGTGGAATCATCCTATATTTGCCCCTTTTTGTCTCGCTTAATTCATTTTGCCTACTGTCTTCAAGGTTCATCCACGTTGTAGCAGGTATCAGAATTTCATTTCTTTTTAAAGCTGAATAGTATTCCATTGTATGGATAGATCACAATTTGCTTATCCATTCATCTGTTGATAGACCCTTGAGTTGTTTTCATCTTTTGGCTCTTATGAATATTGCTAATATGAACACGGGTATACAAATATCTGTTTGAGGGCGCCTGGGTGGCTCAGTTGGTAAAGCGTCTGCCTTCGGCTCACATCATGATCCCAGGGTCCTGGGATCGAGCCCCGCATCGGGCTCCCTGCTCAGCGGGAAGCCTGCTTCTCCCTCTCCTCCCCATTCGTGCTCTCTCACTAACTCTGTCTCTCTCTCTCAAATAAATAAATAAAATCTTAAAAAAAAAAACAAAGACAAAACAAATATGAGTCTCAGCTTTCAATTCTTTTGGGTATATACTTAGAAGTAAAATTGCTGGATCATACAATAATTTTTTGTTTAATTCTTTGAGGAACCACCAAACTGTTTTTCACAGTGGCTGCACCATTTCACACTCCCACCAGCAATGTGCGAGGGTTCCAGCTTCTTCCGGGGACACAGGCTGGAGATACTTGTTATTTTCCTTTTTATTATTTTGTATAATAATAGCCATCCTGATGAGTATGGCGGTATCTCACTGTGGTTGGCCTAGAATTTATTTTTTTATTTATTTTAACCATTTTAGCCTCTAGAGCCCTTTTGTCAGAGGAGAAGTTACCCAAAGGCCATTGTGAGGTCTGGGAGAGGAGCTGGTGGTAGTTAAACTGGCGGCGAGAGGGACTGGTGAGAGTATGTGTGTGGAGGGTGCTCACGTGTGAGAGTCCTTTCGCTCGGTCCTTCCTTCCCTGCCCCGCCCCACCCAAAAGCCCTTAAGGTCTTTACCTGGTGGCACAGTGTAAAATGCCCCTGATTCGTGGTCACTGAAGTCACTTCCCTTCTGGGGCACTAACCGGAGGAGGACAAGTGTAACGGGCAGGAAGCTTCTCATTTTTTGTCCTTGGGGCAGGACTTTGCCGAGGAGGAGGCCCTCTCTGTTCTGGCAGTCACTTGAGGTTATCAGATGTAAATAGGCCTTGGCAGAACAAATGGGACCCTGTGTGGCCGGACAAAGTCTGCCTCTCCCAAGATCCAACAGGGATGCAGAGCCCAGCAGGAAGGAGCTTCCGGAGTACAGATGGAAGAAGGCCCAGGTCCTGCCCTTGAGAGGTTCAAAGTTGGTCAACTCTCTCCCCAGGTAACCATCCCCAATAAGGGTCACTGGTCAATGAGAAAGGATGGTTGGGTCCCCAAGGGGAACTCCGTGGTGTGGGAAAGGAGTCTTGTACTGGGGACAAGACTCAACCCTGCTGCTAAAGACCTAGAATCCCCTTTCAACTTTCCTCCTAGAGAAAATTGCCTGAGCTCAGGAATGTGAATGAGAGCTGGGGCTTTGGAGCAGTGAGCTGGAGCAAGGTTGGTGCTCTGCAGGAACCTAGGTTGAAATGAGCTAGCCCGGAGGGTTTTGAGCAGTCCTATGAGGCAGGAGAAAAGTCCCCCAGAGGGGCAGATTGGACTTCCTCTTGATAAGATCTTGAGGGAGCTCAAGTAACTAATGGGGGGGGGGGGAATGTGAGCATAATTTGTGCCCTAAGCTGGGGGAGTGACCAGACCAGTTACATGTAGTTCTCAAGTTCTTGGCTTCTCTAGCTCCCAGAAGTGGGGCTGGGTAAGGGGCACCAGACATGTGTATTATCCCTTTCTGAACTCAGCTCAAGACAACCCTGGGGAATAGGAGGGAAAGTCTCTGAGGCTCTTTCTGTACTTCGGTTCCCTGCAAGCCCTTCTCAAATACCCTCTAAGAGCTCCCCAGCTGTTCCTCATCCTCAGCATTCCACCACCCCCCCTGCCTAGGTCTGTATCCCAGCATAGTACTCAAGCGCTCAGGTTAGTTTCCGTTCACACCCTCTATCAGAATGTATCCAGCCTGTGCCCTGATCCCTCTCAATCTGACAGGGACACCGACCTCAGATGACAGACCAAATTGACCTGAGAAGCTGATGGCAATAGCAGTTGGTTAATCTAGTCCCCAGAGCTTCATATACATCCCTTCCCTGATTCCATTCACGTTTTACCAGGGATCATACTCCAAAACACAGCAATCTAAATAATAGGTTGTTGGAATGTACCACCTCATTTTGCAGTTGTGCAAAGAAGGTGTGATTCTATTGGTGACATTTTAGGCACCCTGAAAGGATGTTTGGAAGATATTTTCTTGCCAAATAGGCACACTCTCCTAACCCACAGAGAATACAGTAATTTCTGCCTCCAGGTGAGGGGCCAAAGAGCCCAAGCCCCAGGTGTGACCTTCAGTTGCCTTTCTCTGGCCAACATGCTAAATTCACACCTCCGCTGAGTCCTGAAGCAGGTTATACCAGTCACCATGGGCATGTGCCTGGGCAATCAAATTTGCCTAAGATGAAATCCTGATTATGAAAAGGGCTCTTTAGCCTACAATATTTTCCACACCAAGCACACAAATGAAAACATTTCTTCTTGACTACACTTAGAAGGAAAAGAAAGACAAGCAGGATAAAGCGCAAGATGAGAAAATAGAGTAGGAATCAAGGAACTGAATCCTACCAGCCATCAAACCTTCATTCAACCAGCCTGCTCATCCACACTTTGTATTTGCTAATTCATTATTTCAACCAATCAATCTTCATTCAGCTAATCAAAGAATGAACAAGTCTTCACTCAATCAAATATCTTTTATTTATTGGAACAGCCTGTCCATTTCATTCATTCAATCAATCACTTTCTCTAACAAATCAACCATCATCCAACCAACAAAGTATTAAGTAGGCATTCAGTCTTCATTCACTCAATTATGTATTCCAAATACCAAAGCTCAAGGCTGACAGAGTCCTAGCTCAGCCAATTCAATCTTGTAGGAATCCTTTCCATTGCAACCAGGCTCTACTGAACACCTCTAATAACGGAAAGCTCACTATCTTCAAAGGCTGCCTGGACTGTTGCGGGACAGCTTTGGCTGGGAGAAAATATGTCTCAAGCTCTCTTGTAATATTCATGTCTGTTTCTGTGCTGCTTTTCAGGCCACCCAGAACAACTCAGCTCCTGTCACTGCTAAGACAGTGCATCAGCAGGTACACATGAAGATTATGTCCTCTGGGCTCCCTCCTTCCCTCACCTGACCCTTGTGGGAACTGTCCCCTCTTTGTTCCAGTCTCTTGTGGTGAGATAGGGCTCACTTAGTCCAGGGCTCTCTCCTGGTTTGGTGATTGCAACGGGAAGTCACATTCCAATTGGTGTGATGTGACCAGCTCTGAGGTAAGGGGACAATCACCTCCGATTCTGAACAGACTAAGCCCTGGAGTGTTTCTCATGCCTGCTATTTTGCTGAAAGGGTCTCCCTTCACCCAGTTCCACATCCGCCCCCCCACTTTACTACAGCTGAGCACCCTAAGGGCAGCTGGTCCATAGGCTTGCTAAAGACCTCAAAGATGATCTGACCCAAAGCTCTGCCCAAACAGGGGCAACAGGGATTGGGTGGGCCGGCCAGTCCTCCTCTGAGGTCTGAGGAGAGAGCTAAACCATTGGAAGCAGGAGATGAGGCAGGAAGACAGAAAGAAGGAGGTAGGTAGATACTTGAGTCAGTACAGGCCATGAGAAAGCAGAGGCTGAGGGAAGGAAATGATCCACTACACCAGTCAGGTTGTGGGAGCAAGTGGTAGAAACAAACTGACCAATTTAAGCAGAAAAATAATTTCTTACAAGGGAGTATAGGTAACTTGCAGAAACTGGTTTCCAGTTACAGGGTGATTTAGTGGTGAGGTATATATATTTGATTCTAAAGAATTATAGAACATGGCAGGAAAAGATGTATTTGTTTCAGAAAAGTTAAAACTTCCCTTCCCTCGTGCCTTCCAAGAAGATACATCCAAGTAGCTGGAGGGTGTTTGGTGAGGGTTTTGCTGAGAACATAGTCTTGTTCAGGGTGATGATGGCCTTTCCTGTACGAGATCATAGTCTCGCATCGTGCTTAAGGAAGAGAAGCCCAGAGCTAACTGTGCCACAAAGAAGAGGGAGGTAGGAGAGGTGGGTGTAGGGGAGAACCTGGAGAAGAGAGAGGCCTGGGGTCACTTGCTGGATGTAAAACCCTGCTCTATCTCTAGATCGAAATCTTCACTACAACATCCATTGCTCACTATAGCCTGTGGGGTGAAGATTGCCTCTGGGGTAAATCAGTGCTGAAGCTTGCTCCTTGGGAAAGGGCATGAGTGCACACTGTGAGCAGTCACACCTGCACTGCATTTTGAGACCCTGCCCAGGGTTTTCCATGGTAAATTCAATTCTCAGCTGAATTTGGGTTTCAATCTTTACCCTAAATAAAGAGCCAAATGTATGCCATCATGCCTAGAGTTAACAATACTGTATTATGCACTTAAAATTTTGTGAAGAGGTTAAAGCTCATGTTAAATGTTCTTGCCACCATAGAAAATAAAAAGCCAAACATGCCCCCACCCATCACTGCCAAAGTACCAGTGGAGGCTGATCCAGCCCGAGCAGAGGATGGCCTTGGAATATTATCTCAACACCACAGGAAATCTGCGGTTGTGAAGTCAGCATTCTGGCATGACCAAGAATGGATTTTTCAAAAGGTATATTAACCAGGATCCTTTGTTTGTAAATCATGGAAATTCATCTCTAATGTGTTAAGCAAGTCAAACAAACAAAACCCAAAAACATAAAAGGGAGGGTGGAATTATTGGCTCACTTGAATGTGAAATCCAAGAATAGTCTAGCTCCAGGAATAGCTAGATCCAGGCATACAAGTCAAGTCATCAAGAATTTGTCTCCATCTCACCACTTTGCCTTTCTCTGTGTTGGCTTCTCTCTCAGGATATGTTCCCCATGTAGTGGAAAGGTGACACCCCAAGAGCTCCATCTGGGCATCTTCAGCCCTATTGGAAAAAGCTTACTTTCCCATTTATTCTGAGGAAATGACCAGAACTGACTCTCATGGAAGACTGATTGGATTATTTCCCCAGCCCTGGAGTTGGGAGGTTAGGGTCAGCCACACAGGAACTCCTTGAACTGAGAGGGCAGGCAGGAAAGTCTCCTAGAGGAAATGGAGGTCCTGATACCAGAAATGGCAATGGTAAAACAGCAGTCAGTGAAAAATTGAGATATACACCCTATGAAGTGAGCTTAGGAGACTGATGTAAAAAAACACAAACCAAAAAACAAAACAACACCAAACTTCCTCGTGTGACCCCAGGCTGGAAATTGATGTTTAATCCAGCCATGAAGGATGCATGATTTATTAGGAAACTACAGTGTGTCCAGGAAGGGGCGAGGTGGACTGGGGCAGATACCCTTGGCTGATTTGGGCCCCCACTCCCTCCCCTTTTAGCCTTAGCTTCAGAGACAGGATTTCCTGGAGCTGGAGCTGCTGGCTGTGGAACTGGCTCCCAGACAAGCTGAAACCTCTGGTCAAGGCCACGTGCTACCAGAAAGGAGAGATGTTTGCAGAGAGTACAACCCCGGGCACAAGAGAGGGGGATGCTGACTGTGGGTAGAGCTGCCCTCTGAAATGTTATAGGGTGGTGGGAGACAGGGAGAGAAGTGGCAAAAATTAAGAGGCTTTAGGCTTTGGCAGTAGGAATCAAATTCCAAGCCACAGATCAATGCCTCCATCTCTGGGCAGGAATGGCCAGTGCTACTTACAGGGATATGCAGTGGAAGGAGCCGGTGCCCGGACACTGAAAGGCAGGCTCATATGAGTTTGAAACACTCACCATGACCAAGAAGGCCATCTTGTAGCAGAGGTCCCTCCAAGGGAGATTACTAAATGCATCATTTTTCCCCTTTCCAAGAGATGAGGTGCTGGGAGCTGCAGCAAGCAGGGGACTTTCTCGTACTGTGAGGGGGAAGGAGAATTAAAGGTGTGGGGATGGGTTTGTTTCTGAGGGCAGAGGAAGTGAGAGAGAGGATCCAGGCTGAAAATTCCACCAGCTCTCCAGGCCCCTTTTAATGCTATTGCTTCCACATTTCAACCAACAGTGACTCCAAATATCCCTTGTTTCTCTTCCCCATCAAAGCTCAGTGTGTGTGTATGAGGCCTGGGGGAGGGAGAATGAAAGCACCTGAGAGACTCCCTTGAAGAGACTGAGGGTGCCTGCACAGGGGGAGAGGAGCTTCTGCCACTGGACGCTTACGGAGCCAGAACCCCACAGGCTCATCCTGGTGCTACTGCTAGAATAAAGTGTGGTGAGAAGGCAGGGAGAACCCGGGCCATGTTCCTGTGAGACTGGGGGTGTTTGTGAACATAGATAGTGAACCAGAGAGTTCTGAAGGTTGGAGGTTCATGAAAGGGCCTATATGAGCAAGCTTGTCAGGACCAGGATGTGGTGGGCCTGGGAGGAAAAAATGGGTCTACCGTGCCCAGTTCCTCATACATCCTATGGCTCCATGGGACAGAACATAACAGTTAGAGGAGGGACAGGAACCAGGGAGCTAGTCAGCAGCTACTGGGCCAAGCAACGGGGCCCTGACTTGAAGGAGGAGCTGGGGACCGACGGTCAGTAAGGAGGCCGGTCGTCCCTATCTGTAGAAGTCCTTGGCAGTGAGGGGCCATAGAGCTGAACAGCACTGAAGAAACTACACATATCTCTTCTGTGGAGATCATAGAGACCACCACATCACAGAGACCACCAAGGGCAGAAAGACCCAGAATAAGGTCGGGAAACCCTTTCCACTACAGAGTGAAGTCAGGGTGGCAGGAGGTCTCCCGAAGCTTCCTCTAGGAGGAAGGACCCTAGGAGTGGTCCATCCCCTCACCAAGCCCCCATAATCACAATTCTGACCTGGGTAGGGTAGGTTAGATAGCAGATTAAAGTTTTAAATTGGACTGGTCTGAGTTTTAATAACTGAATGAGACCGGAAAGTTATAAAAACTCTACCTATGATATTAAAAAAGTCAAGGGAGTGACTAGGGAGAAAAAGACTTAGCGTTGCTTCAAGTGTCTACCTTAACAGGTTAAAACTCCTCCACAACCGGTTGTGGTCACAACATGGCCACTGGCCATTCCACCTGAGCCAAAGAGAGCACCCGTGAACCAGAATGCCTGCAGAAGTCCTGAGATTCACTCCGACCAGGCCATCCTGCGTGACGAGGCCACTCCCGAGCCCATTGCTGTGGCCGAGGGACCACATGTGCTGATTATAGTCAAGCTTAGGTCATATTTGCACCCTGGGAGTCGGCTTCCCTTGTACCACAAGGTTCCCCAAAAGGATGTGGGTATTACAGGGAAGAGGGAAGGGAGGATGAATTTGGGGAAGTATTGTATTATGGATTTTCCCCATTCACTCCTCTGAGAGCCTAGAGTTTCTGCCCCAGGAAGAGAGTGGAACTAAAACTAAAATTCCAGGTGTTTTATCATTCCCAGAATAAGAGCCGGTGGTGAGCTTGAAGACGAGGCCAACAGGGACACAGGAGCAGCTGAGCAGAATTAACTGTCCCTGCAGGAAGAAAAAGGGAGCACGAGCTCTTATGCAGGGAGTCCGGGGAACCCCCCTCACCCCGCCCCCGGCTGGACAGACGCCACGAGGGACGGGGAGCAGGAGCAGGCTGACGCAGGGGGACAAGTCCTGTCCGAGGGGGATTTTTCAGGCGTCAAATTGTGAAAGAGAAAGTGAAAGAAGCCACAAAAAGATCCCCCTCCTTTGTTGCCCATAGGACACCAGTTAAAAAGTCCATTTTCCTGTTACCGACTAGAGCAGGGGAGACAAGGTGACTAAATGCAATGGGGGTACCCTGGATGGGATTCTGGAACAAAAGAGGACATTACTGGAAAAACTGGTGAAATCCAATGAAAGTCTGCAGTGTAGTTAACAGAATTTACCGAAGTCAGTTTCTGAGTTGTGTTAAAGTTACCATAGGAAGGTAAGCTATGAACAAGGGGCGGGGGGAAGCTGGGGATGGGGTATATGGACCCCTCTGCACTATCTTTGTGAATTTTCTATAAATCTAAAATGACTCCAAATAAAGTTTATTTTAAAAAAAGTCAGTTTCTCATGCTGTAGATTCACTTTTACTGTGTGGAGAAGCCCCACATCGGGGATTATAGTTATAAATAAACACGCATCTCTCTTTAGGTCATCATGGCATCCCCAGTACGGTGTGGGGGCGGTGGAAAGAGCCGAGGGCCAGCCATAACTCCTCCAGGATCCTGTGAACTGGCCGTGCGTGGATGAGATCGATGCACTTAGCACAGGGCTGAGCACATAACTAGTGCCCGGTGGAGGTTAGCAGTCTTCGCTCCGCCCGTACCTGGAGATGTTATAACGTGCCTGCCTTCTCCCCTTGGCCTCCCATATCCCCTGTCTTGGAGGTGGGGTGAGTTGTTCAGCCACTTAATTGAGTCTTTCCACGGGGCTGAGAACCCCAGCCCTGAGGCCTGTGCATCTTCGGTGCGAGTTGGCTCTGCTTCACCTCCCGGCACGTGCGTGGACAGCTGAGATGACTCTGTGC
Source organism: Eumetopias jubatus (assembly GCF_037043125.1). NCBI lineage: Eukaryota > Metazoa > Chordata > Mammalia > Carnivora > Otariidae > Eumetopias > Eumetopias jubatus. Next base: position 54,780,630 of record NW_028274819.1, read on the forward strand.
TGGGCTCTGACCTGATTAATGTCATTTAATCCTTACATCAGCCCAGGAGGGTGGGGATCACTGTCCCCATTTTACAGATGGGGAAACTGAGGCTTGCAGAGGCTGGTATTTGCTTTCTCTCAGAGCAGCCCCCCCGAGACAGATAAGACAAACAGCACCAATAGGTACTGACGCTAGGTGAGCTGGTGAGCAGAAAAAATGGGGAGTGCTGGAGAACTCGGAGAGGAAAGTTCACCTCTGCATCCTGCAGTCAGTGGACTTTGGCGCCAGGAGGGTTTCCAGGGAAAAGGGGATGAAGAGAGCATCCAAGAGGTGGAAATAGCGATAGGCTTGGCACTGAGGTGGGATTCCTCGAAGTCCAGCCGTTCTCAGGCAGTCTGGGTGGGCTGGAGCCCAGGGTCCATGCAGAGAGTGGGTTGGGACCAGAAGCAGAGGGATAGGCGGGACCCCATAGAGCTCTTTACATCCCACTCCCTGGGCTGGATCCTGCGCTGAGGCCAACATCCACATTGTCTCATCTGTAGTTAAGGATTGCCTACTCCAGGACCTCTTTGTTTCTGTTGGAAGGAGATCCCCGCTAGGGCCTTTATGGGTCACTGCCGGGAGGACTCAAAATAGGGCATAGATGGGAGAAACAATTTAGTATCTATTTTGTGCCAAGCCCTAAAACGGGCGGCGGGGATCAAGATGACTCAGTCCTCTTGTCCTAGGAGCACTCAGGCTGGGGAGTACACTGACTGCCATTCACAATGTGGTGAGCTAGTCCGTGAGAAACAGGGCCCAGGACTGTGGGTGCTCAGAGAAAGCCCCCAGCCTCTGGGGGTGGAGGGGCTCCCCGGCCAGACGGGGCTAACCTGGTAGCCAGGTGACCAACAGAATCAGCAGTCCTATTGGGAAGGAGAGCTTTGGCTCTCCTCTTTGGCTGCCTCTCCAAAGGAGAATCAGATCCAAGAAGCAGCGGGGCCCCACCAGAGGCCCAGCAGGGTAAACCAGACCTCCCCATGTGGGCAATCCACCCTCCCACAGGAGGGCAGTATCTGGGCATGGCCCCGTGAGCAGGGTCTGTTGAGCAGGGGCTTGGCTTCCAGAAGATGCCATGGCCTCTCACTGTTCTCCTCTATAGCTCATACAAGGGGTGTGATTCTCTGAACTTGCCATTTGCCAGCTATCTGGCACCAGACCAACCCAGCAGATTTAGTCTCACCCCCCATGCTAAGGTACATGGTGCCAGGACCCTCTCAAGTGCTCTGGCTGCTTCTCCAAGGACATGCACTGTGCTAAAGTCCTCTGGGCCTATAGCCCAACTCAAAACACATTTTTCTGCAGAGCCCCAGGGAAAGGGTTGTCTCGGTGATGGTGAGAATGCCCTCAGTGTACTTGTGCTCTTGTGAGTGTTGTCCATTACTTGGGGACCTTTCTTTGTGCAACACTCTTTCTGTTCTTGTTAGATGAGTAGGAAGGAGTCAAGATGATTCCCTATTGGAGGAAACCCCATGATTTCAGGGAAGAAGGGCCTAGAGAGACCTGGAGATACACAAGACACTGAGCACTAAGAAGGGAACAGGGGCAGCAGAAGTCTCAGTAGCTCTGGGGGTCTTAGACGAGATGTGGAAAGAAACACCGTGAGGCTGGATACAAGGTGGATCCTGCCACAAACAACATGGGACCTGAGACGATTGTTATAGGTGGGGAGACGGAGGGGGCACTCACGGACAGGGGGCCTGCCTGGGCCTATCCCTGACCCTGTCAGGATCTCAGGATCCCAGGATCCCAGATCATCAGAGACAAAGGGGCTATAGAGCCCCTGGCATCCGATCCATTACACTGAAGGGAAGACCAAAGTCCCAAGGGAAAGATGGCATGGCCTAGATCATCCAGTGTGTCAAGGCGGGGTCCAGCCTCAAACCAGGGTCCTGCCTCCCAGATCAGAGCATTTCCTTTCCCTGCTCAGGCAAGTGAAACCCAGCAGGCAACGTTCTATCTGGGACTGGGGAAAGGGCCTCTGGAGAGACAGGTGTCTCTGCCTTATTTCTCAGATAATGAAGCGTCAGAGAGGGGCAGGGACTTGCCTGAGGTCAGGCAGCCAGAGAGAAACAAAACCTACCCACTAGACTCAGGCGTCCTGACCCCCAGCCCAAGGCTTCTCACTGTACCAATGTCTCCCAAGGAGAGGAGAAAGGAGCTCACATTTACTGAACATCAGGTCCTTGACACATATTCTTTCCAATCCCCAAAACCTTGGAGGCAGATGTTCTTGTCCATGTTTAGCAAATCAGAGAAGAAAGGTTCAGAAAGGCAAAGCAACTTGCCCAAAGCCACACAGTTGGTTGTTGGCAGCACAGGAACTTAAGCCCAATTCTGCTACTTCCAAAGCCTGTGCTCTCATTCTTAACCAGGCTAGGTTGGGTTTGGGACTCAGGGCTGACAATGCAAGGAAGTGGCTGGGGAAGCCAGGGGCAAACTCCAGGCACTGCCCAGGCTCCCAGCCGCCTGGTTGTACCAGTGATAAAGATCAACAGAAATGACCTTGGGACAGCAGGAGCAGGATCCTGCCTCCTGCTGACAGGTTTTGTTTTTTTTTTTTTAAGGTGTATTGATCCACACCCTGCAACAAAACCACACAAAACAAACAGCTGATGGCATAGTTTCTGGTGTTGCTGAGATACTCATTACCACGTAGCTTGGGGCCCAGACACCACTGACCTCAGAAGCTTGGATTCCTAGATTGATTTAGGAACTTAGACTCTCTCATAGCTCTAACATGGAGGGGCCTCCCAAGCTGTCAGTCTACCCCAAGTAGGGGTAGACTTCCCAACTAGGCTCATCCAACCTTGCTCTCACCTCACTGCCTATCTCTAGAAGCTGCCCCTTTTGCTGTGGAACTGCCTTTCTTTCTTTTTTTTTTTTTTTTTTAAGATTTTATTTATTTATTCATGAAAGACAGAGAGAGAGAGAGAAAGAGAGGCAGAGGGAGAAGCAGGCTCCCAAGGAGCAGGGAGCCCGACATGGGACTCGATCCCAGGACCCTGGGATCATGACCTGAGCCGAAGACAGACACTTAACCATCCGAGCCACCCAGGCGCCCGGAACTGCCTTTCTCACTCTGAGCTGAGACCAGCATCCTGGGACATCCCCAGGGTCTCCTTTGGGGGCCCAAAGTTAGCTGCCCCATGGCTCTGGGTGGCCCTATTAAGCTAGGAGGACAGTGACTCCATATCCTCTACCCTGGGTCAGAAACTACCCGGCCAGGGGCATCAGTGCCGAAGCCATTCCTGAGAAATGGGCACAAACCTACGGAGAAGAGCTGGTTGTTCTCCTCCTACTTTCTAGGCTTTATGCCTCTGTTAATACAGCCAGACATCAAATCCACCTTTGTGCTGATCACATCCTTGTCATCTCAGACCCCAAGCCTTTTAAAATTGACCCAAGAATAGGATCTTGCTTTTCTTTTTTAATTTCCATCTTGTAAATACTAGCAATTCATGGTGATATGGTGCTGCATCATCTCCTTTCATGCTTAGGACAGTTTATTGGACCCCAGAGAGATTGCTGATGTGAAGTGTCCCCTGGGGAGGCTGGTCCCAACAGGAGTCCCAGCAACAGCTGCTGAGATGAGCATGAACATTAGGTGGTCAGGATCCTGTACTCTGGGGAGTGATAGATACCAAACCACAGGAGCCCAGAGCAGGGAAAACCATGTGCAGCCTGTAAGGATATCCAAAAAGGCTTTCTTGAGGGATGCCTCAGAGGCAGCTCAGAGCCTGAAACAAGTGTGATCAGGAGCCTGTAGGGTGAGGGGAGAATGAGTGGAGTCCATCTAGTTTGGGTGGAGTCCTTCCCAAGCCAGAGGATGGGCCAGATGCTTTTGAAGGTTCCCCAGACAGTGTTTGGGTCCCCCTCAAATAAGTGTTACCAATCCTCCTTCCCTCTCACTGGCTGAGGAGGAAACAAAAGCTCAGTGAGGAGGAAACAAAAGCTCACCTAGAGCCAAGGTGTCCTAGATGGCTCCCTAGCCAGGGATCTTCATCAATCCTGATCCAGGCCAGCCCACCAGTCTGTCTTGTGCTCCCTTAGTTGGCTTGAGGAGGAGAAAATTTGCCCTTGCCCTCATGCCCGTCTGGTTGGGAAGACAGGCTTTCTCATTTTGTGTGAGGTCATTTAGGCAAACGGATTCCAAGAAGGCTGATGGTGGAAATTGGGCACGGGTGACAAGCCCGTAGACATCACTATGGAGCTGAACAAGCATCCCATCTCAAGCTCCTGTCTCTGGGCCTAGGATGGGTTGTTTGGGAGCTGGGTCTGACTATGGATCATAGGGCCCAGGCCCATGGGTGGGTCCAAGCTAAACTTCCACACAAGGGTCCATTGTGGTTGCATGGGCTGGCCCTGGGCTCCGCCAGCCCTTCCGGCTCCCGGAAAATGCTTCCCGTCTGGCAGCTCCTGGAGCGGTCTGTCCTTGGCCAAGGCACCAGCCCCGCACCCGGCCTCTCTAACCCAGTGGGGATCCTGGACTCTTGTAGCTTCAGAGCTCTGGGGTCCAGCCCCCATTTCACAGCCGGAGTCCCTGAGGCTCAGAGGGGTAGACATAGGTCAGAGCAGCATACCAGGACCAGAATCAGGATCAGAACCCAGCACTCTGGGGAGCTTGGCTGGCTCAGTTGGAAGAGCATGCGAATCTTGACCTCAGAGTCATAGTTTGAGTCCCACATGGGGTGTAGAGATTACTTAAAAAGAAAAGAAAGAAAAGAAAAAGAACCCAGGACTCTGGCCATTTGTTCAGTTCTCACTATCCACAGGACGCAGTAGCATTTGGACTCAGAGAAGGGAAGGGGCTGTCCCATCATACAGCCAACTGTGGCAGAGTCTGGGTGAAATGTCTGGTTCCAAGGTGGCTGCTTGCCTACGCTCGACCTCTCAGGAGATCTGGGCCTTCTTGGTTCAGCCTTGTGGCCTTGAAAGGTTGGCTGTTCCTGTGTGTCTGGAGGTTAAGGGGATTGCAACTGGCAATCTAGTCTTGACATCCTGAGTTTTCAAATCAGGCATGGATGCACTGGATGAGATGAGGAGAAGAAGCTCTGGAATCTGGGGGTTTGGCAGCTTGCAGCAGAGCTGAGGCCAGAGGCTTCCCAGCCCTTGTCTGGGCTGACAGCGCCACCTGGGGCCAAATCTGTGGTGTCCCACTGGGGCTGCCACTCTGAGCCTTTACTCGGTGAAGGCCCTCGGCGCCGGCCGGTGGTAGGCGCTGGGATAAAGAAGGGACTCTGGCCCCTGACGTAAGGGGAGTAGCCCACGAGGAGTGACCGCTTGCCATTAAGTCACAATAGAAAGTCCGGGGCAGAGGAGCGGCTCTGAACACCACAGGGCCATGGAGGAGAGGAATTACCATCATGGCAATTCTCACTGACTATCCTCTGGGCCAGTCCTGGGCCAGACCCTGGGAACCCTCAAGAAGTTGTTCATGATCTAATGGAGATGGGAGAAGTGGAGGTAGGAGCCCAGGGCCAGACACATGGAGCCTGGTCTTGGAGAGTAGTAGTAATTTGCCTTCTGTGCTGAGGGTGTTGAGGCTCAGGAAAGAGCCTGTGCCAAGGCATGGAGGAGCAAGTTTACGTGTAGAAGGTTGAAAGTGACAGCTGAGGAGAGAGGAGGTGCCAGAAGGTGAGGTCAGAAAGGTGGGTACCTGTGGCCGACACAGCTGCCCCACCATTCCCCCTGCCCCACCTCCTGCTTTGACCCCCAATGCTCAAACTCTAACCCCATCTTTTCTGAGTCAACCTACCCAGCTGAGGTCCTGATTTCTGGCGCCCCTCTTCTTCCCCAAGGCCAGGGGCTAGGTCAGGCTGCCCACAGGCTGATCCTAGGGACACAATCCTATGATCCCTCTGGCCTCCAGGGAGTCCAGGTATAGTCCTTGGACAAGGGGAAGAATCTCCGAGTAGTTACCGAACTCTGGTCTCAAGTTCCTCAACTGTTACATGGGCATAATAACAGTTCCCACCCTGTGGAGATGTGGTGAGGATTAAATGAGAAAATGCATATAAAGCCACCTTGCTAACATGGGTTGATGCCAGCTAAAGAGGCTTCTTCCCATTGCCCATCCCTCTGGGCACATCCCTTCCAGAAGGGAAAGCTCCAGGATCCAGATCTTGCCCCCCCTGCTGCCCTCCCCAAGGCCTCAGGTCTTTTTCTACTTTCCTGAGCCCAGAGAGGCTCTACTGTGTGCCGTGCGAGAAGATTTGTTTATTATGTTTCTCTCCATTTTTTTTTTTAAGAAAATGTAAACTACAAAGGAAAGAAGAAAAGTATACAACAAGCATCCATATGCCCCCCTGGATTCAACAATTAATGATTTGCCTTATTCACCTTATTGCTTTCTCTTTTTTAAAAAATCTGAACTGGTGTACCTGGGTGGCGCAGTCAGTTAAGCATCTGACTCTTGGTTTTGGCTCAGGTTGTGATCTCAGGGTCATGAGATAGAGCCCAGCATCAGGCTCCACGCTCAGCGAGGAGTCTGCTTGGGATTCTCTCTCTCCCTCTCCTGCTGCCCCTCCCCCCTCTCTAAAATAAATAAGTTGGTAAAGCATGCGACTCTTACTCTCAGGGTCATGAATTTAAGTCCCTCATTGGGCGTGGAGCCTTCTTAAAAAAAAAAAAAATCTGAACCATTTGAAAGTAAGTTGCAGATACCGTGACACTAGATGACACTTAACACCTGAGCATGCAGCTCCTGAGAACGGTTGCCTAGAGTCATCCTCACAATCCTGAGAAAAGGATGAATGATTTCATACTATCATCTAATGTCCAGTCCATACTCATATTTCTCCCAATTTTCCCCAAATGTATTTTACATCTGCATTTGGGAGGGATGGGGAGGGATCCAGGATCTGATCAATGTTCACTCATCGCATTTGATTATTGGTCTCTTTGTTCTCAGGAAAACACTTTTTTCTCCCTCAAATAGGAAAAACCACAAAAGAAAATAATCTGTAATCTGACCACCTTGAGCTACCCACTGTTGGCATTTTGGCATTTTTCCTTTCAATTAAAAGATTCCTGGGGTGCCTAGGTGGCTCAGTGTCTGAGAGTCTGCCTTTGGCTCAGGTTGTGAACCCAGGGTCCTGGGATCGAGCCCCGAATCTGGCTTCCTGCTCAGCGGGGAGCCCACTTCTCCCGCTCCCTCTGCCCCTCCCCCCTGCTTGTGCTCTCTCTCTGTCAAATGAATAAATGAAATCTTTAAAAAAATTTTTTTAAAGATTCCTAATATATATGGCATTTTAAAAATAACATCTCCATGAGATATAATTCACTTATCATTTAGCTCACTCATTTAGAATATACAATTCAGGAGCATCTAGGTGGCTCAGTCGGTTAAGCATCTGCCTTTGGCTCAGGTCATGATCCCAGGGTCCTAGGATTGAGTCCCACATCGGGCTCCCTGCTCAGCGGGGAGTCTGCTTCTCCCTCTCCCGCTCCCCCCCTGCTGTGTGCTCTCTCTCTCTCTTTCTCTCAGTCAAATAAGTAAATAAAATCTTAAAAAAAAGAATATACAATTCTATGGTTTTTAGAATATTCATAGATATATACAACCTGTCACTACAATCCATTTTAGAATATTTCCATCATCTCAAAAAAAAAAAAGTCCTGTACCTTTTAGCTATCACCCCATAGTCCTAAGCAACCACAAATCTACTTTCTAACTCTATAGATTTACCTATTGTGAACATTTTATATAAATGGAATATATGGGGTGCCTGGCTGGCTCATTCGGAAGAGCATGAGACTCTTGATCTTGGGGTTGTGAGTTCGAGCCCCATGTTGGGTGTAGAGATTACTTAAATAAATTTTTTAAAAACTTTAAAAAAATAAATGGAATTATGTAGTATGCAGTCTTTTGTGACTTTTCCCATGTAGCATAATGTTTTAAAGCTTCATCCGTGTTTTAGCATGTATCAGTACTTCATTCCTTTTTATGGCCGAATAATATTGCATTGTATGGATATACCACATTTTGTTTATCTATCCATCAGTTGACGGACATTTGGGTTGTTTCTACATTTTAGCTATTATGAATAATGCTGCCATGAACATTTTTGCTTGTTTTTGCATAAACATACATTTCAATTTCTCCTGGGTAGATACCTAGAAGAGGAATTGCTAAGTCACGTGATAACTCTGTTTAACTGTGAGGAACTAAGCTGTTTTTCAAAGCAGTTGTATCATTTCGCATTCCAACCAGCAATCTTTTAGGATTCTGATTTCTACACATCCTCCCCAGCATTTGTTTCTGACTTTTTTTTCCTTCCAAATTGTAATTTAAATTCTAGTTAGTTAACATATAGGGTATTTCTGGTTTCAGGAGTAGATTTCAGTGATTCATCACTTACATACAACACCCAGTGCTCATCACAAGTGCCCTCCTTAAAACCCATCACCTATTTAGCCCATCCCCCACCCACCTCCCCTCCAGCAACCTTCAATTTGTTCTCTATTGTTAAGAGTCTCTTATGGTTTGTTTCCCCCCACACACTTTTTTGTCCCCCTTCCCATATGTTCATCTGTTTTGTTTCTTAAATTCCACATATGAGTGAAATCATATGGCATTTGTCTTTTCTGACTGACTTATTTCACTTAACATAATACACTCCAGCTCCATCCACGTCACTGCAAATGGTAAGATTTCATTCTTTTTGATAGCTGGGTAATATTCCATTATATCTATCTAACTATATATATTCCATTATATATATATTCCATTATATATATATTCCATTATATGTATATATATATATATATATTCATACATACCACATCTTCTTTATCCATTCATCAGTCAATGGACACTTAGGCTTTTTCCATAGTTTGGCTATTGTTGATAATGCTGCTATAAACATTAGGCTGCATGTACCCCTTTGAATCTGTGTTTTTGTATCCTTTGGATAAATACCTAGTAGTGCAATAGTTGGATCCTAGGGCAGTTCTATTTTTAACTTTTTGAGGAACCTCCATACTGTTTTCCAGAGTGGCTGCACCAGTTTGCATTCCCACCGACAGTGTCCCCTTTCTCTGTACCATCACCAACATCCATTGTTTCCTGTGTTGTTAATTTTTACCATCTGACATGTGTGAGGTAGTATCTCATCGTGGTTTTGATTTGTATTTCCTTGATGCCGAATGATGTTGAGCATCTTTTCATGTGTCTGTTAGCCATCTGGATGTCTGACTTTTTTATTATGACCATCCTTAAGGTTAAGATGTATCTCATTGTGGTTTTGGTTTGCATCTCCTTGATAACTAATGATATCAAGAATCTTTTCTTGGGGGATGCCTGGGTGGCTCAGTCAGTTAAGCATCTGCTTTTGGCTCAGGTCATGATTCCATCAAGTCCCACAAGGGGCTCCATGCTCAGCAGGGAGCCTGCTTCTCCCTCTGCCTGCCGCCCCCCTCTCTCTCTTTCTCTGACAAATAAATAAAATCTTTAAAAAAAAGAATCTTTTCTTGTGTTTATTGTTTATTTATCTATTCATTTATTTTCCATCCTCTTTGGGAAAATATTTAGTTAAATCCTTTGCCCATTTTTTTTTTTTAAAGATTTTATTTATTTGAGAGAGAGAGAATGAGAGATAGAGAGCACATGAGAGGGGGGAGGGTCAGAGGGAGAAGCAGACTCCCTGCCGAGCAGGGAGCCCGATGCGGGACTCGATCCCGGGACTCCAGGATCATGACCTGAGCCGAAGGCAGTCGCTTAACCAACTGAGCCACCCAGGCGCCCCTGCCCATTTTTTTAAATTGGGTTATTTATTTGTTTCTTTTTGCAGGCAAGAAAACCTTTTATTTTAAACCACAAGTAGTCAGCAGATGGCCACAACTATCCATGTTTCATTAAAATTACATGAAATCTAGATTAAAAAGCACCACTGATTACTGCTCTGGAAAAACTGTGTGAAAAATTCAAATACGCACAGTAGAAATACCACAGTATGTACAGGTCTCAATTTTTAAATCAGGTGCATGGAACATTGCATCAATTTTGCACACAGCTTCCAATATCAAATTGAAATTTATTTTACTTGAGGATGATGGAAATTTCCAAAAGGCACGATTATAAAAAGGTACAATATCCATCATTATATATCTTTGTATGTCAACTAGTAGTGTCCTAAAACTTAGCATTACAAAATCCTTGGTAAACATAGCTTTTCTTTTCTTTTTTTTTTTTTAAAGATTTATTTATTTGACAGAGATACACAGCAAGAGAGGGAACACAAGCAGGGGGAGTGGGAGAGGGAGAAGCAGGCTTCCCATGGGGCAGGGAGCCCGACGTGGGGCTCAATCCTAGGACCCTGGGATCATGACCTGAGCCGAAGGCAGACGCTTAACGACTGAGCCACCCAGGCGCCCCTAAACATAGCTTTTCAAAGTCGTCCCAAGTGGGACATAAAATCAACTCCAATTTTTCACAATTCATTCTACCTTGTGATCTACAGGTTGTTTTCTGTGCACCTTCTGCTTTGGTTTCACCATTTTCAGATGGCGCAGGACCTTCCTTTCCAGCTTCGTGCTCTCCCTCTTTCCTTTTAGTACCTTTGTTAGTCTTCGTTCCCGGTTCTTTGTGTGCAGATGGCTTTCTTGGTTAGGCTCAGGTTTTGGTGGTGCAGGTTTCGCTGACAATCTGGCAGAGGATTTCGTTGCTTTGGATTCACCTTTGCCCTCTGTATTCTCTGGAGACTTTCTTTGGGGCATAAGGACTGTGTTTGTGCAGCCGCTAAACAGTAAAGCAACGGGCTGGACCGGCAGGCATGGCTGCCGCTGGGGCTCCTGCAAAGGGTACCGCAGAGCCTGGCCTCTCGGACCTGCACCTTCTGGGTTGGTGTTTTGTTGTTGTTGTTGTTGTTAATTACTCAATTGTAATCTTTTTTATATATTCTAGATCCAAGTCCCTGATCTCATATATGTGATTTGCAAATATTTCCCCCCTTCTGTGGGTTGTCTTTTCATGTTCTTGATGGTATTCCTTGAAGCACTAACAGGTTTCATTTTGATGATGTTCAATTTGTATATTCTTGTTGTTGTCAATTGTGCTTTTGGTGTCCTATCTAAGAATCTGTTGCCAAATCCAAGGTCCTAAAGACTTACTCCTGGGTTTTCTTCTAAAAGCATAAAGCTTTTAGCTCTTATATTTCAGTATTTAATCTATTTTGAATTAACTTTTGTTACATGGTATAAAGGATGCATTCAGCGGTGTTCTTTTGCATGCGGCACCAACTGTCCCCGCAGCACAGAGCTGAGAGGATGAGAAATGCTGGCGGCCTTCCTGTCCCAGGAAGATAACAGAACCTGCTTCTGGGAGCTGGAAGGGGAAGGAACCCGGTGTTCTTAGCTTCACCTGCCTCCATCGGAGCCTCCACCCAGTTGAGGTGATGGGGGCAGGGAGAGAGTGAAGCATGGCTCAAATGCTACAAACTCACTTTTCTTACCAAGATTTAGTAGATTTTCCTGAATGAACATTCCTTCATTTGCTGTATGCTCTTAGGACGATTTCTAGGGAATATATACATAACATTTCTAACAGTTATGGTTGTTCCACTGGGAAGAGGCTCTGCAGGGCTCCTCGCACCACCATCCGAAAGTTGGCCACCAGCTCATTACTTTTTATGGCCAAGTAGTATTCCATTGTTTATATGTGCCACACTTCATTTATCCATTTATCCATTGATGGACATTGGGTTGTTTCTTGTTGTTTGAAATACTACAAATAAAACTGCTGTGAATATTTGCATACAAGTCTTTGTTTGGACATATGCTTTCATTTCTCCTGAGTTAATGCCTAGAAGTGGAATGGCTGGGTTATATGGTAGGTTTTCCAGAGTGGTTGTACCATATTACCTTCTTGCCAATGGTGTCTGAGAGTTCTAGTTGCTCCATATCTTCACCGACACTCAATACAATAACTTTAAAAAATTTTAGCCATTCTAATAGAAGTGTAGTGGCATCTCATTGTGGTTTTAATTTGCATTTCCCTCATAACTAATGAATAATGTGTTTGAGCATCTTGCATCTGTGCTCATGAGAGAGATTGGTCTGTAGTTTTCCTTTTCTTATGATGTCTTTGTCCGGTTTTTGTATTAGGATGATGCTGGCCCCACAGACTGAGTTAGGAAGTATTCTCTCTGCTTCTATCCTCTGAAAGACATTGTAAAGAATTGGTATAATTCTTTCCTTAAATGTTTGGTGGAATTCACCAGTGAACCCATCTGGGCCTGTTGTCTTCTGTTTAGAAAGGTTATTAAGTATTGATTCAATTTCTTGAATATAGGCCAATTCAGATCTTTCAAGGAATTGGTCCATTTCATCTAGGTTATCAAATTTGTGGACATAGTTGTTCACAATATTCCTTTAGTATCCTTTTAATGTCCTTAGAATCTGTAGTGAATTCCTCCCTTTCATTTCTAATATTGGTAATTTATGGCCTCTCTCTTCTCTTCTTGGTTAGCTTAGCTACAAGTGTATCAATTTACTGATCTTTTCAACAACCCAGGATTTGAGTTCATTGATTTTTTCCCCCTATTGATTTTCTGTTTTCCTTTTAATTTATTTTTTGCTCTAATTCTTTTTTTTTTTTTTAAGATTTTATTTATTTATTTGAGAGAGAGAGAATGAGAGATAGAGAGCACGAGAGGGAAGAGGTCAGAGGGAGAAGCAGATTCCCCGCCGAGCAGGGACCCCGATGTGGGACTCGATCCCGGGACTCCAGGATCATGACCTGAGCCGAAGGCAGTCGCTTAACCAACTGAGCCACCCAGGCGCCCTCTAATTCTTTTTTTTAAGATTTTTATTTTTAAGTAATCTCTACACCCAACACGGTGCTCAAACTCACAGCCCCAAGATCAAGAGTCACGTGCTCTTCTGACTGAACTGTCCACGTGCCGCTTTGCTCTAATTCCTCCAATTTCTTTCTTCCACTTCCTTTGGATTTAATTTGCTCTTCTTTTTCTGGTTTCCTAAACTGAAACTTTTTTTAAAATTTTTATTTATTTATTTATTTGAGAAAGAGAATGAGAGAGAGAGCATGAGAGGGGGGCGGGTCAGAGGGTGAAGCAGACTCCCCGCTGAGCAGGGATCCCGATGTGGGACTCGATCCAGGGACTCCAGGATCATGACCGGAGCCAAAGGCAGTCGCTTAACCAACTGAGCCACCCAGGCGCCCCTAAACTGAAACTTAGAATACAGATTTTAGATCTCACTTCCTTTCTAATATATCAATGCTATAGATTTCCCTCTAGCACTGCTTTCGCTGCATCCCACAGATTTTGGTGAGTTTTTTTTTCATATTTTTTTTAATAAAAAATATTTTTAAATTTCTCTTGAGATTCTTTGATCCATGTGTTATTTGGAAGTGTGTTAATCTCCACTTATTTTGGACTTTTCCAATTATTTTTCTGTTTCTCATTTCTAGTTTCATTACAAATGTGCTGGATACAACTCCTTTCTTGGATGTGTGATTTGCAATAGTTGTTAGCAGTCAATGGCTTGTCTTTTCATTTTCTTAACAGTGTCTTTCAAATAGCAGAGGTTCCTTATTTTGATGAAGTCCAACCTATCAATATTTTTCATTTCTGAATCATGTTTCTGGTATTGTATCTACAAACTCTTGACCTAAATCAAGGTCACAAAGATTTTGTTTCTTTGCTTGGTGTTCCTTCCTTCCAAGTTTTGGTTCACACTGTATGTATTTTATATTTTGCCTTTTTTCTCCAAAACCTTCTCTTAAAAATGTCAAGTCTATGGAAAAGTTAAAAGAGTAGTACCATTAACACCCACATACTCTTTGCTGACAGTGCATCAATTGTTAATCATTTGCCACATTTGCTTTATTTCCCTGGATACTTTCTTCCCTCCAGAAACATTTGACAATAAGTTACAGAATTGTGTAACACTGACTTTTCTCAAAGTCTAAGCAAGCTGTCCTGGAAATGTTCTTTAACAAACAGTAACAGTAACATATTTCACTGAGTACAGTGACAAAGGTAGCACATACCCATTGTGGAGGGCTGGGAAGAAATAGAGGAGTAAAAGAAGAAAATAAAACTGCCCTCTGGCTTTATTTCAACTCCAAGATCACAGGGGGCCATTTGCCTGAGAGGTGGCTGGGGAGGATGCACAGAGCTCAGATGCAAATCCCTTAATCCCACTGCAGCCCCTGGGGGCCTCTTCCTGCAGAAGAGACCTCAGTTGGGAGGCCAGGATTTCCCTATGTGACCTTGAGTCAGTTCTGCCATCTTTGGGCTTAGCTGGTAAACGTAGACACCATAGGGGCTTGGCCTCTCTCCCAGGAGGCTATTTGTGTCTTTACTGGGGTAACTCCTTTATTGTAAAAGGGCTTGGTGCCCCTCCCTCCAGCATTCCACCCCTAGACAGGACTCAAGATCCCTGCTGCTTTTGCTGGAACACCCCTCCCCCACCCCCCAACCATCATCATCCTATCCTTAGAATCAACCTCGCCTCTCCCTCTTTACTTGCAACAAATCATTCACCACTGTGGGCCAGGCCTGTGCTGGAGGCTACCCCACACTCTTATCTCACTCAGTGCTCACAATAACCCTTAAGGGAGGTTATCATGGCCATTTCAGATTAGGATACTCTTTCCTTAGCCCACTGGGCAAAGTCAGTCACCCCAAGTTAGGGCAAAGCCAGGCTTGTGCAGGCCACTGTCTCTGCCTGTTGGGACATCGGAGCCCTTGTCTGCAACCTCAGTGCCCTATGTGCAGAGAGGTCAGGACTGTGCTGACATATCAGATCTGCACCCCCCTGCCATATCTGTGAATCTAAATCTGCTTCTTACTTCAGAGTCCAGCGGGCTTCAGGGTTGTCTCCTCCACGAAGCTCTCCCTGATTCCCACTGAGAGTGATGTTCCTTTTCTGGACACCCTCACTTTGGAATCAGTGGCCTGATTCTTCTGTCTCTCCCATCTCCACTCAGACACTCCCTCCAACTGCCCAAGATCCTATATACTGGGCATGTAATCAGCTTCATTCAATACATTTGAATGTTTTATTTTAATTCATTTGCATTATCTCTTTCTAATATTTATTGATTTTTTTCTTTTTTCATAAAAAAGAATTTGTTTGGGCGCCTGGGTGGCTCAGTTGGTTAAGCAACTGCCTTCGGCTCAGGTCATGATCCTGAAGTCCCGGGATCGAGTCCCGCATTGGGCTCCCTGCTCAATGGGGAGTCTGCTTCACCTTCTGACCGTCTCCCCTCTCATGCTCTTTCTCACTCTCTAAAATAAAAAAAAATTATTTATTTATTTGAGAGAGAGTGAGAGCGAGAGCGAGAGAGCACGAGCAGGGGGGAAGAGGGAGAAGCAGGCTCCCCACTCAGCAGGGAACCTGATATGGGGCACGATCCCAGGGTCCTGGGATCATGACATGAGCCAAAGGCAGATGCTTAACTGACTGAGCCACCCAGGTGCCCCTTATTGATTTTCTTTTACCTTCTTGTATAATATTATATTTTTTCTTATCAATACATGTTCACAGGGCGCCTTCAGCTCTGGATCACTGGCATCAGTCTCCCTGCTCAGTGGGGAGTCTGCTTTTCTTTCCCTCTGCCCCCCTCCATCATGTGTGTGCTCTCTCTCAAATAAATAAATAAAATCTTTACTTTATTTATATTATATAAATATATATTATTTTATTTATATTATATAAAATCTTTAAAAAATGTGCACATTATCAAAAACTTAAAAAGGAGAAAAATCACCCCAAATTGCCCACAGATAACCATATTAATATTTTCATAGATTATTTCTTGGTCTGATTTCTGTGGACACATATATTTTAGGAGTTAAGACTATACTGTATAAACAGTTCCAAAGCCTGCTTTAAAAAAAAAAGAGAGAGAAATCTAATGTTATACCAAGGACATTTTCCATGTCACTAAAAGTTACATGGGTCATACCCATTAGGGTGGCTAGAATATAAAAAGGCAGATAATAACAAATGTGGCAAGGATGTGGAGCAATTTGAACCCTTATACACTGCCAGTGGGAATGTAAAATGGTGCATTCCCTTTAGAAAATAGCCTGACATTTCCTCAAATAGTTAAGCATAGAGTTATCAGATGATCCAGCAACTTCACTTGTAGACATATATTCAAGAGAAATGAAAACATACATCTATACAAAAATCTGTACATGAGGGGCACCTGGGTGGTGCATTTGATTAAGCATCCGACTCTTGGTTTTGGCTCAGGCCATGATCTCAGGGTGGTGAGATTGAGCCCCACATGGGGCTCTGCACTCAGTAAGGAGTCTGCTTAAGACTTTCTCTCCCTCTCCCTCTGCCACCCCCAAATAATTAAATAAATCTTTAAAGACAAAACCTTGTACATGAATGTTGATATCATTTTTCATAATAGATGAAAAATGGAAACAACCCAAGTGTCCACCAACTAATGAGTAGATAAATACAATGTGGTATATATTATTCAGCCATAAAAAAGAATGGAGTAACGGGGCACCTGGCTGGCTCAGTCAAAGGAGCCTGCAACTCTTGATCTTGGGGTCATGAGTTTGAGCCCCATGTTGGGTGTAGAGATTACTTAATTAATAAAACTTTTTTAAAAAGTTTTAAAACTAATGAAGTACTGATACATGCTAAAACATGGATAAACCTTGAAAACATTATGTGATCTGGGGCGCCTGGGTGGCTCAGTTGGTTAAGCAACTGCCTTCGGCTCAGGTCATGATCCTGGAGTCCCGGGATCAAGTCCCACATCGGGCTCCCTGCTCAGCAGGGGTCTGCTTCTCCCTCTGACCCTTCCCCCTCTCATGCTCTATCTCATTCTCTCTCTCAAATAAATAAATAAAATCTTAAAAAAAAAAAAAAGACTGATGTCCTTACCAGAAGAGGAAGACACCAGAGCGCCCGCCCCCCTTCCTGCACAGAGGGAAGGCCAGATGGGGATCCAGAGAGAAGAGTGGCTGTCTACACATTAGGAAGGGAGGCCTCAACCAGAAACCATGGACGCCTAGACTCCCGAACTATGAGGAAATAAGTGTCTATAATTTAAGCCATCCAGTCTGTGGTATTTAAAAAGAAAGAAAGAAAGAAAGAAAACATTATGCGATCTGTAAAAAGTCAGACACAGAAGACCACATATTATATGGTTCATTAAATGTCCAGAAAGGCAAATCTATAGAGACAGAAAGTGTATCTGTGGGCTGGGTTGGGGGAGAGGAGGTTTGAGAGCAAATGAGCAGTGAAAAGACAAGCCATTGACTGATGGGTATGGGGATTTGCTGTGGAGTAATGAAAATGTTCTGAAATTGATTATGTTGATCGTTGCAAAACTTTGTGAATATACTAAAAACCATTGAACTGTACATTTTAAGTGGGTACATTATATGTTATGTGACATATATCAATAAATCTGTTATTTTTTATTTTATTTTATTTTTTATTTTAAAGTAATCTCTACACCCAATGTGGGGCTCGAACTCATGACCCTGAGGTCAACTGTTGCATGCTGTACCAACTGAGCCAGCCAGGCTCCCCTCAATAAATGTTATAATTGAAAACAAAAGAACTCCATGGCAGCATTTTTAATGTCTTTAGATGTTATTCCTTTGTACAGCTGCATCATAATTTATTTAGATTCCTATTGTTGGACCTTTATGTTTTCTATTAATTCTTTTGTTTCACAACATTTCAAACACACACAAAAATGAATTGAATAGTATAATGAACCCCTGTTCCCATCACCCACTTCAACAATTGTCACACAAGTGCTGTTTTTACAGACATGGATTTATGAACATTCTTGTGCATAAATCTTTGTTCATAGTCCCCACTGTTTCCTTCCATTTATACTGAATTCAATTCAGTCCAAACCACTCCCTCACAATGCCCTCCCAGCATACCCATGGGATTTGATGAATCGGACACCGCCCCACTCTTGGGAGGGGGCTCCCAGTCTGGTGGAGATATTGGATTGGAGTGACCAGTAGGGGCAGGGGCTGTGTACCTGGAGAGAGCCCTCAGCCTATTACCCAGGAGGGGCACCTCCACACAGGGCAGTCTCTCCACCCAAGGAGCTGATTTCCCCAACCTCCGCCCAGCCCTGTCTTTCTTCCCTTTTGCCACATGGAGGCGCCAGAGTCTTTCACAGCCTCTCTGGAATCTCCCATCAGCTTCGTGGGTGGGTGGCTGGGGTGAGAGCTCTGTGTCCCTTCTCCTGGTGACCCTGGCCTGGTGATGGCCATTTCTTGGCCTTAGGATCCTCACATGGGAAACGAAGGAGGTGAATTCAGTGAGCCATCTGGACCCACCTTTAGCCAACTCTCATAAGCAATGTGTCCTTGGGGTCCATTCCGCGCACCTGCTTCTGGGTGGTCCTGCGGGATCCATGTGCGTGCCCCTCCACTCTGGGTCCCAGGAGAGACTAATGCTTACCAAAACAACCTCCCACTTTTTAGAGGCCTACAGGAGGCCGCAGATTTGCTGAGACACCCAGCTCCAGGAGCAACATTAGGGTCGTGGGTGGAGGAAGAGAAAATGAGTCACCAGGGACTTCCAAAGTCCCTCTGGCCCAACCCAGAGGATATGCGGCGGCCCTCAGAGGGAGGACCTGGTCTGTGGAGGACCGTGATGGCTGATGTGTCTGGCATAGCTGAGGGTTGAGTCAAGGGACAAGGTGTTAGTTTTCCTGAGAGGGCTTCTCCAAAGTTGGAGTGTCTCCAGGCTGGTAACCCCTCCTGCTTCGGCCAACAAAGGGGACCGTGGGCCAGGCTCTGAGCTCTGACTGGATGTCTGACTCTCCCTGGGGTGTTCACTCACTGGGACCCCAACATGCCCCTACTGGCCTTGCCTCTCCTTGTCCTTCCCTCAAAGGCCTCCTCTTAATCCAGTGAAGCTGGAAGCCACTCCCCAAATGGCCAAGCATTCCAGTCACCAGGGGGAGGAAGGGCCAGCTCATGTATCCCGAGCACCTACTGTGTGGGTGAGCCTTTCCCTGGGCCTGTCACTTTGTATCTGCTATCACATTTCTTTCTCACAGCAGCACCTCATAAGGCAACCATTATACACTCATTTAACAGAGGAGGAAGTCAAAGCTTAGCCCTGCAGCGTGAAGACTCAAGCCCAGGCTGGTCTGACTCACACCCGTGTCTCCTTCCTTCTCCCCACCTGCTTTCTTTCTTTCTTTTTTTTTTTTTAAGATTTTATTTATTTATTCATGAGAGACAGAGGGAGAGAGAGAGAGAAGCAGAGAGAGAGAAGCAGAGAGAGAAGCAGAGAGAGAAGCAGGCTCCCAAGGAGCAGGGAGCCCGATGCGGGACTCGATCCCAGGACCCTGGGATCATGACCTGAGCCGAAGGCAGACGCTTAACCATCTGAGCCACCCAGGCACCCTGCTTTTTGCACGTACTCTGAACTGTTGTGCACAACACCTACCTCACCTACTCATCCTTGCTGCCGCTTTACTTCTGCACATACCCCTGCCCACCAAGTGCACACACGCCCCCAAACTCACCTGCACCAAACTGGGTGCGCTGGCGGACAGGTGCGCCTGTGTGGAGCCCAGGCCTGACTGGCAGCCCCAACTGCTGCTTATCAGCTAGGTGATCTTGAGTAAGTCACTTAACCTCTGTGAGCCTCCATTTTCTCATCTCATCAGAATAGTTTAAATAAGATATCGTATGTCACGTTGTTAGAAACTTACCTGGGCAGAGTGCTCAATAAAGGTTAGCTATTTCTAAACTTTTCGCTACTTGTCTTTATTCTTAGACACATGTATCTTTGTACCCTCTCTACACATGGAACCAGCTGTGTGTGGCATATACACTGAGGCACAAGGATTGCCACGCACACCTACCCAGCCAGGCAGGAGCCCACAATGGAAAAATCAGCCACCTGCTCTATGTATCAGGTTCTTATGTTCCTGTGCCTACTGGGGTGGAGGTAGGGAATACCTGGGCAACAGAAGGCCGGGTGGGGCACCTGGGTGGCTCAGTTGGTGAAGTGTCTGCCTTCGGCTCAGGTCATGATCCCAGGGTCCTGGGATCGAGCCCCGCATCTGGCTCCCTGCTCAGCCGGAAGCCTGCTTCTCCCTCTTCCTCTGCCTCTCCCCCTGCTTGTGGAACTCTCTCTCTCTCTTGTTCTCTGTCAAATAAATAAATTAAATCTTTTTTTAAAAAGATTTATTTATTTATTTATTTGAGAGAGAGAACGAGAGAGAGAGAGAGAGAGCATGAGGGGGGGAAGGTCAGAGGGAGAAGCAGACTCCCCACTGAGCAGGGAGCCCAATGCAAGACTCGATCCCGGGACTCCAGGATCATGACCTGAGCCGAAGGCAGTTGCTCAACCAACTGAGCCACCCAGGCGCCCAATAAATTAAATCTTAAAAAAAAAAAAAAGAAGAAGAAGAAGAAGAAGAAGAAGAAGAAGAAGAAGAAGAAGAAGAAGAAGAAGAAGTCAGGGAGCCTGGCCCTGGGGTCTACCCATCTGGCTGAGAAGTAAACTTTGTGATCAAGGTGTGGTCTGCAGACCAAGCTGGGACCTTGTTAGAGTATCGAAGAATCTCATACCCTACTCCAGAGCTTCTGAATCAGAATCTGCATTTTAATAAGGTCCTCGGAACGCCGGGGTAGAGAGGAGGGAAGTGGGTAACGATTCCCGGGTGAGGGGGGCTGGCTTTGGGCATGGCCCTAGAGTCTCCCACCTGCACCCTATCAGCAGGTTGATACCTCCCGGCTCCTCCCCTGTGCCTGGGAGTTGGCGCTAATGTGTGAGGTTATCCAACTCAGCCTTGGGAGGGTAGGTTGGATCCCTCAACCCTGTTGTAAAAGTGTATAAACAGCAAGGTCCGTCCCTGGTCCTTCCCAGGGCTCTGACAGGTTGGGGGCTGGGAAACCACGTCAGGGCCCCAGCAACTGGCAGAGGGTGCCTGCTCCTCAATCCCTCTCCTGAAATGTGTCCATACTTGTTTGTGACTCTCCCCACCCAGCATCATGGTAAGGTCACTGCCAGAACTCTGGCCGACCTCTCTCTCCTTGAGTAAGGTGAGGGCTGGGTCCCTTGGGGCTGTTGGAGCCTGAGGCCTGGGCCAGTGCCCCTCCCTATCCCTGTTGGGGCTAATTTTGGGGCTGTCTTGACAGCTGCCTCAGCTCAACCTGAGCTCAGCATTGGGGTCAGTTGGGGTCAGTTGGGGAATGGGCCAGACCAGCCCCAGCTTGGACTACAACAGATAAAATTAGACTCCTGACCCTGGCCACCATCCCCATGGCCCGGAGAGACCCCCTCAGTACTGACCAGCAGGATGGACAAGAACTCGTCCTACTCTCAGCCTGACAACCCTCTCCAGGCAGACAGACCAAATCCTGTGGAAACCAGAAGCCACAGAGATCAGAGACCTCGGGACTTGCAGACCCTGTAGCTCAGCACCTCGCTTGCAGAAGGGAAGGGGCAAGGGGCTGAGGCCTGGACCTGAGTCACACAGCAAGTGAGGGCAAAGCCGGGCGGGGCTGAAGCCCAGGCCTCCTGGTGCCCAGCTGGGCTCTGTGTGCTGCACCCCAGTGCTGGGTGGAGATGTAGGTGGGACCAGTATCTAAAGTAGCCCATGAAGGTCAGTCCTGGGCCGTGGTACCTCCCTTCCTGGAACGTGCAGAGAGGGGACCCCTTTTATGCCAACCCAACACATACTTCATAAGCCCCCTTGCCATGTCCAGCTGTCTAGGATTCAGGAGCAGAAGGCACGTGGACTAGCAGAGGAAGGATTTTAGCCTCTGATAACACAGGTTGGAGTCCTTGCTCTGTCACCAACATTCTGGTCCTTCGTTTCCTCCCTGAAGACATGGATGTGGCTATTCATATTCACAGACTGGTTGGGACAGAGGAGATGAATGGAGGATGGGAAGAGCACTGGGAACTCAGGAGTGTGCTGTGCCCACAGGGCTGCCGGCTAGCTGGGGAGGCAGGCTTCTTCCCATGGGGAAGCGAAACCCAAGTGGCTCCCATGGTCTTCACCCCCATTGCCTCCAACCCCACCGTCCCTCACCCAGTGATGTTGCAAGAGGAAAGGGAAATGAGTCTTGAAGCTGACCTGGGCAAACGCAAGCCGGGGTCACAGAGGGAAGCTGTGGTTCTCTCTTCCCCCACCCACAGCTCTTGCTCCTTCTGTGCTCTCTCTTCCTGCCTCCTCTCATGCCCTTCTCCTGTTCCCTCACTCCAGCCACCCTCCCACCTCCCTAAATCCCCATTTCTTCCTGAGATCTCTTGCCCCGGAGCCCTCTGCCCTGGCCCTCTGGTTCCCTGGTCGGGTCTGCGAGTGGGAGTGTCGCGGACTGCATGTCCATATGGGGACTCGCGGTCCGGGCCGGCACTCAATAAACGTTGAATGGCCCACCTCCAGTCCTTTCTGAAACAAGGCTGTGTGTACACAGATAAATAGATAAACGTTGACTGACTAAAAACACACACATGCCCCCTGAGAAAAGCCTTGTTTATCCATCCTCCCTGGATAGCAAGTCGATTCCCACTATGGACTCTCCGGACGATTAAAAGGGGAGGAATCTGAGGATTAGGAAGGAGGGAGCCTTCCAGGTGGAAGGAATGTCTTGAGCCAAAGCTGGGAGCTGAACACTCAGTGGTCAGCGGAACAGCAGTGTGAGATGAGTGGGTGAGACTGGCAGATCGTGAAGAGCCTTGAATGCCAGGCCAAGGAGCAGACTTTACCCTGAGGGCAGTGGGGAGCCATGGGAGGGTTTTGAGCAGGAGAGTGACGAGGTTGGATTTGCTGCCACTGGCACTTCCTCTCTGGCGCTGCATGGAGTGTGGGTTGAAGGCAGAGAGCATGGAGTCGAGGCACCCTCTGCTCTCAAGGTCAGGTGAGAGGAGATGAAGTATGAACACAGGTGAGGCTGACGAAGTGGAGACGTGGATGATCCCCCAGGATATCACAGAGGGGTGGCCAGGACTGAGTGGCGGATTGGAGGAGGGCAAGGAGGGAGGGAGAGCAGGCTCCGTGATTCTCGGAGTTCCAGGCCCAGGTGACCAGCTGACTGGAGGCA
This sequence comes from Eumetopias jubatus, assembly GCF_037043125.1. NCBI lineage: Eukaryota > Metazoa > Chordata > Mammalia > Carnivora > Otariidae > Eumetopias > Eumetopias jubatus. Next base: position 54,803,696 of record NW_028274819.1, read on the forward strand.
CCCTGGCTGGGAGGTTGAGAGAGGAGCAAGTCTGGGGAAAGATGCAGAGATTGGCTTTGGACATACCAGAGAGATGGTCTGACTAGAAATGAGAACATCTAGACTGGTCAGAGGGTGTGGGGCAGGCAATCTGAGTAACAGCCTCTGAATGACTTGGAAGTGTCCCAAGTGGCCCCAGGTTAGTCCTAGGAGCCCCAACCACCTACAGTGTCCATGACAGACATAACTTGGACTTGGGCCACAGGGAAGGACAGGAACAGGGTCAGCAAAGGGTCTGACAGGATGCGGGGGAGGGTCTGGGACACCCCAGGAGGTTGGATAGGAGTGACCAATGCAGAGGCCTGGGATGGAGAGGAAGTAGGAAGAGACTAAAGGCAGGCTGAACTAGCAGGCCTTACGGATCAGCCAGCCTGGAAGCATCATTGTAGAGACAGGCAGAATGAGGCCCGGTGAGGGGTGGGGATGGGCCACGTCACACAGTGAGGCAGACAGGTCTGCAGCTCCTGGCTCAGTGCTGTCCCCTGGGTCACTGTCTGGGAGTGGTCAGCTGGGTGGGACTCTGGGTTTGAGCTTCCTGGCCATGCCCCGGTGTCATAGGCTTATCTGGTCTAGCAGGGTGTACTAGGGCAGACAGGTGACAACCCAAGTCCTTACCAAGCAGCACCCCGAAAACCACTGTCAGTCCATCTCAGCCCTGTGCTATTACTGTGCCATTCCCAGACTGAGGCTGGGCTGCAATGGAGGAGGAGGCCACACGCCCAGACCTGGGGACTTACAGCCCCGCACAGAGCTGTGTTCCCGGCAGAACCTGCATGTTTGGGGAGACGGCAACTATGGCATCGTGTAGTGTGTCCCACAGAAGGCAAGACGTGTTGGGGCAACAAATGCTTATTCAGTCCTACTTAGTGCCAGGCACTGTTCTAGGATCTCAAGACATTGAGCAGGATTTATGTTTTAACTGAAGACTGACAAAAGCCAAATGAACACATAATATGTCGAGAAGGGTGAAGTGCGATAAAGAAACACAGAACAGGGTAGGGGGTGGGCAGTTCCAGCAGGGAGCATGGCGTACTCATTTGAGAGAAAGAACCTGATTGTGGATCCAACTGGCTGGGTGACTTTGGTCAAGACCCTGCCCCCACTCCCCACCTCACTGGGAATTGAGCTGTGTCATCTCTGAGGGCCCCTGTCAGCCTGGCTATCAGAAGGGCCTGAGGCGGATGGCTAGGCAATGAGCTTTCTTGAAGACCAGGCTCTCCCACAAAGTCGAGCCCCACCCACCCACACGTGCACCGGCTGCACACAGGACCTCCCCTCTCCCCGCCAACTTTGCTCCTCTGGGCAGGGAGCCCAGCAGGAGCTGAGGAGCCCAGGGCCTTGGCACTGCTCCAGATCTGTCCTGACAGGTGGAGGTGACTCACCTGGGGGGTGTCAGGATCCGGGAAACTGCCTGGGGGTGGGGGTGGGGTGGGGGGTAGAGCGGGAACCTGAAGACTTCCGCCTTGCCTTACCTGGAAAGGGCCTGGCCTCCGGGGACCTTCTGCTCTCCAGGAGGCCCAAGTTGCAGCCAAGGGGGTGTGAGGGGCCCAAGGGCTTGCCAGGGCCTGTCCCCTCTGGGCTTCAGTCTCCTCGTCCACATATAGGGAGAGGGATCAGCTAAATAATCTTCCAGGTTCCTTCCAGCTCTAAATTCCTGTTTTGTTGAACGTGTTGCAGGAGCCCCAGGACCTCTCTGATGGTTTCCTGGAGCCTCATTGTCGGGGCAAGTGGCAGATTCTGAAATAGGGAGTGGGCAAAGTTTTGCCAGGTTTAGCAACCAAAAATTTGAATTTCAGAAAAGCAATGAATAGGGGTGCCTGGGTGGCTCACTTGTGAAGTGTCTGCCTTCGGCTCAGGTCATCATCCAGGGTCCTGGGATCGAGCCCTACATCGGGCTCCCTGCTCCGCAGGAAGCCTGCTTCTCCCTCTCCCACTCCCCCTGCTTGTGTTCCCTTTCTCACTGTCTCTCTCTCTCTGTGTCAAATAAATAAATAAAATCTTTAAAAAAAAAGAAAACAATGAATAATTTTTTAGTATAAGCATGTCTCAAATATTATTTGTGCTAAAGAATTATTTGTTGTGTTTCTGATATTCAAATTTCAGGGGGTGTCTTGTATTTTTACCTGCCAACTCCAGGTAGAAAAGGTGAAGATTGGAGCCAGGACTTAACCACAGGAAGGTCCTAGACTCTCAGATGACCAGAGTTCTGGCCACCTACCTTGTTGTTCCCCGAGTCCCTGATCCATGGACTTCTAGATACCTTGTTGGAAAGTAGAGGGTGAGGGAGGGAGAACCAGTTGTTGGGGAAACTGAGAGCTGTGGAGAAAGGCCCAAGGCCCCAGGAGGTGGCACCTGAACTCCTGCCCTGTGCACCAGCTGACCTCACTGCCCCTCCCCCCAACAAGGCCAGGCCGGTCTCCGCACCGGCTCCTGCACTGCCGGACTCAGGCCTACCTCCACACCCTTGCTCCATTCCTGCCCCCTTCCCTCCTCTACAAACTCTACCCACCGCAGGGACCTGCCCTTGGCCGTTCCTTAGCCTCAGGACTGACTCCTCTAAGTCCTGCAGGACAGACACAGCCCCTGCCCATGCAGTGCACAGTCCAAGCTGGGAGATAGACACACCAACCACCTCAGAATGGAGAGATAATTGCCCTTTTGTGGGAACTGCTGAGGCTTTGTGCAGGTGGGGTCCACGTTCTGCTTCACTGAGGCTCTACCCCGGAGCAGGCTTCCATCAGTATTAGGGGAAGAAATGGAAGTTCTGAGGGAGAAGAGAGGAAGGAGGGCCTCTTGGAACCTTCCCTGACGCAGTTGGAAGAAGGGCCTTCCAGGTGGCGGGAAGAGCACAGCGAGGGCCCGGTGTGAGCGGTGAAGGTGCAGGCACGGGGTGTGGCTGGCATGGAGGAGGAGGAGTGCTAGCAGGCCTGGGAGGTCGCCATGCCCATGGCCTGAACCGGGAGGCTCCCGCTAGTGCTGGGGACCTGTGACCTGGGGAGGCCTGACCCTCTGTGCCATTGCTCGGACAGTAGCTAGTCCTCCCGCCTTCTGCATTTCCAAAGGGCAGGGGCGAGGCCTTCCTCTTCTCCCACATCCTCCAGGACTGGGCCCAGAGGCCAGTACAAGAGATGGATTGCTAGAAAGCCGAGGGCTGGCCGAGAGGACCAGTCACCCCGCCCCGTTCCCTCCCCTTGGGTACTGGATGGTGCTGGGACGATTTTAGTAGGTGATCACAGTCACTCAACAGTTATCAGGGAAGGTGGCTGGCTTTCTGGCCCTACACAGAGGCCCGTGTGGCTTTTAGTGTCTCTTTGCCCCGGGCCACTTCACCATCAGGGTCCGGGACAGCGAAAGGTGATGTCTCCCTACACGTCCCTAAGCCCATGACTGGATGAATGAGCCAGGCCCCCTACAGACACCATCGCCCACACCCAGATGGAAGCAGACACTGAGGCTTAGGGAGTTGAGGTGCTAGGAGTTTAGGAGTTTAAGCTAAACTGGGATTTTAACCTGGCTTGTCCAACACTGAAGCTCAGACTTCTGTGACACGGAGCTGCCCTTATTTTTTAAGTCATCTTTGAGGTGGTACTTTATTTTGGTACTTTGTCCCATTTTGATCTTTGCTACTTCTGTTGCAGATGCGGACAAAGCTCTTGCTTGTCTGTGGCCTTCTGCAGTGGCCTTTGCCCGGAAGCAGTAAACTATGGAAGGACTGAAGAAGGCAGGCAGGAAGGGATGAGCTCCTCCTGAGGTTCATTTGCCCTTTCCCCAGAGTACCACACCCTTCCTCCAGCCTGCAGCCCTGCCCCACCCTGAGTCATGCAGCTCCTTGGCACTCTTGGGACAGCTGAGCCCTGTGCATGCACACAGCATTCCTCCTCGGCCACCCGGGCTCCCACGTCCTCCCACCCATCACCCTAGAAGTGCTTCACACACCCCCCCCCAAGGTGTCCAATGGCCACAATCCAGGCTTACTGCTGGGCAAGATTCTTTGCGGGTTTGCACCGTGCCAAGTCTCCCCTGCTAAACCATGAAGGCCTTGAGGACAGAGGCCTTTCATTCTTCCATCTGTGTGCTCAATAAGCAGCAACTATGTGCCAGGCACAGTGCTGGGTGCCAGGGTAAAACAGGGGGGCTGATATGCCCTGAGACTCCGTGGCTGCCCCTGGGTGTACTGCCTGGGCCTCCCCACAGTCCTTCAACTAAAGGGCTAGTGTCTGGCACATGAGGGGTGCTCCAGAGGCTCAGGTCATATCAACCCACATCTTGGATTTCCTAGACTTCCCTAGCCTCTCCAGGTGTGTGCCTGGTGTGGGGCAAGTCCTCACTGGGGTGGAGATGGGGCAGTTTTAATGATGATTTATCTGATGATGACCCTGGAGAATATAAAGTACTACTGGTCACAGACATGCACGAGACCTTGAGAGCCATTCTGCAATGGTCTTGGGGGGTTGCTGGGGAGCGTCACTCCCCAGTGACGCTCCCCAGCAACCCTTAGTCAAGTTTGGCTATGGATACATCCTTTGCTATTCCTTCCTTTTTACCCACTGGCTCCAGGATGCAGCCAACCCTCTTTCTCTATTCTGGCTTCTGTATCACTAATGGATTTGTGACCTTGGTGGCAGGTGTGAATTCCCTGGAACCTGTGGTCTTCTCATCCGCTTTATTGAAGAATCTTGACAGGAGTCTGAGACCTTATATACCAGGTACTATGTTAAGCACATTGTATGAATTATTTCAACTCATTCTTCAAGAATCCTGTAAAACAGACATTATTATTATCCTTACTTTACAGTTGTGGAAACTGGGGTCATAGGGTTTAAGTAAATTAATAAGTGATGGAATCAGGATTTGAATCTAGGGTTATGTATTCCAAACCATTCCTCTTAATCTCTATACTTCCCTGCCCTGCACTTGTAGTTAGGAAAGACCTTGGTCTAAGGCCTCCATAATATCTTCATGTACCAAATGGAGAAATGTTTCCTCAGCAGAGAAGAAAATGATGCCTGGTTAATGGGCAGGAGTGTCTGTGAATATTATGTTGGATTAAGATATCGGTCTACTGTTGACTTAAAGCATAACCATCAGCCCCAAGACCACACCCCATGGGAAGACAGTGAGACGTCTCATCTAAAGTTCTTCCTGGTGTAAGTCCCCTGGAGAAGGTGTGTCCAGGGCCTGGAAAGAAGGACTTCTGTGGGGTCCTAGGCTATTGAAGAGAGACCATGGCTCTCTTAGTCTGGATTTTTAAAGGTACTGGTGTCTACAAGTGTGCTCCCAAGTCAGGAAGAGGTAGTCAAGGACTTGGAAAGCAGGGTCACAATCAGGCAAGAGCTTATCTTTCTCTCGGGGGTCAGTTAGCACCTGGAGAACAAGTGACGCCTGCTACAATGTTCAGTAGTGACACCTACAGTCTGTGGAGTAGGTCGCGCTCTACTCCGTTCGTTTTCCCATCGTCATTTCTGTTCCAGTCCTTATAAGAATTTTAACCCACCCTGGTTTCCTCTATTGTAACATACAGATCTTCCTCGGCTTACAATGGGGTTACATCCCAAGAAATCCATCATAAATTTAAAATAGCATTAAGTCAAAAATGCATTTAATATACTTAACCTACTGAACATCATAGCTTAGCCTAGTCTACCTTAAATATGCTCAGAGCACTTATGTTAGCCTACAGTTGGACAAAATCATCTAACCAAAGACTATTCTATTTTACAACAAATTGTTGACTATCTCATGGATTTATCGAACACTGTACTTGAATGTGACAAACAGAAACCTTGTATAGTACAGAGCGGTTGTAAGCATATTGGTTGTTCACCCCCAAGATCGCCTGGCTGTCTGGGAGCTGAGCTGGCTGCCACTGCCCAGCATCACCAGAGAGCCAAGAAAAGATCAAACCTCAAAACCTGAAGTACAGTTACTACTGAATGCATATCGCTTTTGCACCATCCGCCAGTCGAAAAATCTTAAGTCGAACCATCGTAAGTTGGGGACCATCTGTATTTGTCACAATTAATGAACCAACACTGATTCGTTATTATTAACTAACTGAAGTCTGTATTTTATTTGGATTTCCTTAGCTTTTACCTAATGTGCTTTTTATGTCCAGGATACATCATCATGCCTCTCCGCATCTGCACTCTTTCTGGCCTGGGACAGTTGCTCGGGCTTACCTTGTTTTTGATGACCTTGACAGTTTTGAGGAGTATTGGCCGGATAGCTTGTAGACTTTCTTTCTTTCTTTCTTTCTTTCTTTCTTTTTTTAAAGATTTTATTTATTTATTTGAGAGAGAAAGAATGAGACAGAGAGAGCATGAGACGGGGGAGGGTCAGAGGGAGAAGCAGACTCCCCGCTCGGCGGGAAGTCTGATGAGAGACTTGATCCCAGGACTCCAGGATCATGACCTGAGCCGAAGGCAGTCGCTTAACCAGCTGGGCCACCCAGGCGCCCAGCTTGTATTCAATTTGAGTTTTTCTTTCCTTTTTGGGGGTAAAATTTATTTATTTATTTTAGTAATCGCTATACCCAACGTGGGGCTCAAAAACTTACAACCCCGAGTTGATGCTCTCAAGAGTTGCATTCTCTTCCGACTGAGTCAGCCAGGCACTGCTCCATTTGAGGGTTTCTGATGATCTTCTCACGGTTAAACTGGAGTTACAAGTTCTTGGGAGTAAGATCATGCAGGTAAAGCACCAGTCTCACCACATCAGATCAAGGGTATATATTACCAACATGACTTTGCACTGTGGTTGTTAACCTTGATGACCTGGCTAAGGTTATGTCTGTCAGGTTTCTCTGCTGCAAAGTTTCTCAGAGGATGCATTCTGTGTCATGCCAACCCCGAGCACTAAGGTGGGAGGGGCAGCACCCCTGGAAGTCTGCATGTGGTGATAATAGTAACCAGTGAGAGAATCCGCAGTGTGGAAGATGAATTTCAGAGGGTAGCCCCCCTCTCAGCTTCAAAGGCTTTGGGCTCTACCAGCTCTAGCAGGGAGCAGGTCTCATTCATCTCTACGTTCCCATACCTGGCACAAGGCTGTCTGCTGAGTGCATTGGGTATCTTTTTCTTTTGTAGATGCGTTTTTTGAAAATTGAGGTGAAATTCACTTAACATAAAAGTAACTATTTTAGGGGCGCCTGGGTGGCTCAGTTGTTAAGCGTCTGCCTTCGGCTCAGGTCATGATCCCAGAGCCCCATGAACCCACATCGGGCTCCTTGCTCCTCAGGGAGGCTGCTTCTCCCTCTCCCACTCCCCCTGCTTGTGCTCTCTCTCTCACTGTGTCTCTGTCAAATAAATAAATAAAATCTTTAAAAAAAAGCAACCATTTTAAAGTGCACAATTCAATGGCTTTTATACATTCACAGTGTCGTGCAACCACCCCCTCTAATTAGTTCTAAAATGTTGTCATCACCCCCATTCCCTTCTCCCCTCAGCCCCTGTATCTATTCTGGTTATTTCGTATAAATGGAATCATATAACATGTGACATTTTGTGTCTGGTTTCTTTCATGTAGAATAATGTTTTCAAGGTTCATCTGCTTTGTAGCATGTGTCAGAACTTCATTCCTTTTTATTTCTTATTTTTTTAAGTTTTTTTTACATAATTTTTATTGTTATGTTAATCACCATACATTACATCATTCGTTTTGGATGTAGTGTTCCATGATTCATTGTTTGTGCATAACACCCAGTGCTCCACGCAGAATGTGCCCTCTTTAATACCCATCACCAGGCTAACCCATCCCCCCACCCCCTCCCCTCTAGAACCCTCAGTTTGTTTTTCAGAGTCCATCGTCTCTCATGGTTCGTCTCCCCCTCCGACTTACTCCCCTTCATTCTTCCCCTCCTGCTATCTTCTTCTTTTTTTTTCTTAACATATACTGCATTATTTGTTTCAGAAGTACAGATCCGTGATTCATCAGTCTTGTACAATTCACAGTGCTCACCATAGCACATACCCTCCCCAATGTCTATCACCCAGCCACCCCATCCCTCCCAGCCCCCACCACTCCAGCAACCCACAGTTTGTTTCCTGAGATTAAGAATTCCTCATATCAGTGAGGTCATATGATACATGTCTTTCTCTGATTGACTTATTTCACTCAGCATAACACCCTCCAGTTCCATCCACGTCGTTGCAAATGGCAAGATCTCATTCCTTTTGATGGCTGCATAATATACCATTGTGTATATATACCACATCTTCTTTATCCATTCATCTGTCGATGGACATCTTGGCTCTTTCCACAGTTTGGCTATTGTGGACATTGCTGCTAGAAACATTGGGGTGCACATACCCCTTCGGATCCCTACATTTGTATCTTTGGGGTAAATACCCAGTAGTGCAATTGCTGGATTGTATGATAGCTCTATTTTCAACTGTTTGAGGAACCTCCATACTGTTTTCCAGAGTGGTTGCACCAGCTTGCATTCCCACCAACAGTGTAGGAGGGTTGCCCTTTCTCCACATCCCCGTCAACATCTGTCGTTTCCTGACTTGTTAATTTTAGCCATTCTGACCGGTGTGAGGTGGTATCTCATTGAGATTTTGATTTGGATTTCTCTGATGCCGAGAGATGTTGAGCACTTTTTCATGTGTCTGTTGGCCATTTGGATGTCTTCTTTGGAAAAATGTCTGTTCATGTCTTCTGCCCATTTCTTGATTGGATTATTTGTTCTTTGGGTGTTGAGTTTGATAAGTTCTTTATAGATTTTGGAGACTAGCCCTTTATCTGATAGGTCATTTGCAAATATTTTCTCCCATTCTGTCGGTTGTCTTTTGGTTTTGTGGACTGTTTCTTTTGCTGTGCAAAATCTTTTTATCTTGATGAAATCCCAGTAGTTCATTTTTGCCCTGGCTTCCCTTGCCTTTGGCGATGTTTCTAGGAGGAAGTTGCTGTGGCTGAGGTCAAAGAGGTTGCTGCCTGTGTTCTCCTTTAGGATTTTGATGGACTCCTGTCTCACGTTTAGGTCTTTCAACCATTTGGAGGCTATTTTTGTGTGTGGTATAAGGAAATGGTCCAGTTTCATTCTTCTGCATGTGGCTGTCCAATTTTCCCAACACCATTTGTTGAAGAGACTGTCTTTTTTCCATTGGACATTCTTTCCTGCTTTGTCGAAGATGAGTTGACCATAGAGTTGAGGGTCCCTTTCTGGGCTCTCGATTCTGTTCCATTGGTCTATGTGTCTGTTTTTGTGCCAGTACCATACTGTCTTGATGATGACAGCTTTGTAATAGAGCTGGAAGTCCGGAATTGTGATGTTGCCAGCTTTGCTTTTCTTACTTCATTCCTTTTTATGGCTCAGTAATATTCCTTTGTATGTATAGACCACGCTCTGTTTATCCATTCATCCATTGATTATAAGGTTATCATCTTATCAATAAACTGCATAAACACAGCACATATGTATCAAACTCACCCACCACAAGGAGCCAAGAGGTAGAGCTAAAGTTCAATGCAGATATATAAAGAAGGCAAAGCATTAAGTCTTACATTAGGTTTCTTCAAATGATCATCCAAGCACAGAATGTGGGAAAACAGTGATGCAAAAAGAGCTCAGAGGGTGCGGGAGTGGCTCAGTCAGTTAAGTGTTTGACTCTTGATTTCGGCTCAGGTCATGACCTCAGGGTCGTGAGATCGAGCCCCGTGTCAGACTCTGCACTGGGCATGGAGCCTACTTAAGATTCTCTCTCTCCCTCTCCCTCTGCCCGTCCCCCACCTCTCTCTCTCATTCTCTGTCTCTCTCTCTCTCCCTCTAAAAAAAAGAAAAAAGGAGCTCAGAGCTTGAGCTGGCCATAAGCTCTACATGAGCCAAGGCATACGGTCCAGAACACGGAAGGTGATTGCCCTGCTCCCCTGCACTATCAGCCAGACCCACCTGGAGCTCTGAGGCCTCTTTGACATGCTGGGGTGTGCTCTGGATCAGAAGAAAGTGACAGACTACAGAGGCCCGGGAACCAGGTCATGCAACCAGTGGGCAGAGGACTCAAGTGCAGGCAGGATGGCTGGAACAGGGTCTTTGTGGCCCGGGGTCTGCAGGGCTCGCTGTCAGGGAGGAAGGCTTTTTTCCTACCAGGTAGTGAGTTCCCTTCCTTTTGGGGTTGGGTGTGTGGAATGAGCAGGGGACAGATTCAGAAGGACATCAGGTGAGCTCAGGTGACTCTGGGGGTCAGGTGACTGCCCTGGGGTTTTTCAGTACTAAGCAGCAAACTTAGCCCGAGAGGGGAGCAGAGAGAATGAATCTTGAGGTGTTGGGTTTTGTCTCCTCCTTCTCTTTTCTCACCTCCTTTCCCTCTACTTCCCTTCCTCTCCTCCTCCTCCCTCCCCCTTCTCCTTCAGGCTGGCACCATGAGCCATTCTATCCTGGGAAGAGGCAGCTAAATCCCAACACAAATAAAGGGGTTTGTTAAAATGAGGGGCTGAAATCAACAGGGCAGGATCGAACTGGCTAGGTCGTAAAAACCCAGGAAAATGCTTGTGTCGTTATGGTGACTGAAAAAAAGCAGCGTATACAATTATGGATACATTAAGACAAGGTTAAAATGCATAAAAAAATTCTAGTATAAAACACACCAAAATCTTTTTTTTATTATTATTGAAGTATAGTTGACATACAATGTTACATTAGTTTCAGGTGTACAGCATAGTGATTTGATAATCTATACATTATGCAATGCTCACCATAATGTACTCACCATCCATCACTATATAATGTTATTGCAATATTATTTTTTTTAAGATTTTATTTATTTGACAGAGAGAGACACAGCGAGAGAGGGAACACAAGCAGGGGGAGTGGGAGAGGGAGAAGCAGGCTTCCCGCTGAGCAGGGAGCCCGATGCGGGGCTCGATCCCAGGACCCTGAGATCACGACCTGAGCCGAAGGTAATCGCCCAACCAACTGAGCCACCCAGGCGCCCCTGCAATATTATTGACCACATTCCCCACGTTGTACTTTTTCATCCCCAAAACACGCCAAAATCTTAACATCAGTTATCTGTGTGGATCGGGACTGTCAGAATTGTTTATCTTGTGTTTTACATTTTTCTGTACTTTTCAAATGTTCTGTAATGATTTCTATAGTCAGGAGAAAAAATACACTTTAATGCTTGAGAATGGATTTAACTGGGATAGATGTGGGATGCCACGGAAGGGTGCCCACAATTCTCACCTGGCCTCCTCCTGCTCTGCCCTGCGCTGGCTGTGTGCCCTCACCTCCCTGTCCCCACTCTCGGCGGTTCTTGGGGTCCCCTGGGACCACCCCCACAGGGCCCTGTTCCCAGCAGGCCCTTGGGACACAAACACATGACATTAGCAAACACATGACATTCAGCTTAAAGAGCCATACGAATAAGTAAGTGTGGAGGAGGAAGGAGAAGGCTCGCTCACTCTCAGGTAGAAAAGACCTGAAGGGTGGGGAGACCACAAGATGGACGCAACCAGAGTCGTTGGGCATTCGCCAGCGTGGAGCAGGGCTCTTCTTTCCCACTTCTTTCCCACTGCAGTTACTGTCTGCCTGGCAGGGAACACAGGCTGCAGGGTCCTGAGGAGCCAGGGTCAGTGCATGGGGCTCATGTGGTCTCCAGACATCACCGTACAAGAACCCAGAATCACAGAGCACCTCCCTAGTGCTGCACTGGGCTAACCCTTGGCATGCATTCGTTTAATCCACCTAGTGAGCCCACCAGGTCACCGTGATCACCCCATCCTACCTACAAGAAAACTGAGACTCAGAAAAGCAAGCACCAGGTCACATGGCTAGTATCTAACAGAGGCGCTCTTAACCAGGATTGCATGCTGCCTCAAGAGCGTCTACAATGCTCCAGCTTTCCGCTCGGTGGCTTGTGTCTTGTCTCCTTGGCCCTGATATGGCTCCCCTGATGGTTTGATTATTGCATGTGGTGATACTTTAACTGTGGCCTTGGAGGAAGGGCCTCCTGCTCACTTCCTCTTCTTTCGAGGATGGCAGAGTACTGGAAGTGACAGTTGCAGAGACCCTCGCCCCCACCCCCAGCCTTGGCTCTGGCGGGCTGTTCTGGGCTCTGGGGGCAGGTGGGATCTCTGCTGAAGTCACGTGAGGCAGGTCTCGGGTCCCAGGTTGGGATGAGTTCCTATAGCTAGGCGCATTGTGATCCGAGCCTGCACTGGACAGTGGGACTCCTTAACAGGGGAATTGGAGGACATGACAGCAGAGAGTCTTTCTATCCCTTCAGATTCTAAGACTCTACAATTCCAAGACTCTCAGATATTCAGGGGGGAGGGGGCAATGGCCAGGCAGTGGTTGGCCTTCTACCCAGGGCTAGTACCATGGGCACCACTGCCACATGCCCAGAATGGCACTGGTGTTGGTATGGCTGTTGGCAGGACTTCTCCGAGGGGAGAGAGAGGCTAGCCCCTGGGGGTCAAGGTACAGCTGTCTCTGAACTAACTTGACAAACATTTTGTTTTTCTTTTCTTTTTTTTTTTTTCTAACTTGACAAACATTTTCTATCACATGTTAGGGAGAAGGGTTATCTGAGCTGAGTGCTGGGGACACAGAAAGTTGATCACCCAGTTCCTGCCCTGGGATGGAGACAGATAGACCCAGAGCTGGGGTCTTGATGTTAAGGCAGGAGGGCACACAGGGGACTCAGGAGGCAGAGGAAGGGCCCCAACTCTGGGGACATGCACCGAGGGCTGGTGCTTTCCTCCCTCCAGTTCCAGGAAGGCCTCCAGCAACCTGTGGGGCCCATGCTGGTGACCTCAGAATGACCAGGTTTATGCTGAGTCGTCCTGCCTGCCCACACCTCAGATACACTGCTTCATGGCGGCCCAGCTCTGGTCCCTGGACATTAAGAGAGAGTCATGGTGGTCTCATGTGGCCCGTTGGGTAACTGAGGAGGGGCTAGGGGTTTGTGGGCATTGAGTAACCGCTGGGCCTCTTGAAACTTCGTTTCTTTCACTCCCCACCTTCCTCTTTCAGGGTCAAGCTGCAGGCTGGGGAGCAGCCACATGCCCACATTCATGTATTTTTCCATTCAGCAGTCAGTTGCTCACCACCTTCCATGCTCCTGCCCGTCTCAGGCTGGAGGGACTCAATGAGATCTCCATGGGGCCCTGCCCTTCTGGATTCCCTGGCTCAGATAATGGCACCTATCCCTACAGCCAAGGCAGAAATCTGGGCATCAGCCTGGACTCCTCCCTCACACCCCTTCACGTCCCCCTTCTGTTTCCCTGTAGTGCCCTCTACTTCTCCTGTCACATCATTTATCATCTTTAATTGAAAAAGCTCCAGTTATTAATCTCTCCCTTCTAGACTCAGTGAAGTCAGAGATTGTGTTTATCTTGTTTCCTGCCACATTCCTGGCACCTGGCATAGTGCCTGGCACTTAACAGGTGCTCATTGAAGAGTGTTGAACGAATCAGTAAGTCCCTTTAATCCCATTTTCTTAATATTCCTTGGATCCATACTCTCCTCCTCTTCCCCAGCCACAGCCTTTGCTCAGATCTCATCCTTCACCAAACCATTGAGCAGCCTGCTCATTGCCCTGTCTACCTCATCATCTCCCTCATTCAATGTATTTGCCACACTACAGCCAGAGTGCTCATTCTAAATTGCCCATCTGCCCTACTCAGAACCCTTTCTGGCTCCCCAGCACTCACAGGAACAAGGCCACATTTCTGAAATGAAAAAGTGATAGCAGATATGACTGATCAGCCCACTCTCTACTCTCTGTGCAAATGATCAGGAAGATAAGCAAAAATACAAAACTTACAGTGATTACTACACACATTAAAGATAAGAGAAGATCACAAGGCAAAGTACAAGGGAGAAATTAACGAGATGACAAATGGGGACAGATTGAGAAACACATCCTCGGATGACAACACTACCTGCTCTTCCCTCTGAAACAGAACAGTATGTGTCACATGGTGTCATTAACTGACATGTCCCTCTCCTTTCTTTACTGCAAGCTCCTTAAAGACAAGGACCATTTCTAACTTGTCTTGGTGTTTTTGGCACCTAGCTCAGAAGTTGGCCTATAGTAGGCACTCAGTAAATATTTGTTAAATGAATGAATCAGAGGATTAAATGAATTAGTGAATGAAGAACCAATGGCTTCCAAAGTCGATAAAACAAACTAATCCCTACTATCTACTCTTTTTTTTTTTTTAAGGCAGGGAGGAGGGGCAGAGGGAGAGGAAGAGGGAGAGAAAGAATCTTAAGCAGGCTCCATGCCCAGCACGGAGCCCGATGTGAGGCTTGATCTCACAACCTTGAGATTATTACCTGAGCAAAAATCAAGAGTCGGATGCTTAACTGACTGAGCCACCCAGGTGCCCCAACCCACTGTCTACTCTTCTGTCAGCAACCCATTGACTAAATGGACCTTCGGTCATACTCTGACAACACAGGATATGTTCTAAGCTGGTCAGAGCGCTTGAGGACCCAGATTCTGAGACCACAGGTTTTCTGGTGAGAGTACTGACTCCACCAGTTATTAGCTGTGTGAGCTTAAGCAGTAATATAACCTCTCAGTGCCTCACCTTTATCATCTGTAAAATGAGTATAGTAACAGTACCAATCTTAGAGGGTTGTTGAGACAACTAAATTTACATCTGTGTGTAAATTTAGTGTGTGTGTGTGTGTGTGTATTCAGCATATATATGCACACATACCTATATGTAAATTTACATATATCCTATATATACTATATATACAAAATAGCATTGTATATTTTCTATATATAAATATCAATATAATACTATATATATCTATATAATACTATATACATATATATTTGGCACTGCTGTTTTACCAGTGAATATTAATGATGTTGGTGATGACATATCCCTAGTCCACCTCATAAGCTTTTCTTTTTCTGTATCTACACTGTCTGCCTAATAGTGGAACTGAGACTTCCATCGTTTTGAAGCAATGCCACATAAAGTTGAGAGGGTGAGGAGGTGTTCCCTGGCCTGGCTTTATTTCTTCCTGGTCAAGAGAGTGAACAAAAACAATCAATAAGGAACCTATGAAAAGATCCTACACACAAGGAGGAAGAAAATTGTTCTGAAGATTCACATGAAGAGCTTATTATCTCTGAAATGATTTTCTATAAGAAACAGAATAACACTCTAAAAGTCATCTGTTTGGTATTCTCAAAACAAACACACACCCCAGGAAGCCTTGATATAGTGGTTATTTGCTGGGTGCCTCCCAAGTGGGCAAAGGATATAAACAGGCAGTTCATAGAAATGGCAATACAAAGAGCTCTCAAGAAGGAAAAGATGCTTCCCTCACTCCTAAGAGAAATGCAAACCAAAATTAGTAATAAGACATGTGTTTTCACCTATCAAATTGGGGGAAATCCAAGACTTTGGGTTTTTTTTAAAGATTGATTGATGTTAGAGAAGGAGAGAGCTAGAGCACGTGCGACTGTGAGCAGGGGGAGGAGCAGAGGGAGAGGGAAAGGCAGACTCTGTGCGCTGATCCTGGAGCCCAACTTGGGGCAGGATTCCACGACCCTGAGATCTTGACCTGAGCCAATACCAAGAGTCAGGCGCTCAACCAACTGAGCCAGCCAGGTACCCCCAAGTCCAAGACTAATATTGCAGGATTGTGAGGAATCCATTGTGAAGTCCATTTTAAATCCTTGTGGGGATTTTACTTCAAAGAAGTCATCCCTCCCTCACTTTCAGCAATGTTATTTAACTGAGATTTCCTCCTCTCCAGCTCCAGGGATGGCCCTGAATGGCTGAAGCCTACTAAAGTTCTCATCATACGGAAGAGATCATCAAATATTATTGGGTGACCTTGGGCAAGCTACTTGGTACTATGAGCTTTGTTTCCGGATCTGTAAATGCAGACAATAGCACAGACTTTGGAAAGCAGCTAGTACAGTGGCTAGCACATACTCAGTAAGACATTTATTGACTTGGCAATTGGATACATATGGATTTCAATATATGTGCTTGACTAATCTAAAGGTTTATACAAGGGGCGCCTGGGTGGCTCAGTCATTAAGCGTCTGCCTTCAGCTCAGGTCATGTTCCCAGGGTCCTGGGATCGAGCCCCGCATCGGGCTCCCTGCTCCGCAGGGAGTCTGCTTCTCCCTCTCCCACTCCCCCTGCTTGTGTTCCCTCTCTCGCTGTGTCTCTCTCTGTCAAACAAATAAATAAAATCTTTAAAAAAATAAAAAATATAGGTTTATACAATTAACAAATTAGAGTTCTACTTTCTGAAGCATTATAGAAGATAAAAATAAGAAAAGCCTAGAATGTATAGCAAAGCAATAAGGAAGCACAAAAATAAAGAAGTAAAATGAGACATCATTTATGAAATAGATATAAATAAGCTATGCTATTATGCTATTGAAGGTAAATTTTCTCACATTCTCACATTTATTTTTTTTTAAGATTTTATTTATTTATTTGACAGAGAGCGAGAGAGCACAAGCACGGGGAGCAGCAGAGACAGAGGGAGAAGCAGGCTCCCCGCTGAGCAGGGAGTCCGATGTGGGGCTCGATCCCAGAACCCTGGGATCATGACCTGAGCCGAAGGCAGACGCTTAACTGACTGAGCCACCCAGGCACCCCTTTTTTTAAGTTTAAAATTTAATTTTAAGTAATGTCTACACCCAACATGGGGATTGAACTCACGACCCTGAGATCAAGACCTGAGCTGAGATCAAGAGTTGGATGCTTAACTGACTGAGCCATGCAGGTGCCCCAAGATTTTTTATTTTTTAAGTAATCACCACACACAGTGTGGGGCTTGAACCCACAACCCCGAGATCAAGAGTTGCACGCTCCACTGACAAGCCAGCCAGGTGCCCCAGGAAGACCTTCTATAATGTATTGACTAATAGGGCATCAAAATAGATAAAATACAAATAGGACAGGTTGATGTAAACACAAAAAGGAGTAAGAGATACATCATTATCAGCCTAAGAGGTTATGTAAGTTAAAAATAAGTATGGATATGCTTTATTTGAAAATATATGCATGTGTATATAGTACTAGACTAATAAAATATCAAAAGAGAACACATTCTCCCTTTTAAAAATCCATAGAACGCATACAGTGGAATTCCAAAAAGTAAAATGTACACAGACTCCACACTTCAGTTAAACCAATGTCCCTTATATTTCTGCAAATAAAACTAGAAATTCATGACACAAGTTTAAATAATTACAAGAAACAGCAACAAAACCTAAATATTCCCCTAAAAAGACTTCTGATTGGGGTCAAAGAAAAATTAAAAATGCAATTATTTAAAAAATAGTGATAAAGAAAACTTTACATATAAAAACACAGGTAACGGAGCCAAAGCAGAGGTCAGTGGGAAATCATAGCCTTAAATGCTTATGTTATTTAAAAAGAATGACAATACCCAAAATAAGTATTCACTTTAATAAAATAGTAGAAAAAGAACAGAAAAGCTACCCCAACAGAAAAGCTACTTTTATTAAGAGAAAGAAAATAATACAGACAGAAATGAGTTACTTAGTAAACTACTATAAACTAAGAAATAAATTCAGGTGCATTTAAAAAAATTCTTCAGTAGGACATATAAAGACTGCAGTGACTCGGTACTTGGAGTCTATCAACCCCTTGACAACCCCTCCTCCCTCACAGTCCTGGAAACTTGACTCCTGTGATTCTGAACTATGGACCCCTTGCTTTCTGAACTCAGGAACCAAATAGATTGATTCAGCTAAAATGTTTGAGAGAGGGGTGGTATCCCTGGTTCCCTGAGCTCGTGTTCCTTGCCCACCACTGCTGTCTGCTAGTGATGTCCACCTGCCCTTCAAGGCCCAGCTCAAATGCCCCTCCTCCAGGTAGGCTTCATGGACCTAAACTATGGCTCAAGCCGGAGAGGGATAAGCAAGAGAATGTGTGTAAATCCAACATTTGTGGCAGAGTGAAGTTTAAGTCCCACTGTGGGGGGTGAGGAAAGCTGCCTGGTTGAAGGGGCATTTCAGCTGGTTCGTGAGGAAGAAAGAGCTCAGCCAGCAGGGGTCAGGGGGAAAAACACTCCAGGAAGAAGGAAAAGCATGAACAAACGCAGGGGTGTGTGTGTGTGTGTGTGTGTGTGTGTGAAAGCACCAAGTGCTTTGAAGAAATCTGGGACTTCCCACATGACCAGGGTGTAGAGGGCTAATAGGGAGTGGTGACTGGGGAGCGTGAAAAGGTCCATGGGTCAGGTCACAAAGGGCCTTGAATGATACACCGAGAAGCTTATGCTTCAACCTCCTGTGGGTGATGGAGATTAGCCAGAAGTTTCTGAGCAAGATTGTGAAGTTGGGACTGTCAGATGGTCAGCTGCCTGAGCCTCACCCTCACTGAGGTGGGGGAAAATTGGGTGTTGGGTGGTAGGAGGGGGGATTCCTTAAGTGGGCAGGCTGTCCAGGAGGAGCCAGGGGAAAGTAGGGTGTGCAGTTCTGGCCCTGGAGGCCTGGGGCTGTGGGCAGGGGGGCTCAGCCCTCTTTGTTTCTCCTCCTTGATCTATATCCTGGCTCCTGTGTGGCACCTCCATCCCCATCACAACCAGGGTCTGGGAGGCAGCTCCTGGCACCTCCCTTGATCACCATGGGGCTTTTCTACCCACCCATTTGGCCCAGCCCACGCAGGGGCCTCTGTGGTCAGGCCTTTGTGTCTACACAGTGGCCCTCTTTGTCCTGAGCAGCCACCCCCCCACCTCCCTCCTGCCCTTCTCTCTTTCCCTCTCTCTCTCTCCCATGTCACAAAAGTACCAGTTTTGCAGAAAGATAGCTAGGGCTCTAATCTTGGCTTCTGCCACTGAATCTCTATATGACCCTGAGCAAGTTGTTTTCTTTTTCTGAGCCTTACTTTTGGGTCCATGAAAAGACGCTGGGTGAGGAATCAAACTCCTGGCAAGAACTGGTCTGCTACCCAGTGCTGAGACCTAAGCAACAGATGCTGTCCATAGGGACCCCTGCCCAGCATGGATGTTGAACCATGGATGTTGAACCATGAACCTCCTACTTATATCTCCAACCCTAGCCTGTCTACTTCCTGGCCACGTGGCTGTCATTCTCCCGTTTGACAAATGAGGAAACCGAGGCCTGAAGACAGGGCTGACTTCATGCATGTGTGACCTATATGGTTACGCAGGGCCCCATGCTTTGAAGGGCCCTGCACTTGATTTACTGCGTTACTGTCCCATCTTGAAATTCTTATCAGTTTTTGAACAAGGGCATCTTCATTTTGCCCTGGGTCCCACAAATTATGTAGCTGGTCCTGCTAGTGCAGAGATGGAAGGGAGGCTTGCCCGGGTCTGGACCAGGCTTCCTGCCTCCTGGGCTGCCTCCTCTGGGTGCCTGCATCCTGGCATGCCAAGAGCCAGAGTATCTAGTTTGCATTTGGCATCAGGGACCTGGCCCCTGCCTGGGAAACCTGAGGAGCCTGGGTTCCCAGCCGGCTGGCGAGGGAGGGAGGATGGTCCAGGCTGATGCAGCAGTGCAGAGAGCAAGACCAGGCTGCTGGAGCCAGCCCAGCCCTATGTAACCGGAACCACCAGTGTGGGTCCCAACGCCATGGCTCAGCCATCGCTCCGGGAATTCAGCAGGGCCTTCCTTCCCAGCAGGTTGGGAGTTCCAGGGTTGGGGGACCCACCGCAGACTCACTGTGACTTTGGACATTCACTTCCCTTTCCTGAACCTCAGTTTCCCTATTTGTAAAACAGTCATGATAACACCTACCTCACAGGGTTCTGGGGAAGATTAAAGGAGATACTTGCACACAATGACCAGCAGCACAAAGGTGATCATAAATCAAGTTCCTACTCCCTCACATAACAAATATTCATGAGGGCTGACCAGTGACAGGAACAGTGCTAGGTGTTGGGCATTTAACCGTGAATAGGAAGACCCTGGCTCTGTCTTCAAAGAGACGCCCACTAGAGGGGAAGCTAACCATGGGGTAAATGGTGTGACAAAGGGAGGTACCTGATGGGGCTCCTGGGCTGGGCCTTAGAGAAGCCATGGGGCAGGGGGCAAGAGAAGGAGTCGAGGGCAGAGAAGCATGAAGAGACACTGCAGGCAAAGGGGGCAGCAAGTGCCAGGCAGGAGCGAGCAAGGGCCCCACACTGCAGCATGGCTGGCTGAGGCAGGGAGTGAGGCGGAGACGTGGGAGGGCCTGGCGTGGCGGGCTGCAGAGGTGGGCTTTCTCTAGAAGGTGGTGGAGCCACAGAAGGTGTGAGGCAGGTGATGGCTGGGAGGGGTGACAGATACCCCACCTTGGCCTGTGAAGGAGGGCTTGGAAGTATCCCCGCTGAGCAAGGGCAGGGGCTTTCACTCCCAGCACCGATTCTCAGAGCAGAGTTTTCTCGGGGGAGATGAGAGAAGTAGAGAGACGGAAGATGAGAAGGCTTAAGAACGCCAAGAGCCTCCTCAGGGTCGGAGAGACAGGAAGCCTCCTAATGCATGGGGAGAAGTGCTCTTGGGTTCACCCTTCCCCATCCTGACCTGCTGCTGCTAATGGAACCCCGCAACCAGCTCCCTCCCATGGCTCCATTAACCCTCCTCTTGGGGACCATGACGTGCCTGGGTCTGCACCACCCGTCTGCCTGGGCTGCTCGGTTCCAGGGAGGCTCCTTGGAGGCCCCTCCGACCTTCCAGAGAGGGCCTTGTGTAGGGCTTGTTGTGGGACTTACTGAGCCTCAATTTCCTGGCGGGGGTCAATGGGTCTAAAATCTTTTAGCCACAGGGCGCCTGGGCAGCTCAGATGGTTAAGCGTCTGCCTTCGGCTCAGGTCATGATCCCAGGGTCCTGGGATCGAGTCCTGCATCGGGCTCCTTGCTCAGCGGGGAGTCTGCTTCTTCCTCTCCCTCTGCCTCTCCCCGTACTTGTTCTTTCTCTGTCTCTCTCGCAAATGAATAAATAAAATCTTTACAAAAAAAATAAATAAATAATAAAGTCTTTTAGCCACAGAAACGTCTATATTTTCTCAACAAACTATTGCCAGGAAATGTAAATAAGTACGAAGATAAAAATAAGGGCACTTAGGTTGCAGTGGATCGGGGCTCCTGAGGCCACCCCAAGTAGGGGGGTACTCAGCTAGGGGATTTGGAACCTGCTGGACTTGATCTCTCAAGCCCAGTGATGACAGTGTCAGGGGAACATGTCAAGAGACCCAGATTTCCAGCCCCTCATTAGAAGGGATACTAACCCTTCAAACGCGGGCAGCTCAGGAGGATGGGCAAAACCCTAAAAAAAAGAATTTCAGTCAGGCCAGTGAGAAAGCGATTATTACCATTTTGCAGAAGAAGAAACTGAAGCTCAGAGTCATAGGAGAGGTGAGGCAAGACCCCAAGGCTGTAGAGTTCAAGGACATGTCCCTTTCTTCTGTTTCTCAGGCCTAAGTCACTTGTTGTGGGAGCTCTGCCTTGGGGTGTCTCAGGAATGCTGTTTCTTTGACTGTAAAGTTAAGGGCGTTGCACTAGAGCAGGAGCAGGACTCTGGCTACCCGCTTTCCAGGCGGCTGGAGACTGAGGCAGAGCCCCAGATCCTCATCCTGGTATCAAAGGAATTTTTTCTCTTGAGCTTAGTAGTAGTCACAGTAGAGGTCTGAAGGCTTGGGAGAGAAAGGAGAAAGGGGTGTTGGCTGGGGCCTCCAGTGACCAGGGGACTTCCCCACATTGGGACCCCGAGCCTCGGCTCCATAAGTGAGAGCCGTAGGATTCCTAGCCCCTAGAAGCTGCATGGGCCAGTTTGGACGACAGGTGGAGGAAGCTGGACAAGAGGCCTTTGTGCCTTCCAGGAGGAGGTCCCCAGGGGACTGCAGAGGCGGCTCAGCCACACAGGGCTGTGTGTCTACTCTGCTCCTGGCAAGACTGCAGCCAGTATCCTTCCTGGGCCCTTTCTGGGCCCCTCCGGGGGCCAGGAGCCAGACCTCAGTCAGCTGACCCGGAGCCCAGAAGGACCCAAGGCCCCACGGCCCTGGGCGAGCTCCCTGGCCACAGAAAGAAACTTCCTCTACACTTTGTAGACACCCACTATCCAAAGCCCCAGATGGATGAAGGCTGTGATTGCCTCTGTCACAAAAAAGGAGGCCTCGAGAGGGACTGGAACTAGGGGGTCAAGGTCTCCCGGAGTCAGTGCTGAAGCTATACTCCTAACACCTACACCAGAATGGGGCGGGGAGGGGGGACATTCATCCATTCATCCATTCAGTGTTCAACAAGTATTAAGCAACTCCGGGGAACGCTGGTGCGGGCTGCAGGCCTTCCTCCTCCTGGCGCTGGCTCACAGTCTAGAAAACGCACAGACATAGTCCCTGACCAGAGAAGGCCGTCAGAGTGGGGTTGAAAGCGGAGAAGGGAAGTGTGTGTGTGTAGTCTGAGAAGGCGGCTCAAAGGAAGCCGCTCAAGAGGAGGGATGAAGAAAAGCCAGCTGTTCAGGAAATTTCTAGTGTCTATCAGGGCCA
Organism: Eumetopias jubatus; assembly: GCF_037043125.1. Lineage (NCBI taxonomy): Eukaryota > Metazoa > Chordata > Mammalia > Carnivora > Otariidae > Eumetopias > Eumetopias jubatus. Next base: position 54,826,175 of record NW_028274819.1, read on the forward strand.
GGAAAGGGAGCACAGGTGAGGCTCTCCCCCTATAGCCCCGTCCGCTCTGGCACTGGAGAGACGCAGGACCCGGAATGTATTTCCTCTCTAGGCAATAGGGACACCCTCCCCCGCCTCCGCCTCCGGGTCACAAGCCAGGGAGGCGAGTTCTTATCGTGGTGCTCCGAGCAGGTACCTGGCAGGAGAGGGCGCGGGCTCGCTGAAAGGTCTCGCGGTGCGCAGCGACAGGAGCCACACAGGTGGCCGACCAACTCCGCCGATTTAGTGTCTCTGAAAACCTGCCCACATCTCGTGTGAGGCAGGCGGGCGGCCGCCGTCCCGCCAGGCGCTAGGTCAGTAGCCGCCGACGCCTTCCCTCTGCACGCGTATCGCCGCGGTGTCGCCGCGCCTCTGGCGCGGGGTCCGTCCTGGCGGGAGGGGCGGTACCAGCCCGTGTCCAGAGTCCGCCCCGCCCTGGCCTGCCCGGGCCTGGGCAGAGAGTTATAGGCGGGGCGGGCGGGGCTCCGGGCACGTGGGTCCCGGCGGCGGCGGCGGCGGCGGTGGCGGCGGGAGCCGGGCGGCCGAGCGCCCCGCCGACGTGCCGGGCCGGCCGCCTGGAAGGACCGGAGGCGGGGGGAATCGGCAGGCGCGCCCGGGACGCGGCGGCTGCCCCCTCGGCGCTGGGCCGGCAGAGCCGTGCGCGTGGTCGTCCGAGTGGCGCGCGGCTCGGAGCAGTGCGAGTGCGCCGGTGGGGCCGTGGTCGGGCTCCGTCTCCAGCGGCGCGTCCAGCTCCCGGAGCGCGATCCGATACCTCGGTGAGTGTGGGTCGGCGTCTTTGGGAAAGTCTGAGTATCAGTGGGGGAGTGCGTGCGCCCCGGCGGGTCGGGTGGCTGAACCTGTGGGACTTGTTTGTGTGTGTGCTCTGGTGGGAGCGCCCCGAGGCGTGGGCCAGCGCCCCGGAGACCCGCGAGCCCCTGGAAGGCCGGCTGCGCCCCCTCAACCCAGGGGCACCCTGGGCGCCCACCCCGCCGGGGCCTCGTAAAACTGGGGGCGGGGGCGGGGTTGGGGGTGGGGGTGGGGGTTGGGACAGTGGCCTGGAAGGACAGTTAAGCCTCTCTCAGGGGACTTTTAATCTGGAAGGCGGTGCTGTAGGCAGGGTCAGATTGAAGAAAGGCAGTGTCCTCCCTCCTCTCCCCAACTGCGCACGGCGGCGGGTTGCGCCCCCCTTCCCCAGGAGCCAGACCCAAGGGCCAGGCCCAGCTGTGGATTCAAACTGCCAGTTTGGGGTCTGTGGGGCTGGTGGCGCTGTTCCTTTCAGCATGGCATCCTCAGCTTCCCTGGACCAGCAGCCTGAGGTGCCCGGTTTGTTTGGGGCTCTAGGCGGGAATAATGGGGAGCTTTTGAAGGCTAGGGTGGGGCCCTGTTAAGTCCCAGTTATCTGTGTGTGGGAGTGGTTGGGAAGGAGATTCTTTAAGCAGATAGGGCCCACAAAAGCTCTCTGGAGACTCAAACCTCTGTTCCAGTCCTGCCTTGGCCACTGTGTGACCTTCTCTGAGCCTCGGTGGCCTCATCTGTGAAAGGGGATCAGTAATACTCTGGAACTTGAGGGCCGTTGAGTTGCTGATGTGTGGGTCATGTTCAGTACCAGTGTCCTTCTGGGTAGGCCCGATGCTTGGGTATCCCGGTGGGGTCAGTCCTTGGAGGAAACCTCCTGAAACCCATATCTCAGCTATTCTCTTCCCTGGGCTAGCAAGACCCAGCTTGAACCCCTTAACCTGGGACTCAGGGCCTCCAAGAACTGCTCCTTGCCAACCTCTCCAGCCCCTTCTCCTGCCTGACCCACCACCCTCTCTAGTGATGGCGTGTAGCACTGCCTGAAATGCCCTCCTAGCCTCATCTTCCTCAGCTGGAGAATTACCCGGGCTTGGGGCCCAGCTCAGAGTTCCCCTCATTGGGGAAGCCTTCCTTGATCCCACAGTTGGGTTGGAGCCTCTTCTGACTATTTCAAGTCCCAGTGCTGACAGCCCTGGTTCCACCTTGGACTGTACTGTCTCTGGGTCCAGACGTCTGGGGCCCCCTGGAGGGCACAAAGTGGCTCTTGCTCATTTCTCTTTTGCCAGCACCCTGCACAGGGCTGAGCTGAACTGAGAGAGCAGTAGGAACCCCTATCCCCTGCCCCCCTGCCCCCCTGCCCCCAGCTTTCCCAGGGAAGGCATGTCTACGGTGGAGCTCCGTGTCATCACAAAGTAGAGGGAACTAGAATCCAGTCATTGAGGTAGGTGACACAGGTTGTCAGAACAGTGTGTTCTGGGACACTACAAGACCCAGAGTGTGCAAGCTGAAAACTTTGATTTCATCCTGAAGGCCATAGGGAGCCATGAAAGGTTTATGGACAGGGAACATCCATGGTTAAAGCAGGATTTCAGAAAGATCTTTCTGGCTGCCAGGTGGAGAATGGATCAAGTAGTGCTATACAAGGAGGTCAGATAGAGACACCAGAACCATCCAGGCATTATTTATACTCTGAGCCCTTGATCCCTCGGCCAAACACTTCCCTCAGCCCTTAGGTGCTCGGGGTGAGGAATTTGGGGACACTTAGGACTCTCCCTTCCCCAGTGGGAGCCAGGAGACCTGCAACTGATCCCATCCCAGCTCTTCCCCCAACTTGCTGGGTGACCTTGGGGCAGTTCCTGCCCTGCCAGCCTTTAAAAGGAGGCCAGCACTGGTCAGGTCCTGTGTCGAGAGTATGGGCTTGCGGAGGCCACCACACGAAAGAATTGTCAACCTCCTCTCCTTCCTGCCTTGGAATGTCCTGGGGTCGAGCCAGAGGAGTTGGAGGATCACACTGGGCGACCTTCATAAATGGTTGGCAGGCTTGGGCTACAGAGTGAGGGTATGACCCCTCCATTCCTATCTCTTCCTGCCCAGGATGCACAGGGCTCTGGGGCTTCTGGAGCCGCTAAGGACCAGCTAAAAGAGTACGAGAAATCACCAAGGCCTCATGGGTGAGTGCTTTGATTTGGCTTCTTTCCTGGCTGTAGCCCTTAGAGAGGCCACGGTGCCCCTCTAGGTGTCAGTTTTGCCATCTGTAAATTGGATGTGACTATCCTTGTACCTTCAAATGCAAGGTTGCTATGACGATTCTTAAGACAGTAGTCAGGAAAGGGCGTTGTAAGCGGTGGAGTGCAACGCACAGGGAGAAGTGTGATATTCAGAGACTTCAATGCGTTTTGAAGATACTAGAACATGGATGCAGTAACAAGGGGTTGTGCTAGTTACTGGAATTTTAACTACTGACTGCCTTCCTCCCCCTGTGCCCCCTCTGCAGAGGCAGCTTACTAGGAACAATTTATAAAAGTTCCTTATTTTGTCCTCTACCAACCCTATGACAGAGGAATTATTACCCCCATTTTGCAGATGAGGAATGAGAGGCTCAGAGTTTCCTTCCCAAGATCACAGAGCTGAGGTGAAAGCTAGGGCTTCTGCCTCCCTGACCCAACTTACCTCTCCCTGTTCAAGACAGAAGTTCCATCTGAGTAAGGCCTGCTCCTCTGGCTTTCAGGCTGAAGGAAGTTTGAATCTTGCCCGGGAAACGTGACTTTAGGTCTTGCTCGTGGCCTGATGAACTATGCTGCTCACAGGACCAGGGAAGCCCCGCTGACCCAGCGAGAAAGGTGGAGGCTCTCCTAGTGAAATCCTCTCTCTTCCTGAACTGTCTCCTGTGGGCCTGGCTGGTGCACTCTTTGACCCACACCTTCCTTTGGCTGCCTTTGGGTCCTCAGTCCTGGCCTCTCCCAGCCATCCGGTCCTGATGGGGTGAGGCTGGCTGTGGGGCCTTCCCTGACCTCTCTGCTCATCCTCAAGGTCAGTTGCAGGACTAGACCAGTCTGCTTTCTCTCCATCCGTATCACCCAGCACAGGCTGGGCACAGAGCAGGTGCCAGGGAGTGCTTGGGAAATGAATGACCGTGTGGAAGTGAGTGTGTAGTGGAAGAGGGGGGCCTTGCTCCATGGGGAGCTACAGTTGGTGCTTGAGCAGAGGAGTTCCTCCACTCCCCTGTTACAGCATCTCCTAGGCCTGAGTATTTCTGGTCCAGAGTGAGTAGCTGGAGTCCCTGATGGGAGGGTGGGCAGCCTGGGCCCTCCTGGGCAGCTGCTTCCTCCTTGGGCCCCTACCCTGGCACCCTGGCCCTGGGTTTACAGTGGCAGCAATACTGCTTGGGCCCTGGAGCATGGGAGGAGGGCCTCCTTCAAGCCTCCTTCAAGCTCCCCTCCCTCAGGGGAGGCTCCTGGCGTTGCTCTAGCTTCCTGGTGAGTGCCCGGCGTCCCCAGCCCCAGCTGCGGGAGGAGGAGTCTTGCTATGACTGTGCTGTGGGCCGGCAAGGATGCTCCCCATCTCAGAGAATCCAGGGCTAAGGGACCAGTGCCTCTCACTAGACCATTACATGTGTAGTCTCCTCCTTGGTCTCCCTCCCTTTAGACCCCTCTGTTCTATCCACTTTGCATGTGGCACCATCATTGTCAAGGTCACTCTGACTATGTCCTTCCCTGCTTAAGCCTGGCCATGGCTCCCCATTGTCCTCAGGATAGAGGCTGAGCTCCTCAACCTGGCATTCAAGCCTTTTCATGTGAGTCCCTCAGGCCCACACACATTCTGTGCCACCAACCCCTCCATACCAGTCTCACATGACCCGAGGGCCACACTAGCACACCACTAAGTCTTTGCACACGCTCTTCTTTCCGCCTTCAGTGCCTTCCTCCCTTTCTCGTCCACCTGCCAAACTCCTAATCTTCCATCAGGTCCCAGATCAAATGATCCCACCTCTGCGCAGCCCCCACAGGCTGGTTAGGAGTTCCCCTGGGCTCTGTGGCTCCTGGGCTTCCCTTGGTCGTGGCTTAATCACCCAAGTGGACCTAGTCCATGTCTGTGTCTTTCTCTCCATCCAGAGTGGAGCTCCTGACCAAGTCTGATCTGAGTCTGGGTTTGCGGGGTCTCTCTGCGGTTGGGCACATGGGGACACTGGCAAGTGTTTGCTAAGACTCTGTGGCTCCAGGGACAGTGATCTATGATTACATTGCTCTGAGAGTCCAGACTCCTGTGGTTTTGAGAATCTCAAAACCAAAGGCTATCAGAGGCAGTGAGTAACAGACCTGAAGAAACACTTAGAGCCAGAGACTCTTGGAATTGGACTGTCAGAACCAACGAACTCAGGGCACCTGGGTGGCTCAGATGGTTAAGCGTCTGCCTTCGGCTCAGGTCATGATTCCGGGGTCCTGGGATCGAGTCCCACATCGGGCTCCCTGCTCCTTGGGAGCCTGCTTCTCCCTCTGCCTCTCTCTCTCTCTCTCTCTGTCTTTCATGAATAAATAAATAAAATCTTTAAAAAAAAAAAAAAAAGAACCAATGAACTCAGAATTCTGGAAGCACCCAGAGTGAGACAGTCTCAGAATCACAGACTTACTTGTATCCTGTTCTATACTTTTGTACTTTTTTTCTACCTTGGCTTTCCCAATTCTCCCCTTTTCCTTCCAGGCTGGACCCTTCCTACTTCTCTCCAGACCTGACCACAGCCCCTTCCAAGAGCCTTCCTTGCCTACTCTGACCGTGACTTCTGCCCCCCTCCTGGTTACCCAGGAGGGCCCCCTGGTGAAAAGGGTTCCTGTGTCTCTTTGCTAGGACAGGTAGATGCAGCCCCCACATCAGGACAGGAGCATGATTTGCTAGCTGCATGGAGCACCACCTGCTCCCTTGTCTTACTCATTCCCTAGGAGCTGTCTGATAGAGTGGTGATTCTCCCCATTTGATCAGTGAAGAACTCGAGGCTCAGAGAGGGGAACTGACTTGACCAAGATTGCACAGCATGTGTGGTTCTAAGTTGGAGCCTGAACTCAGGGTTCTTTTTCTTGAGCCTGGCTAGAGGCATTTGGATGTGACAGGTCAGGGTGGAGTCCAGGGCACTGTGGTTCTGAACTGGTTCAGGTTAGCAGTGTGTCTCTAGAGCACTGGGCTGGGCTGGGCTGTGCTGGGTTGAGGAAGGACAGGTAGTTTGGAGTCCTGCTCAGGGCTAGGGGTGAGGGTGCCCAACCCCTCACTAAATATAATTAGAACACCAGACCTTGAGTAAGGCCCTTTCTCTTAAGGGGTCTCAGTCTCCCGACCCGTAACGTGGGACGCCAGCCTGGTTGACCTGAGACCTATATGCACATGTTCTCCCAGTGCGTGGCCCCCACAGCCAGGATTCTAGGGGCTTCCAAGAAGGAGAGAGACCTCCAAAAGGGGCTGCCAAACCCAAAGGTCTCCTGGGGGAGGCTGCAAAGTCTTCACACAACAGCACCTGCTGATAACATCTGAGGTTACCCCTCAGCTGTTTCCCCAGATCAGCCCCAGTGCTTGTGGTGCAGAAAGCACACCAAGCAAAGTGGGGAGACTATTGGCCTTCAGCCCTGTGGGGTATATTTGGGGGGGCGTGGAGAATAACTTCCGAGGTCCTTTGTGTCCTCCTAGCCAGCCTTGCCTCTCTGCTTCCCTCAAGCCACAGGGGTGACTGTCGGTTCCCGAGACATACTATGTGATCTCTTGCTCTGGTTTTTTGCTCACTCTGCTTCTCTTCTCTTTCCACTCACCTGACTCCTCTCCATCTTCCAAAATGCAGGTCAGGTGTCCTCTCCTCCAGGAAGCCTTCCCTGACCACCCCACCCCCAATTCCCATAAAGGACCCTCTTGGCTGCTTCAACCCTGGTGCCTCTGCTTCCTTCAGCCCTGATCACCCTGAGTTGTCATCACCTGTTTCTGGGCCTTCCCCCGTCCTCCCCTGTGCTTTCCACCTTGACAGTGAGCTCCTTGAGATCACAGAAGGGTCCAACCCACCTTGGAGTCCCCAAGTGCCCTGCATGGGGACAGGCATAGAAATGGCAACCTTTGTAAAGGGTGAGTGAATTAAGGAGTATAGTGGGGTCTCGTTCCTGCACGGGGTCCCTGGACTGCCCTCCCTTCTGAGGATGGCCTTCAGGGTGGGAAACTTGATCTATAGCCAGTCTGGCTGTGACCTTGCTACTCTGCCCATGATTTTTGTGGGTTTCCTGCCTGTCTTGTCTTCCTGGGATGTTCCCATCCTCCCTGCCTTCCCCACCTGCTGAAATCATATCTTTTTAAATTATTTCGTAAAGTGAGTCTAAATCATCTCCTTTAACTGTCTCAACAACCTTATGCAGTGGGTGCTCTTCTTAGATTGTAAGGAAATTGGGACTCCGGTCATGGAGCTGAGACTCGTCCAGGTACCACAGCTGGGAATGGCAGCCCTGGGATTTCCCACCTGCCCTCTCCTGCCCCTCAGTGGTGTTCTGGGTCCAGGTCCTCTGTTTCCCCTCATAGCACCTCACCCCCAGCAGAGGCAGGTTGCAGGGGTTTCCAGAGTGGTGATGTCACACTGCCCTGCCAGGCTGGACAGGGCCAGCCAGATAGGCGGGGGAGTGGGCAGTGCATTCATTCTGGAGCTGCCCTAGTGGAGAAGCTGGAATGTTGTCCAACCGCCCTGGAAATTCTGCAGCCAGCCTGGAAACTGCCTCAGGCACTCCTCGTGGCTTTGCGTTAACTAGCCCGGGGCTACAAGGAGAAAGCTGGAGGTGGAACCAGGTAGAGAGGGCAGGTGGTCTGCCCCTCACTCACTGGTGACCTTGGATGAGATCTTGGGCGACCCTTTCCGGCCTTAGTTTGTTGTTGTTGTTGTTTTGATTTGTGAAATGGGTACAATAACCATCAGGGCTGCTTCACTCTGAGGAAATACCAGGAAGAGTAGATTCTAGTACCTAGAGCCCTAGAACACTAGGGTGTTCCCTCTGGCAGAGAACTGACCAGACAGGCAGAGCCATGGAGCTCAAAAGAGGGCTGGTCGGGGAGCTTCCTGGAGCAGAGGATCTGGGCTGTGGAGGGTAAGAGGTAGTGATCAGGGGCACAGCTCCTGAAGTCAGATCAAGACTGCATTTTGCTAGCTTTGTGACCCTGGAGAGATTAGTTAGCCTCTCTGAGCTTCTCAGGATTAAATGAGAAGAGGTCTACCTAATACGGACCTGGTACAGAGAAAGCATTCCACTCTTGTTATGATACATATGTTGGAAGATAAGGGAGGGCATCCCTGAGCAAAGATAGGGATTGCTCTCCCATGGGATTGCTTTTGCTGTGCTTGAGATGAGATGAGGTGAAGGCAGAGAGAGAGAGTTGTCTAGCCGGGTGGCAGGGGTTGGGTCAGCCAGGGCCTTGAATGCCAGGCTCAGGAGCTTGGACATTAGCCTGACGGCAATAGGGAGCCATAGAAGGGCTTTGAGCTCAACAGCAGATGGTCAGATTTGTGTTTTAGGAAGACCCATGACTGCAGTATGAAAGATGGACTGTAGGGATGGGGTGGGGGCGAGGAGACAAGTGAGTAGGCTGGTGCAGTGGTCTGGAGAAGAAACACAAGCCTGAGGCCATGGGCTGGGGCCATTGCACTGGTTGAACTGATAAGGCTCGGTGAGTGACCGGTGGGTTACACGCGGTTGGGAAGGGGCTGCAGTGTCAAGGACATATCAGAGTTTTATAGTGTGGAAGGATGGATAGTAGAGATCCTTCTCAGAAATGGGAGGAATGGCCTTGAGAAAGTGCTCTGCTCCACCTTCGTCTGTTAAGTGAGGGCATCTCCTAAGGAGAAGAAGATGGGGTGGAGTGGGATGAAAGGTGAAGCTCTTTCCTTGGTCACTGGACTCTTCAGCAGGTTGGCAAATGGCTACCGGCTGGCTGCCCCGAGTCAGCCTGAGGCTCCAGGGACAAGGTGCGCTAGGAGAGCAGTGACCTGGGGGCATTTCCCCCATGCCACACCTCCTATCCCCTGCCCGCAGCCAGCTGTCTCCTCCTCTCTTCTCACTGCCCCCCATGCTTGCACTTTGCTTCCAGCCCAGGGACCTGGCTTTAGCTGTCTCGGACCCACTCCCCCGTTGTAGGGAAATGAAGCAGATGGAAAAAGGAAGGGGATGTCCTTTTTCTCCTCTGATGAGTCTGAGGTTCTAGTGGGTGCTGGGACTTGCACATCCAGAGGGGTCCCTCCACCAGGTAACCACCCCCTCAATGAAACCTTGTGCCTGGTGTGTGTGAGGGCCTCGCAGACAAGACAAGAGCCGGGGCCAGAATCCAGGAGGCCTTCGTTCCAGTCTTGGCTCTGTCCCTGGCCTATGGTGCGATCGTGTGACAGGGCCTCAGTTTCCTCCTCTGTCAAATGGGAGTTTGGTGCACGTGATTTCTAAAGGCTGTTCTAGGCCCCGTCTAGGACGGTGTGTGTGTGTGCACGCGCGCGCGCGCACGGTGTATACATCTGAATGTGACTGTGTATGTCTCTGGGTATCTGGGTACGTCCATGCCCGTGTGTGTTCATGTGTGTTTATAATACCTATGGGGGGAGTGATTAGAGGTGGGACAGGGAGGAGGACTCCAGATAGAGGCATAGCTTGAGCAAAACCGTTGGCGTAAGGACTGTCGAGCGTATACCAGGCAAGGAGGGTGTTGACTGCTACTGTAGGGACTGAAGCACAGACCAGGATGGAGGGAGGGGGCATTGGAGACGCAGCTCAGCTCTGCAGGATGTGGGGAAGACCTTCCTCAGCAGAGCCACACTCCTGTGAAAGGGGCTGCCCGGGGAGGGGGACTGGGAACAACCATCCCTGGACCACGTGAGCCGAGGGTGGACAGCTAGGGAGTGCGGGTGGGCAGAGGGCACTCCTACTGGGACAAGCGGGCACTGGAAGCAGGCCTGGGAGGGCTCTGCCTGGCTGACTCCTGCCACCAGGAGCCCAAGAGTGCACACTGTCTCCACTTCCCACAGAGCCCACGGCGCGGCCTGCCCTGAGAAATGCTAGAAGCTGGGTGCAGTCCCAGGCCAGGGGACCTGTTTTTCCTATTTCCTGAAGAATTCCCTGCGTCCTGGTCCAGGCCTGCTCATTCATGAGTGAGGGACCCGAGCAGGCGCTGAGCATCCTGACTGAGAGCAGGGGCTGACCAGGTATGGGTGTGCAAGGGTGGGCTCCACTGGCTGGGAGGCTCATGCAGCCTCACTCGTGCACGTGTATATCCTGAACCGGGGTTCAGTAGAGGGGATCCCCACCCTGCTCCTTCATCCCAGGCTGTGATGAATTCAGGTTTCAGAGCCAGAGAGCCCTGGTATCAAGCCCATGTTCTCCAATTCCTAGCAGTGTGACCTTGAACAAATAGCTTGACCTCTATGGCAGCATCTACTGAGGAGGGGGGGTGGGGAGGGGTGAAATGAAGATGCTGCGTGGAAGCTGTTCAGCCCAGGCTTGGCCCCTACAAAGTGAGGGGTTGGGGGTAGAGGGCACCAGGACCAGGAACTCCTGATCCAGACCGACCCAGGGATGACCTGAGCCAGGGATGAGCAAGATAAAAGAATGTGCTTGGCTCAGACAGCTGACCCACCTCCAGAATGCCTAGGTCCGGTTCCCCTCCCCCTGGCATTTCCCTGGCCTGGCCAGAGAAGGGCAGGGCTCTTGAAAGAGAGGCACTCCAGGTGCCTGTCAAGGGCCGGAGCCAGGAGCAGGCCTCAGGTGAGTTGGTCCCCAGGAGTGTTCCCAGGAGGCCACCTAGGGTCCGCAGCTGAGAAATCTTTGTCAGGACAATTCTGGGAGGCCCTGAGAGGAATAAGGGAAAGGAGGGCCACTGTCATAAAGCTCAGCCTCCTCTGGACTCCTATATCTTCTTGTGCTTGCTTCATTCATTCATTCTCTCATTCATGTCATACCTGCTCTGGATCAGGCCTCTTGCTGGATGATTGGGACAGAGAAAAGAACCAGATGGACCCAGCCCTCTGGGAGCACCTGGAATGTGTTGGGTTAGAGAGTGGAAGGACAGATTCCCAACAGGGTGTGAGGAATATCGGGGGTTGTGGAGGGGGAGAGTTTCAGAGATAGGGTGACATTTGAGAAGAGCCTGGAGGGGTGGGCAAGATGAGGTACAGTGTGAGTGGGTTCTGGAAGGGCTTTCCAGGCAGAAAGAACAGCATGAGCAAAGGCAGGGAAGCCTGGCAGGGCACTTACAAGGCAGGGCCAGCCAGAACTGGGCACAGAGGGGCTGGCAAGTGGTGTTGGACAAAGTTAGGTGGAAGCTGGTCTCTAGGGAGCTAGGGGTGAGGCCCCGAGGGCATTGGGGGTGAGGAGAGGCAGAGCGGAGGGCCAAGGGAGAGGGCTGGGGATTTCACTGTCTTCATAAGCAGGGGTTGGGGGGGCAGGAGAGATGTACTCACAGGTTGGTGGACCAGCCAGTGGAGGGAGAGGGCAGGCAGGGTCATTCTGGACAGGGGCCAAGGCAATGGAGTCCCCAGCTGGCCTGAGAAGGTAGAGGCCAGGATGTCTTGAAACAGATGGAAAGGACAGCTTCCTCGGTTCGTGAGAGACTTGGGGAAGTCTCCACCCCGCTCACTAGAATTGGAGATTCCACCCTAGTGATTAGCAAGAAAATCTTTGTGTGGAGACACTGACTATGGCTTGGGGTGGGCAGGGGCAGGGGCAGGGTGGGGGGAGAGGGCCCTGACCCCGAGGAGAGACCTGCCAGGCCTAGGCACTGTCATGTCTGATAACGAGTGCCCCTCTCCCTACACCTGCTCCTCCTCCAGGCATCCGGCCAGCCTCCCTCGCCTGCCCCTCCCCTACCCAAACTCCCTCTGGGCCAGTCTCTCTGGCCTCTGTCCCTAACCCTTCCAGATCTCTCCCCTCTCAGGGTCCCCAGGCCTGGCCCCAGCTTGGGCCTTAGTGTCACTCCCTCGGCCCGCCACTCTCCCCTGCTGTACAGCCTCCCCCATTGGTGACCTGAGAGAGCTTCCTGAAGATTGCAGGAGAAGGCCACATCTGGGCTGAGCCTTGTAGCTCATACCACCACAGTGTACCTACTGTGTGCCAGGCGCTACTCCAAACATTTTACACAAATCAAGTGACTCAGTCCTCACAGCAGTTGTATGATGTGGGTTAATGGCCACATTTTACAGATGAGGCAACAAAGGTGGTCTGGCTCCAGAGGCCAGGTTCTTAACCACTGGAGTTTGCTGTGCTGAAGGATAAAAAGTTGTCATTGCAGCAAGTGGAGGTGAGGGGTGTGAATGGAGTCCAGGTTGAAGGAGCGCCATGAACCATTGCTGGGAGTGTGTGTTCGGTGCGTGCAGGAAACCACAGGTCCCAGAGAATGGGGCTGGTGTGGCCGACAGCGGCTGGGTTAGGGAAACCTCCAGTGCCAGACCAAGGAGGAGCAGGGTTTTTGCCTGAGAATAGGCAGGAGCCACAGAGGGTTTCAAGCAAAGGAATGACTTTGTCTTTACAAAGACCCCTCTGGATTAGGGGGAACTGAGGCTAGAGGCAGGAGGGGTGGAGGCAGCACTGAACTGCATGGAGTAGGGGTTGGGTACAGGAAATGCTTTAATGCCGGGTCCTGAGGCCTGGCTCTGGGCAAGAGGGGTCCCAGTAGGCCAACCCTGGCCAGAGATCCCCCTGGCAGGGGGAGCTGCCCCCTCTCAGCTTGGCACCACAGAATCTCCCTGCTTCCTCACCCTGGATCAGCCCTGCCTCCTTGAGGAGGAACCTGCCTCTGTGGGAAGGAGGTGCACGCTCCCTTCTTCCCGGTGGCACCTTTGCTGACAACAGGAGACAGAGAAGATTCTGGGGTCGGGGGGATGGGGGATGGGGAGAGAAGGGAAACTGAGGGACCTATGTGTCTTTCAGCCCCCTAATCTCAACCTCAGGGGCCCTGAACTATTGCTTCCAGGCTGGGCAGGAAGCTCATGGTCTAAGAGAGTGGATGTTACCGGCCCTACAGAATCTGCAAGTCCCAGCCTCCCAGGACCTCAGGTTCCAAAATTGTGTACAGGTCCTAGATTCCTAGAACTGGGAGCACTCACGTGTCATCTGCCCTCTCCGGCCTCCCAGACACACCCACACACAGGACACAGACCTTTCCGCAGGCTCTGCTAGAAGAGCCGCTTGCATACCCCCCAAGCAGTGAGGTCACTACCTCATTCCTATAGCCCCTTCCATTGTGGGGTGGACCTGGATAGGAATTGCAGACATCCCTAGCTATGTGACCTTGGCCAAATTATTTGAATGATCTGTGTCTTCGACTCTTTAGTGGAAAACTGGGCATGATAACCTGGTTTCCAGAAGCATGTTGTAAAAATGGAATGAAATAACATTTATACAGCATACCTAGTAGTAGGGTTTGAAAAATATCAGCTCCCTTATGGGGCGCCTGGTGGCTCAGTCAACTGAGCGTCTGCTTTTGGCTCAGGTCATGATCCCAGGGTCCTGTTTCTCCCTCTCCCTGCCATTCCTCCTACTTGTGCTCTCTCTCTCTCTCTGTCAAATAAATAAAATCTTAAAAAAAAAATATATCAGCTCCCTTTGCCCCTTCCCATTCTTAGAAAGCTATTCTTCGTGTTTGTCCCAAATCTGCCTACCTGCTATGACTTCCAACCTGCCCCTGGGACCTTTGGGCACATCTTTGCCCTCCAGACTGGGATTTCTGTCCCCTGCCTCACAGCTGAGAGAGAGCTCTTACTGGTCCCACTGGGGATACGGAGAGGAGTAAGGTGGACAGCCTCCGGGTGCTCCCTCTCTGGGCGGTCAGGCCCCCTGGTTGTGTTATATACCCGCTGGGGACGAGGTAGAAGATCCTCAAGATAGTGGTGGTGTGTGAAGAGAAACTAGGTAGACCTGGGGGAAGCTTAATTTGCCCCACAAAAGAAGTCCCCCTCTGCTCCCATCCCCATCTCTGTCCCAGACTTCCCTGGAATCTTCAGGAGGGTCACTGTCCCATCTGGTAGCCTCATAGTCCAGGGAATAGACTGCCATTTACAAATGCAGAAAGTGCCAGAATATAGGAGTCCCTAAAAACTATTTGCCAAGAGGTGAATGAATGACTAACGGGGGAGACCCTTAGAAATACTCCCTCAAATGCCAAAATACCAGGCACGGGGCCAGAGCCTCTCCAGAGAGTGGAAAGATGAGCTAAAGGAAAGAACTTTTTTTTTTCTTTTAAAAGAGGGAGAGAGAGGGTTGGGGGACAGAGGGAGAGGGAGAGAGAGAATCGCAAGCAGGCTCCATGCCCAGCACAGAACCCAGCGAGGGGGCTCAATCTTACAACCCTGAGATCATGACCAGAAATCAGAAGTCAGACATTTCCTGACTGAGTCACCCAGACGCCCCTAAAGGAAAGAACTTTCTAATGCCTCCCGGAGGGTAGGGGCTGCCCTGTGGCCAGAAATGCCTCAGCAGGCAGTGGGCACTCGGTGTGAGGTGGATCCAGTCATCCTTAAAGGCCCCTTTCTGTGAATCTGAGATGACACTGCTCGGGGACCCCCAGCTCCTCAGATTCTAGAGCTCAGGATCCTCAATCTAGAATTCTGTGCTCCTGAGGTTCTAGAGCAGGGTCGCCAAAAATAAATTTTTTTTTTTTTAAGGCCAGATGGTAACTATTTTAGGCTTTGGGTAACATATAGTCTCTGTCACAACTGTTCAACTCTTCATAAATAGATGGGTATGATTATGTTCCAATCAAGGTTTTTTGTTTTGTTTTGTTTTGTTTTACAGAAATAGACTGGTGGGCTGCATCTGGCCCTCAGGATGTAGTTTGCCTACCCCTGTTCTGAAGTTTTAGAGGTACGTGGCCCTGATATTCATGGATCCCAGGCCTTCTCGAAGCTCTAGTGTTTCACGGTTCTGGGCCTTCTGGGTCCAGGGAGAGAGCCAGGTCGGATGGCTACAAAGACCTTGAACGTGGTTGGGCAGATCTGAACCAAGGGGATCTGTGGGTGCGTGGGGCCCCTCATGGTCCCGGTCGGGTGGCTGTCAGGCCTCCCCCCCTGAGCCCCGGTCATGACCCTGACCGCTCTTCCCCCCGCCCCTCCCCCTTCAGGGCGATGGCCACAGGCCTGGGCCGCTGGAACGGCACAGTCAATGATTCCTGGGAAGGGGACGAGCTGGGCTACAAGTGCCGTTTCAATGAGGACTTCAAGTACGTGCTGCTGCCGGTGTCCTATGGCGTGGTGTGTGTGCTGGGGCTGTGTCTGAACGCCGCCGCACTCTACGTCTTCCTGTGCCGCCTCAAGACCTGGAACGCGTCCACTACGTACATGTTCCACTTGGCCGTGTGCGACGCGCTGTACGCCGCATCCCTGCCGCTGCTGGTCTACTACTACGCCCGCGGCGACCACTGGCCCTTCAGCGTGGTGCTGTGCAAGCTGGTGCGCTTCCTCTTCTACACCAACCTCTACTGCAGCATCCTCTTCCTCACGTGCATCAGCGTGCACCGGTGCCTGGGGGTCCTGCGCCCGCTGCGCTCGCTGCGCTGGGGCCGCGCGCACTACGCCCGCCGCGTGGCGGCCGCTGTGTGGGTGCTGGTGTTGGCCTGCCAGTCCCCCGTGCTCTACTTCGTCACCACCAGCGTGCGGGGCGGCCGCATCACCTGCCACGACACCTCCGCGCCCGAGCTCTTCGGCCAGTTCGTGGCCTACAGCTCCGTCATGCTGGGCCTGCTCTTTGCCGTGCCCTTCGCCATCATCCTGGTGTGCTACGTGCTTATGGCCCGGCGGCTGCTGAAGCCGGCCTACGGGACGTCGGGAGGCCTGCCGCGGGCCAAGCGCAAGTCAGTGCGCACCATTGCCGTGGTGCTGGCCGTCTTCGCGCTCTGCTTCCTGCCTTTCCACGTCACCCGCACCCTCTACTACTCCTTCCGCTCGCTGGACCTCAGCTGCCACACCCTCAACGCCGTCAACATGGCTTACAAGATCACCCGGCCACTGGCCAGTGCCAACAGTTGCCTTGACCCCGTGCTCTACTTCCTGGCGGGGCAGAGGCTCGTGCGCTTTGCCCGAGATGCCAAGCCACCCTCAGATCCCTCTCCTATTGCCCAGGTTCGCCGCAGAGGGGGCCTGCGCAGGTCGGACAGGACTGACATCAAGAGGACAAAAGATGTATCGACCAGCAGTGAGGACTCTAGGCGGACAGAGTCCACACCGGCTGATGGTGAGAACACTAAGGACATGCGGCTGTAGGACCTGAACCCCTCAGGCCTGTGCAAGTTAATATGGGGAGGGGGTGCTGTAGGAACTAGGACTTCTTCAGATGGGATGGTCTCCCTAGATAGGGCCCATTCGTGACTCATGCCTGATGGTCAAGGGAGCCATGACGTCAATGCTCTGTCATTTGGCAGGGGCTCAGAATGTTCTCTGTGGTCCAGAGATCTCAACAGTCCCTATGACGCCAGTCACAATTTGTATGTGTGAGCTGGGGAATAAGGCTTCAAGAAAGGCAAGGGTAAGGGGCCAATGCTGCCCCTGGCCTGACTCCCACGTAAATAGCTGGCTGTGCCTGCCAGGGTATCCAGCCTGATCAAGTCAAATGGAGAAACAGGCCCAGAGGGGAAAGTGACTTATACCAAGGTCACAGTCTGGGCCTGAGCCACCTAGGAGGGGCAGGGTTTCAGGCTGACCGAAGGACCCTGGTAAGGGGTCAGGGCTGAGCCAGAGCTTCCTACAGAGGGGTCTAGGGCAGGTCTGGATGCCCCACTGGACACACCTCTGAGGAGGAGCCCCATCCTGAGGGACGAACGTAATGTCAGGGAACCGATGTCATAAACCCATCTGGAGGCTCCCCTGGGCTGGGAGCCAGTTGGAGGCTGTAACTTCTACTAAAGTTGTTGCCTGCTGCGCTGTGCCCTATGGTATGGTTTGAGGATGAAGATACGGCCTAAGAAGCTCTCACCATCCACACTGGGGTCCTTTCTCCAACCCGTACTCTTGTGCCACCTGCCTTCCCACTAGCTGCCTCAGCAAACAGGAGACAGATGGGGTCCTGTTCTTGGAATCTTCCAGTTGAGGGCTTAATGGCTATGACCAGTCGTGTTGGTAAATGTTAAACCGTCTAACTGGCTCTCCAGGGGGTGAGGGGAACCCCTTATTTGTAGCCTTGCCAACTGCCATGGTGCAAATATGCCTGCCTTGGCCAATTTCAGACTACTAATGTGATGTCAGCCTCCTTGCAAAATTCCTGAAAATTTTGGAGCAAGCGGGTCCCAGATGCTCCAGCACACCATGGAAAACGCTGAGTGGTTGGGGCTGTGGACCAGGGGCTCAGGGAGGCTTCCTGGAGCGGGGGACGCTCCTGAGCTGTAGCTTCTGAGGAAAGCAGTTCATCAGAGAAGAACATCCAGGTGCAGGGTGCATCCTGGGCAAAGACATGGGGACAGGAAATCAGGCTAAGCAGGAACTGGAGGCAGGCCGGGCAACCGGCACTCAGGCTCACAGCAGGAATGAGGCTGGGGGGTGGGGCACAAGGGTACCAAGACAGGGCTCCCTCCTTGCCTTTACCTGAGGTTTCCTTTGTGCAGGGGCTAAGTATGGGAGAGATCCACTTCTCTTCCTGTCCCGTCCTCTGCCTCTTGGGAAAATCCAGCTATATGGCATTATAGTTGGTGCTCAGCTTGGGTCAGGGCTTCGGGTGAGGGAGATCTTTCTCACCTGTGACAGATTCTGGGTCCAGCCAGGATCACTGCGGAGATTTGTAGAGCTCAGCTGAACAGGGCCCAGCTCAGCCTTAGGGCAGGGGTAGGGCAAAGCTGACAGGCTTCACTCTTAATCTCGGATGTAAAGACTCACTCCCTCTCCCTCTGGGAGACCCCTTGCCCTATCGGCCCACTTTGCCTGAGAGAAGATTCTTTCCCCACCCAAATTCTGCCTGCCTCTTATGACTTCTTCACCCTTCCCATTCTACTTTGTCAGAATGGGGCATCCCCCAAGGGTCCTCTATTTAGAGTCTAGCTCCTCAGCTCCCTCATGCAACAGGGACCCATCACAAGCCATGACCCAGGAAAATTACTCTGCATTGCAATGTGGGTGACCTGCTCAAAGTAGTGTGAAATGCTCACCTCCCATATTCTAGGTCCTATACTTCTGTTAATGTAACCAGAGTCCCCGTGAGCTTTTTTGTGACTATCTTTTGCAGACTGTCCTTGAGCCTTTCCTGCAGGCCCAAGCCTATCTCTTTCCTACCAGCTGCTGCTCAGGCTGAACCCCATCCTAGTTTATAGGAACCCCATACCCAGGTAAGATTACACCCAAGAGTGTAAATGCTGGGCTATGATTCCCTCAGCCCTGCTTAGACCCAGAGGCAGGAGGTTATACATCGTGATTTTGGGGACTCCTGAGTGTGCATCTGTGGTTGGGGGTAGGGCTGTGGCCACCAAATGCCCAAGTACCCTTAGTTCCCATTTCTTTCATGTCCTGCCTACCTACTCCTCAAGCAGTTGTCCTGGAGACCCTGAGAACCCATGGCCCTACAGCACATGGAGCCAACACTATGGCTGAGCCCCAGGAAGCCTTTCTTGAACCAGCTGCCTGCACATATCTAAGGACAAAGGACCTAGGGAAAAGGAGAGCCCTACTCACCATCTAATCCAGTAGCAGACACTGGTGGGGGTAGGGAAGTGAGACTCTAAGGGAACCAGGGACAGGCCCAGGGTTCCACCCCTGGGCCCCAGTCAGACTGCCTGACCCCTCAATGTGGATGTCTGGCCTTGCTGCTCAGGGCCGAAACCATCCACCTAGCGGGTGAGGTTCCTGACCCTCCTGCCTTGTGCTATTTTCAGCCCGAGTAAGAGCAGGATTTTCCACTCCCAGCCCCAGACCATTGTCCAGTAGTGACGTGGGGGGACCTGCCTGCTCTCAAAATATCTCCTCTTACTCACTGGGCCTCTGTGCTCCCTCCCAACCACCCCACCTCCTCACCCTGACATCACTTCCTGGGGCTGTTGACTCTTGAAGGCCACTGTGAAAAGGCATAGCCACCTGACAGGGACCCCAGGGATTATCCAGCCCAGCTGTAGACTTGAGAGGGGTGGGGCCTTGCCCAAGGTCACTCAGCAGGTCAGCGTGGCACCTGGATGTGTGCCAGGGGCTCAGGCTGTCCCTGCTGCTCTGCTCCCTTTAGTTCAGGTCAATGCCTTTGTGGGATTCCTGTCATCACCCTCACTGCCCCAGCTCTCCCCACCCTGGTGGATGGAGCTGGTGGGCGGAGCTGTGGCACTGAGGCCAGGGGCATAGAAGAGGAGGGGGGGGCAGTGGGCGGGGGGAGGAACTAGTCTTGGTGAGCTCTGCATCCAGGACGCGGCCCTGGCACACCGGGGGTCTCTGCCCTGGGGGGCAGGTGACCCAGGGCCCAGGAGGGAGGTTAGGTCCCCAAAGCTACCCCTCTGCGACCACCCTTGTCATGACAGACTTGAGCTGTTCCGTTCAGTCAAGCTCATGAGGAAGGGTACTCATGTATTAACGCAGGCCCCAGGCACCTCTTGTCTCTATTATTTATTCTTCCCCACAACTGTGTGAAATAGACATTATTATCCCCATTTAGCAGAGGAGGGGATAGGCTCTGAGAAGTGAGGACTTGCTCCAGGCTATACAGGCAGTCAGGGGGCGAGTCACGATCGAATCTGAGTCCATCAGATGCCCAGATTAGTTCCTTTCCAGCATCCCATTCCACTTGCAACCTCTGCTGGGCAGGAGGGTGTGTAAGCAACCCTCCGTGGGAATTCACGATGAAAGGGGCAGTATAGTGGGGGTGGGGGTGGGAGCACAGACCCGGAGCCCATACCACCTCTGTCTGGAAGTTATCTCCACTTCCTGCAGCTGTAGCACCTTGGGCAAGTTACTGAACCTTGCAGGGCCTTGGTTTTCTCATTTCCAAAAGGACGTACCACCTCCCACACAGGGCATTGGATCAATACGCACGAAACACTTGGTAAGCATTTACATGGCAGGCATGGTGCCAAGGTGATACAGAGGCAAACCAGCTGGACCCTACCCTCATGGAGTTGACATAATGTAATATATAACCGCACTAGGATACGTTATTGAAGGAAAGGAATGTCCAGCCAGTGAGCAACAGTGGGCCTCCTGTGACCCTAGGATGGAGGAGGAGGAGGAAAGCAGGTCTACCCTTGGCACTGGGTGGCATTCCGGCCCATGAGCCTGTGTGTGTTTACAGAACCTTGTCCCTGTGCCAGGCTGTGAGAGGGCAGCAGGGAGAAGCAGAGGAGGAGGGAGGGAGGCCCTTGATATCGAGCTTCTGGAGCCAGCCCCTGTGGACCAGAGAGCTCCCACTCACCCATGGCAACAGCCATTTCTCCCTAACTGATGGTCCCCATCGTGGGGTGCTACAACTACTTCTTGGTTCAACCAAGAGCCCGGAGACCCAGGCTGCCAGGACCGAGAGCAGGCATTGAATGGGCAACTTTCGCTGTGTGACCGGAGGCTACCTGCCTGCCCTCTCTGGGCCACCCTCTGGAGCTTGGAGCCCTTCCCTCCCATGACCCAGTTGTCCCTGCCTCAGTTAGGGCATCAGCCACCTCGATCTTCAGCAAAGGCACAACTAACAGCCATTCCCCCAACCCCCTGGGCTCTCCGTTCTGAGGACTGGAGTGGGCAGCGATTCTCCCCTGGCATCAAGTGACAGAGAGGTAAAGCGACACCATTGGCACCCCACAGGGGCTTGGAGCGGAGCTGGTCCGCTGCCCGATGGCCCTGCCCCTTGCAGGTGGAGGGTGGAGTCTGGCCAGGAGTGCCTGAACTGCAGGGTGAGAGACGTGTTTGCCTTTCCACGCAGCATGTGCTGGTGAGGGGTGGAGAGTGGAGGGCAGATGAACCCCAGAAGCCAAGCTTTCCTCCTCCACTCCCCTGTGCACCATGTGCCTTGGTGAATCCCTTCGCCTCTCTGGGCCTCAGTTTCCCCATCTGCCATGGGGCTTGGCTCTGCCCAGCCGCTCTTCCTCCAATACAGGCTTCCTGAGTTTGCCTCTGTCTTGGCTCTCGTTCAGCCAGGTGTCCAGTGTCAGTCCTCTTCCAGCCAGGAACAATGGGCCGGGCTGGGCCAGTCACTCATGGCCCCAGACTCAGTCCCCAAGGGCTCACCCTGGACTATTTTCAGCCCTTGGAGATGGAGTCAGAAAGGATTTTCCACTCCCGGCACAATGGCTGCCCTGGACCATTGTCCAGCAGTGACCAGGAGACCCGCCCGCCCCAAAATATCTTCCCTGCCCCTACCCTCCGGGCCTCCCCAACTTGACATGGCTTCCCGGGGCTGTTAACTCCTGAAGGCTGTTGTGAAGCAGCGCGTGAGTCCCCTGGAAGACAGGGCCGGTTGGAATCAGTTTTCCCTCCTGGCAGGGACCCCATGGATGGTTTGACTGCTTGGGGGACAAGAGGCCCAGAGAGAGCTGTGCCTTGCCCAAGGCCACACAGCAGTCAGCGTGGGGACTAGATGCGAGGCCCCTGAAGCCTCCACTGCCCTCATCGGCACCGGCTGCGCCTTCTGAGAACTCACCTTGGAGGGCCTCAGGGGGGTGTGCTGGAAAGAGGCTTAAGGGACATGGGTGGAAGGGGGTGTATCTTGGGAACCTGGGGCACTCTACTCAGCCCTGTTTGTCGCGAATGTGGCTTTAGCTTGTGCTGAATTCGGGGTTACCAAGTTGTGGTTCTGGGAAAAGAAGGAGGTTGGGGGACCCAGGAAAGTCGAGGCAGGAGGAGCAGGGTTCTGGCCTAGCTCAGCCATCACCAGCTCCATGACCACAAATTCAATTTCTTTATAAAATGGAACTGCTAATACTTCTTTTTCCAGTTTACTGAACAGTGAGAATGCAGGAAGGCACAAACACAGCTATTTTATTTTCCTATCAGTACTGCCTGCTCAATGTCTAATTTCCCTTTCCCATCCATAAACTGTTTATGTGGCAAACTCCAAATATTTGAGTCACTTGTGGCTAACAAAGTTCATTCCAGCTTAAGGTTCCAAGCCCTACTTAATTTAATGCCCACCCCTCTTCTTCCCCCGTGCTGGGAGGACCCACCTCACCCCTCCTTTGGGTCCCTCTCTCCTCCGGATATCAGGCAAGGTGGGGAGGAGGAAAGGGACCAGTACACCTTCCCCAGGACTGCCACAGCCCTTTCTTGCTGTCCTTGCTTCTCTGGCTAGGACAGCATGACCAACAGTGCCCCTCCGAGTGGAGCCTTCCCAACAGCAGCCCACACCTTTGTGAAGAGTCTCTTCATTCACCCAGTCTGAGTGTGCCCCATCTTTCCTGCTGAGACTCTAACTCCTATGCCCCAGTCTCTTGAGTGACTTTCCGAGAGCACCTCTCACCTGGCTTGGTTCAGAACTCACAAACAGCAGGGATGTTTTCAGGGTCACTGAGCCCAGTGGTCAGCTTGTAGACTCAGCATGGAGGGTGGTAGAGGGCTGGGGTAATAAACTCTGAGAAGGCGTCTGACCCCAATTGTTTTCGGGTTTCTTTCAAAAGTAGGGTATTTTACCCCCTGTGTATCCTTAGGTTTATATCCTGGAGCCAAATTCCAAATCAGCAGCCACATGAAAAGTCCCACCTCATTGTGGGATTAAACTGTTAGACCAGCCTTTGTGACCAAAGCAACTGCAAAATGTGGGGGAGGAAATTCAAAGCCTACTGCATGGGTCACCACGCAGCCTGTACTAATGCGTGTGTGCGTGCGTGTACTTGTGCGTGTGTGTTTATGTGTGTGTTGAGTTGTCACATCTGTGTTCCAGGGAGAGTGCTGAGGAGGAAGGGCAGCCCCCACAGACACCAAGGAGATACCTAGAGACAGAAGAGCTTTGAGTGGACAGCCACCCTGGAGGAAGCAGAGGGAAGAGGGGCTGCCAGGAGGTCAAACTAATGGAAGGGGATGGTAGGGAGAGACGGGGAGTGGGGAGAGAACCCGGTGTGTGCGTGCTTCATGGCCCAAGTCAATTAAGTTCTCTATTCTTAATTTACTACTAAGTCCCCAGCAGCCAGCTCTGGGGACCCCTTTCTACTCCCTTCATTCCGCATTCTTCTCCCTTTTCCCCAGCTCCCATCCCTCCACACTCCCCATTTGCCTTCTCTTTTTGCTCCCCGTTCCCAGAATTCCTGGCAACAAAGGGAAGCAAACCGGGCAGTTCAGAGCATCAGACCCATTCCTTCCTTCTTGAGCCCTGGCTCCCCTCCCTTCTGCGGCTGTGCTTCTGACGCTGTAGGTGCCCAGTTCGCGGACGCTTCCCTGCTGCCCCCTGGTGGTCAGAGTGGCTGCCGACGCAGGACGGGGCCGGGTTGGGGGGGGGGCGGCGGGGGTGGGGAGCTGCTGAGGTCCAGACCTTGGCCTGTGGAATGATGAGAGGAAAAGGATCCTGCTGGCGGCCAGATTGTTGGAGAGTGCGAGGTGGGAGTAGGACTGAGAATTGAAACAGGGAACACAGTTTGCAAAACACACCCTGACTTGTAAAACAGGTAATAGTGCTTGATCAAGCCACGCTGTCCATCTCGGACTAAGCGCACACTTATAAACACCTATGTCCTTAGACTCATAGTTCCAAGAGAAGACTACAGACAAATAGATCTAATAGTAACCACTCCTGGAGGACTCCTGTGTTCTCAGCATAGGATTGCTGACCGCTCCAGCAAATCCCTGCTCTGCAGATTGTGACCAGTCTCTGCCAGAGACCATCCTTTGAGTGACTCTAGCCCCCCACGATCCTATAAGCACCCTTCTCTAACTCCCTGCTTTGGAGACACCCCAGGGATCCCCCAGTGTGAAGTCTTTGCTGCATCAAATAATAAGCGCAGCCTTGCTCGCTACAGGTGTGTTCCCGGTGGCGCTGACCCGCACTGATAAGAGATTCCTGGGTGAAAGAGTGAGAGCAGGTGACATTTCAGCTCTCTCTTCCAGCCTACCCACTCCCGTGGGCTCTCAGGGACTGCCCCATGTAGAACCCTACAGCCCCCAGCTGACCCATCATGTGTGCTCTGGCGCCAGGACCAAATGCCACCCTGTGGGTGTTTTTCTCCCTCGGAGGAAGCACACCATGTCCAGGTGTTGGCTTTGGCAAGACTGAGGGGCAGACCCAGCCACTCCATCTTCAGGGCATTGCCCCTGGCAGCCTCCCAGCTTGAGGTTTCAAAGATGCTGACTTGATCCTCTCTGGTTCTTCCAGGGCTGGGGGGTGTCCTTGAGGACGGTGCCATAATGTCCTCTGGCCTTGTGTGTCTCTTTGACCTCCTGCTTACCTTCAAGGCCCCAGACGGGTTCCCCATCTTTACTGGCTGTCAGGAAGACACCAAAGCTCTGGGTTTGAGGACACAGCTGAGTGTTTGGGAGAGGGGCTAGAGGCCCTCCTAAGGGGCTTTCTCAGGCCCCTGCCCCCAGCCCTGCCCCATTCCAATGCCTCCACCCCCACCAGAGCCCTGGACCTCTGGATTCCCCTAGAAGTCCTTGCCTCCTCACATGGTAGCCTCTAAGACTGGACTCCACCTCCTGGGAGGTGTGACCAAGCTCAGCTGGTCCTCCTAGCACCCCCTGTGAGTGCATCTGGGCAGAAGTCAGGGTTCACCCACTGCCCAAGTGATGTCTGTAATTTGGATCCCACCAGCACATTAGTACGTAAAATCATCTGACTCTCAGTCATGTGGAAGGGGAGGCCCAAGTGCAGGGCCCTTGGGGATGAAGTGGGAAGCACAAAGGTAAGCCAGCCCTCCAAGCCCCACCCTCACAGCTTCGCTCTACACCTGCAGCCCTCACCTACAAACTTTTCCTCCACCTGAATCCAGGTGCCTTCATTCATGACACTTAGAAATCACAGAGACTTTGGGCTTTTCCATTTGCATCTTGACTCTGCCACTCATTAATCGGATGATTAATGGGCACTTCAGTTTCCTCATCATAAAATTCATATTTTGTTGGTCCTACCTGTCTCTTTCTACTAGGGTGAAAGCTCCCAGAGGACAGAGGTCTTTGTCTGTTTTGGTCACTAATTTATCCCCAGTGCCCAGAACAGTGACTGGCACGTGGTAGGTATACAACAATTACTTGTTGGATGAATGAATGAATGGTTATTCGTAATGAGGAGTAAATGAGATAAATTCTATAAACTGTTTTGTAGAATATCTAGTACCAGTGGATACTCATTAGATGTTCATTCCTTTCCTTTGCAAAACAGGTCAAATTGATTATTTCATGTAAGCTTCACAATGGCTCTGAGGCAAAAATATTATCAATTCATTCATCCATTTATTCAACAAATATTTACCAAGAGCCTACTATATTCCAGGTACTGTTGTAGATAGTTGGAAATCATCAGTGAATAAAAAAACAAAGACCCTTCCCTTGTGGAGTTTGCATTCGAGGGGGGATGAGAGAGACAAAAAAAAAAAAACCACCAGTCTTAATTAAATGTAAATTCCATGGTATGCTAGAAGATGGACAGCAGAGCAGAAAGAGGGGTTGGGAGGGTGGGCAGGTAGAGGGTAACGGGTGGGGGGGTGTGATTTTAAAGAGAATGGCCAGGTGAAGCCTCAGGAGGGGCCCAAAACAGGGCATTTGAGCAGACTTGAAGGAGGAGTGGGGGTTAACTGAGGGGCTCCCTGAGGGGAGAGTAAACAACTGTTCCCACTGCCTGTGTAAGGAGGCAGTGACTGGAGTGCAGGCAGGAGGAGTGGAGGCCGGAGATGGGGAGAATCTTGTAGGACGTGGAATGAGGCGGAAAATCACGGCAGAGATACAATTAGGCTTGCATTTTAGAAGGATCTGGCTAGGGGAGCCTGGGTGGCTCAATCAGTTAAGCAGCTGACTCTTAATTTCAGCTCAGGTCATGATCTCAGGGTTGTGGGATAGAGCCCCATGTTGGGTTCCCTGCTCAGCGTGGAGTCTGTTTGAGATTCTCTCTCTCCCTCTCTCCGTCTCCCCTGCCCCTCCCCCTGCTCCCATTTACTCTTTCTCTCTCTCTCTAAAATAAATTAAAAAAAAAAAAAAAGGATCTGGCTGCTGTGTTGTGAATAAACCAGAGTGGAGCAGCGAGAGCAGGAAGGAGCTAACGCAGGAAGCCAGGAGAGAGATCATGGCGGTTGGGACCCAGTGGTAGCAATGGAGGTGGTGAGAAATGGACCGAAGCCAGGTGTATTTTGAAGGAAGAGCCAGTAAGATTCCTGATAGATTTTTCCCGCAAGGATTGGTAGGCAGTGACTGCAGTCCAGAGGAGGTCTAGTGGGGTGGCACACACCCACAGGTCCCTGAGTGGGGTGGAGAATGGCGCTAGGGATAGCAGGGAGGTCCCCAGGTCTGGGGCAGTGTCTGGGGGAGGAGAGGGCAGGATGGGAGGAAGGATTCTGTTGCAGCAGGTCCCAGACCAGCCCCAGGGCAGCTGGGCGTTGATTTGATCAACAGCTTTTTCCTCTTCCTCTGTATACCCTTTTGATGGCCTTTTAATTGGGTCCATTTGTTCCAAAACCGTGAGCTGAGCAGACACCCGAGTACTTGCCTATCATTAAATAGATTAGAAAATAGCCCTATGTTTTGGGCTGCCGGAAAAGTCAGAGCAGCTGTGTGGCTTGTCTGAGGAGTAATCACAGGCTTCCGCTTCATGGCAGAGCCCATGCCAGGCATCTTGTCTTCGTCCTTGCCCCTGCCTGGCTCATCTGCTAAGTGTCTCCTCCTCCTCCAAGACTCACTTCAAAATCCCCTCAGGAAGCCTTGCTGATCACCATCCTTGCCCTCGGCCTCACCTTCCTGGGTAACTCTCCCAGGTAGGGTGAAGGATCCCTCAATGGAGGGCCTGCCTCCAACAGAAGACATGGTCCAAGTCGGGATTTTAGGGAAGAAGGACACCCAGAGAGCATTTAAATCACAACCCCGCTTAAGTAAAAAACACCTTTCCATTTCCCACTGTTCCTCGCCACAGAGAGGCTGGACTCAGAAGAAGGGGAGGGGGGTGGTGCTGGTGCTGGCAGGGAGGGGAGGAGATAAGTGTCAAATTCATGTCATGTCTGGAGAAAGGCGAGCCCTCTTGCACTGTTGGTGCAGCCACTCTGGAATACAGTATGGAGGTTCCTCAAAAAGTTAAAAATAGAACTACCCTACAATCCAGCAATCACACTGCGGGGTATTTATCCAAAGAATACAACATTAATTCAACACCCCGATGTTTATAGCAGCATCATCAACAATAGCCAAATTATGGAAAGAGCCCAAATGTCCATCAACTGATGAGTGGATAAAGAAGATGTAGTATACACACACAATGGAATATTACTCAACCATAAAAAGAAATGAAATCTCGCCATTTGCAACAACATGGATGGAGCTAGAGAGTATAATGCTAAGTGAAGTAAGTCAGTCAAAGACAGACAAATAGCATATGATTTCACTCATATTTGGAATTTAAGAAACAAAACAAATGAGCAAAGGGGGTAAAAAACATAGAGTAAGAGAGACAAACCAAGAAACAGACTCTTAACTGTAGAGAACAAACTGACGGTTCCCAGGCAGTGGTGGTGAGGGGGGGGTTGGAGATGGTTGAAACAGGTGATGGGGATTAAGGAAGGCACTTGTCGTGATGAGCACCAGGTGATGTGCGGAAGTGTTGAACTACTATATTCTACACCTGAAACTAATAGTACGCTGTTTGTTAACTAACGAATTTGAATAAAAACTTAAAAAAATAAAGTGCACAATTCACCATTTAAAAAATTCATATCATGGGAATGAGATGGAAACGTACGCTTGCCTGGAGAAAAAGAAAACCATTTCCTACAGTAACACATTCAGACTGTAAAAAAGCTAAAACAAACAAAAACACTGGTTACTTCCATGTTTAGACATTGTCTGCTGATTTGCTTTGTGAAAGACGAGGATTTAGTTTTCTTCCCTCATCCTCCCATTGCAATTTCTGGGTAAAACAATATTCAGTGCTTACATTTTTATGACCTTGAAAGTATTGTTTGCAGTAACATAGCATTCTATGATTACATTTTCTTTCTTGCATAACTTTTTTGTTTTTCCTAGAATTAATAAGTGTGTATCACTGCATACTCTTACGAGGGACATATGGTAAGGACAAAGAAAATTACAAGGAAATCTTAAACAGTATTTGTAATCATATCATGAGTGGCTATTGAGCACTTGAAATATGACTCATCTGAATTGAGTTGTGTTGCAGGTATAAAACACACACTGGGTTTCAAAGACTTGGGTACAAAAAAAGGTGGTAAAATATTAATTTTTCATATTGGTTGCATATTGAAATGGTAATATTTTGGATATAACGAGTTAAATAAAATATATTGCTGAAAATAATTTCATTCATTTCTGATTACTTTTCTAATATGGTTCCTTGAATATTTTAAATTATACCTGTAGCTTGCATTGTGTTTCTATCAAAATCTAAGCAGTGATTGTCAATAGCTGCTGGTGAATAGAGCAGTCTCCTAAGACCTGGACGCACTGACCAATATAACATCACAAAAAAGAGAGAGAACTAGATGTGATGTCTTGTTGATGTGGTGCAAAAGGAAGCACACACCACCAACTATGAATTTTTGCCAAAAGATTCAACCTGAGTCAGATTAGATCTCTGGATTTAACTACTACTTTTCAGGAGATGCAGGGTAAATAGGAACGTGTTAAATGACAATGTGGACAATTGGCTAGGTTCAGAATCTGAGAACTTTTACAGGATAAATGACCCAGTTTCTTCAGAAATACACGGGGGGGAAATGGCAAAGGAGTAGACATAGAAATGGAAGTCAAAGCCAAGGTCCGATCTCCCCTCACTGCTACAAAAGTAGAAGGCCCCAACTTCCTAAATGTTCAGAAGCCATTTATCCTGGAGGGTAACAGGGAGAGGAAATCTGAAACAGAGAAAATGCTGGACAATATTTGGGTTTTCTCCACTGTTATAAGCTGCACTGTGTTTCCCCCTGAAACTCATGTGGTAAAGTCCTAACACCCAGTACCTCAGAATGTGACGTTATTTCGGGAAAGGGTCTTTAAAGAGGTAACTGAGTTAAAGTGAGGTCACTGGGGTTGGCCCTAATCCAGTGTGATTGTAAGAAGAAGAAATTTGAACACAGACGCATCCGGAGTAAGGTGATGTGAAGATGCAGAGAAAACAGCCATCTACAGGCTGAGGAAAGCCAAGATCCATCTCTCACAGTCCCCAGAAGGAACCGATCTTGCCGTCACCGTGATTTTGGACTTCTAGCCTCCAAAACTGTGAGAAAATAAATTTCTGTTGTTTAACACCCCCCCGCCCCGGTCTGTGGTCCTTGTTATGGCAGCCCTAGCAGACTAACCCATCCAACCGTCAGTGGGGCAGGCACTCATGAGAATCATCCCCTCTGTTATCAGGGGAAAGGGAGCTGTGTTTTCTTTGCCTGTATCTCCCCAGATGGGAACGCCTGGTGGAAACTACTTCCCAGAGCCTGAGTTTCCCCCTTCTGGGTTGACAAGCTGTCATCATGGTGGGGGCCCTGGCCCTAAGCACTCTAATCAGCCTAAATGCTCATCTTTACCGCCCCCCATGCTGTATTTCCTCTTCAACCAGTGCTTCACGGACTTCTGTTTTCACACCCAAAATGTTGATGATCTTTGTATCAAAGAACATCATCTCTTTTTTTTTAAGATTTTATTTATTTATTTGAGAGAGAGAGAGAATGAGAGAGAGAGAGCACGAGAGGGAAGAGGGTCAGAGGGAGAAGCAGACTCCCTGCTGAGCAGGGAGCCCAATGCGGGACTCGATCCCGGGACTCCAGGATCATGACCTGAGCCGAAGGCAGTCGCTTAACCAACTGAGCCACCCAGGCGCCCTAAAAGAACATCATCTCTTGTAGCAGTTGCATGACTCAGCTGGTTTCCTTCCTCTTTAGTGTCATCTCTAAATACCATGCGTTGACATTAATGGCCTATAATTGCTTTGTGGCTGTCTATAATCCATCCTTGTTATAAGGCCACCACGTCTTATCAGGTGTATTTGGTGTTGCAATTTGGTGTGTGTGTGTGTGTGTGTGTGTGTGTGTGTGTGAGAGAGAGAGAGAGAGAGAGAGAGAGAGAGAGAGAGAGGTATGGGATTTGCTGGAGCCACTGCCCACAGAGAGCACATGCTTAGGCCACCTTCTGCAACTGCAATGGCACCAACCATTGTCTATGTGATAACTTCTTGGTCCTCCAAACGTCTTGCACCAGCACCTATGTCAATGAGGAGGTCACCTTCATTGTGGTGTGCACTAATATCCAGGACCCAGTATTCATTTCTTTCATTTTCCTTCGATCTGCTCAAGGCAAATCAAAACCCTTTAGCACCTGCTGCTCTCACATCAATGCTATTTCTCTTTCCTTTTTTTCCTATTTATTTATTTGACAGAGAGAGACACAGCGAGAGAGAGAACACAAGCAGGGGCAGAGGGAGAGGGAGAAACAGGCTTCCCTCTGAGCAGGGAGCCCGATGCGGGGCTCAATCCCAGGACCCTGGGATCATGATCTGAGCCGAAGGCAGACGCCTAACGACTGAGCCTCCCAGGCACCCCGCCATTTCTCTTTTCTTTCGGTGAGCAGCATTTATGTGTCTTAAAAATTCTTCTCTGAGGTCTATGAATCAGG
The DNA here is from genome assembly GCF_037043125.1 of Eumetopias jubatus. Lineage (NCBI taxonomy): Eukaryota > Metazoa > Chordata > Mammalia > Carnivora > Otariidae > Eumetopias > Eumetopias jubatus. The sequence goes on from NW_028274819.1 coordinate 54,856,635, forward strand.
ATCTATGAACTGGTGTATTTTCTATTCCAATGTGGGTCCATGCTGAACCCCCTCTGTAGAGCCTAAGGGAAAAGGAAAATCCTGGTTTAAGTCCAGGAAAGCAGTGATAACGTAAGGAGATCTAAATTTTTATTTCATTGGTATTTTCTCATAATGGGCTTTTGTTCCTGACTATGTTCATTCTACATATGGAGGAATATTTAGTCTTTTCTTAAAATAGACTCTTTTCATCACTTCCCTCATAGGTAACCTTGGCTCGTCCTTTGCATTCTCATCTCCTGCTCACCATGTAGACAGGTTTGACAAAGTGTAGCTGCTTGTACACTAGACACTTTTTCCTTCTCTTTGGCACCCCTTTGTCTCCTGCTTTCTTCCCAATTCTGCACATCTACTGTGAGTCCATAGTGACCTGGAGAAAAGTTGCTTACCTAAACCCAGAAGTGCCAAATATTTTGGAAGGGCTCTCTTTCTTGTCAGTTCTGTTCCTGGAAGAGGCAGCAGGATTCCAAAGAAATGCCTCTCTTTCAACCTGTGTAAACAGCTCAAAGTGGATGCAAATCATCTTGATCTTGGTTTATTATTCGTAGTCGCCCTTGCTTTGCTATTCTGGCCTTTCTTGTCTGCTTCTAAGAGTGGCAACGTCTCGGAGCTTCTGCCAGCCGTATCTGCAAGTGGTGGCAGGTAGAGGTATTTCCACTTAAAACCACGCTCCCTGGTGAGTAAGGACATGTGGAGCCCCCTCCACAAAAGAGAAGGAAGTCAGGGCTTTTTCCTTTGAGATGTGAATCACATCCCCCATTCTCAAACCTTAGAGACAAAAAATAAACTGTAAAGAACAATTATGTTGTTTCTTATCTAATAATTTTCGTTTTTAAAGATTTATTTGTATGAGAGAGCGTGCACACGCACAGGAGAAAGGAGCAGAGTAGGTGCGCCTGGGTGGCTCAGTCGGTTAAGTGTCTGCCTTCAGCTCAGGTCGTGATCCCAGGGTGCTGGGATTGAGGGCTCCCTGCTCAGCGGGGAGTCTGCTTCTCCCTCTGCCCCTCCCCCTGCTCATGCTTGCTCTCTCAAATAAACAAATAAATAAATAAATAAATAAAATCTTTAAAAAAATAATTGTAAAAACAACTCTTTTGCTTCTTAATTTTACAACGAGGTTCAGCATGGAAAAATCAGCTGAATACTGACAATAATAAACTGTCACCCTAGAAAAGATGTGTGGGTCTACCTAAACTTTGTCTCACTAATAAAACTATAGTCATCATTAGGACAAAGGTTGTTTCCTATACTTCCTTCATTTCTTCAATGCTTCTCCCCTTCTTAGTTTATATGGCAAGAAATATCAAGTTGAATATCAACTTGAAATATCAAGAAATATCAGCTGAATTGGAATGTCTTGTTCTATTGCTTAAATAAAGCACTGCAATAGTTAAAGAAAGGTTTTGATTATTTACTCTGGGCTAGGTACAGTGCTAAGAGTTTTACCTACATTACCTCAAACCATACAGGAGGACAGAATTATTATCCCCCTTTTTCTCTGAGAGGTGAAGGCTTTGTTCTGCCTTTTCTGCCTGCTATCAGGACCTTGGGCTCCAGTTCCAGTTCCTTTCCTTACAGATTGGATGACCTTGGACAAGACCATGGGTCTTTCTCCCTTTCCTCCTCTGAAAAATGGGAGTAATCATGTGTTCTATATAAGGCCTAAGAAGATTAATGTGTACAGTTATGCAAACAACTTAGAAAATGGCAAATCCCTATATAAACTTTTGTTTATATTCATTTTCAATTTTTCTCAGTAATGAGATCAAGCCCCAATATTTGGGGCTACTTTATTAAATGTGACATCTTGATTTAAGAAAGTGCTATGTTTTGGGGCACCTGGGTGGCTCAGTCAGTTGAGTGTCCGACTCTTGGTTTAAGTTCAGTCGTGATCTCAGGGTCCTGAGCTCCATGCTCAGCTCAACAGGGAGTCTGTTTGGGATTCTCTCCCTCCCTCTGCCTCTGCCCCTCCCTGTGCTTGCACTCCCTCTCTCAAAATAAGTAAATAAATCTGTTTTTAAAAATGATATGTTTCGGGGCGCCTGGGTGGCTCAGTTGGTTAAGCGACTGCCATCGGCTCAGGTCATGATCCCAGAGTCCCGGGATAGAGTCCCGCATCGGGCTCCCTGCTCAGCGGGGAGTCTGCTTCTCCCTCTGACCCTCCCCCCTCTTGTGCTCTCTCTTTCTCATTCTCTCTCTCAAATAAATAAATAAAATCTTTAAAAAAAAACGATATGTTTCGGGGCGCCTGGGTGGCTCAGTTGTTAAGCGTCTGCCTTCGGCTCAGGTCATGATCCCAGGGTCCTGGGCTCGAAGAAAGAAGTTGATACTTTCATTCATTTCAGGTCTCCCTGAAATATCAGACTCCCTGCTCCGCAGGAAGCCTGCTTCTCCCTCTCCCACTCCCCCTGCTTGTGTTCCCTCTCTCGCTGTGTCTCTCTGTCAAATAAATAAAATCTTTAAAAATAATAATAATAAATAAATAAATAAATAAAAATAAAAAGTGATATGTTTCTTCTTTATTTAATTTTTAACTAAACAACACATTCCCTAGGTACAAACAAAAAAAATATTGAAAGGTAAACAGTGAAAAGTCTCTCATTGATTCTATTAAGTAACCACTGGTCATGGTTTTTTTTCTTTATCTTTCCAGATAATTATATGCATTTACAAGTCCTAAAAACTGTGCTTTCTTTCTTCTTCTAACACAAAAGACTACATACTTATACACATATTTCTAGCTTACTTCTGCAGATTTCTTGAAGGTCTTTTCACACTAATAACGAAAATAGCTTACTTCGTTTGGCTTACAGCCATAATTATCTAACCAGTTCCCTGAGAATAGACAGGTCATTCCCAACCTTTGGATATCGATTTGTTGATTTCTTAAAGACCTGAAATGAATGAAAGTATCAACTCTTTCTTCATTGTGAAGTTTAAGTTATGGAACCAAACAAAAATGTCCGGCTGCACCTCAGATTCAACAAGTCTGATTTAAGAGGGTCAGAGATCTGTTGGCACCAAGTGAAAGATTTGGCTCCTGATCTGAAGGTTCAACTCTCATGTCATTTGGCTTCTTGCTCCCTGTGTTGATTTTGTCACCTCTGAGTCCCCCCCCCCCTGCGGCAGCAGTGTTGTAGAGACCAATGAGGCTCTAGAGGCAGTTTGAGCCACAGACCTCTGTGGATTGCCACCCCTTTTGTCAAATGTACTATGTTCCTTTTATTTATTATTATTAATTTTTCAAGATTTTAAGTGGGGCTCGAACTTACAACCCTGAGACCAAGAGTCTTGTGCTCTACCAACTGAGCCAGCCAGGCGCCTCTGTCCCTTTCAAAGCACGTTAACTTCTGAGTCAGGACCAGCTCTGATGGGCATGAAGCTGGTAGGAAGGAGCTGAGCCGAAACGAGAAACGCCTAAATCTCGCCTCAGGAGTCTTGAGTTCCAGTCCTGAGCAATACTTCCTAGATGTGTAACCTAACGCAAGTCACATATGTAGTCCCTCTGAGCCTCAGTTTCCTCAACTGTAAAATGGGAATGATCAGAATAGCTACTCAGACTCCGTGTACAAATGAAGCAGGATAATGAATGTAAAATATTTAGCGCAATCCTGGCTCCAAGCACACACGAAATAGATAGTAGCATGTTTTATTAGTAGAGCTTGGCAGGATAATCAGTACCCACTGAGAAGACAAGGAAAGGAGTAACATTCCAAGAGGGGGAGCGGCATGTATAAATAGCAGAATTTACGAAGTATGAACCCTCAGAGCCAGCTGGGGGAGGGAGGCAGGGCAGGGACTGCTAACCCAATTTTGTATCATTGAGGAGACTGAGACCCAGAAAAGGGCAATGATTCACTCACATCCACCATCACCGTACATGGGGAGGCAGGAGAGGGATTCAGAGCCCCGAGGAAGAGCAGGGCAGAAATTCCCGGATCATGAATCTGTGAATCAACACTCGGACAGGCAGCTGGAATAGTGTGGGGATGTGAAAGGGGCTACTTCCATGGGCTGCCCCATGGCTTCTGGACTGACAAGGCAAACAGAAGCAACGTGGGGCTCCTGGACCTCAGGAAAGGGGTTGGGGAGTCCTTCGGGCCATGTCTGGGGCTGAAAGAGCAGCCCTGGCCTCAAGAGCAGGCTGCAAGCGCATCAAGCCTGGGGGGCTGACAGGGGCAGAGGAGTCTCAGGAGTCAGTGGAAATGTCAGACATAGCTCATCCTGCTCCTGCTCCAGCTCCAGCTGCCAGCTTTGAGACCATGGGCCGAGGCTGAGAGGGGAGGAGAAGGGAGAGCAAGAGGAGCAGGTAAGTTTGCTGCCAGGCACAGTTTAATGGAGAGTTCTTAACCTCTCCTGGGGCCAGCAGGGGATGCCGCCTGGCTCCTGGGCCAGCTCTGAGCCTGCAACCTTCTCCCACTTTCTCTCAAGCCTGTCTTCCCTCGGCCTCAGTGACACCACACTGGTCTCCTGCTCATCTTACTGCTCTGGCCGCTCCCTCCTCAGTCTCATCCTTGGGCATCTCCTCTTCCCTCCTTTAACTGATGGCTTCATCCTAAATGTTCTTTTCTGTTCTTCCCTCTCCCCTTAAGCAACCTCACCCATCCTATGGCCTAATGTTTGGCCTTACCAAACATTAAGCTGGTAAGTCCCAAATCTGTGTCTCTGGTCCACTGCCAACCCTGGGTGACAGGCCTTCATTTTATTAAAGAGCCACCAAGTTGCTCTGCCTTGATGTGCGGGCAGGGATCAAACCATTTGGCTACGCTAATTGGAGCAGGCATTTCCAGCAGCTGGAGCAGTCTCCACTGAAATCGGGTGAGCCTCTGCATACTCAGGAGGGCCTAGGGACAGTGGATGGACCAAACAAGGGAGGCTGAGAGCTGAGGGAAGGACGCTGGGCAACAGGGCCACCAAGCCGGCCCCCACTCCCCCAACTCCAGCACAGATTCCCCTCCTCCGCCCACCTTGGAGAACCAGGGCTCGGCCTATTGGGAGTAAATGGGACAACTCTCTCCCTGCCCATGACCCTCTCAGTACCCACTATTCCTCACACCCCTGCAGCTTCCCATTGAAGGTGCCTGGGACTCTGCCCAGGGGGCTTTCTCTGGTTGTTTGGAGCACACTTGGCCAGAAGTGCCAGACAGTTTGGGGACCAGCCTTTAACCAATGACAGCTGGATTTGGTAGGTAAATGTTCCAGATTCCCTCCCTCAGGTGGGACGTCTCTGAGGCCTGTTCTGTGCTGCCTCCTAGCGGTTCCCAATGAGATTGACCCCCCGTGATGATCTGCTCACTGACCACCCTGAATCAGCCTCCTCCTCCCTGTCACACTTCCCCAGACCCTACTCATGCTTTCCGGGATCGCCTCAGAAATTAAGTACTTTTGCACTTAAATCCTCGACTCAGGATCAGTTCCAGGGGAACCCAAACCAAGATACCCCCTCTGTCTCCCTCACATTCATATGCCATCTGCCTAAATCCTGCTGATTCTACTTCTAAAAGCCCCGCAACCCATCTTCTAATCGGCTCCTCACTTATCACCCCTCCTCCATCCCCACTGCCTGGACTACTGGCCCAGACTTCCCACTGGTCCCCTGCCTCCTCTTCTGCCCCTCGGTCAGCAGCCAGGACATGCAATCTTTCTAAGACAGAGCTCTGATTATATCCCTCCCCTGCTTAAGCCCTTCCACGGCTCCCATCACCCTCAGGATAAACCAAGCTTCCCAGCCTGGCATTCAAGTCCCTGCAAGACTTGGTCCCCGCCCCCCCCTTCAGCCTTGTCCTGTGTATTTGTCCTCGCCACAGCAGGACTGAGCCTCACAAGACCCCCAGAATTCACAATATTCTCTGTCATCTCCCGGGCTCTGCATGCTGCCCCCTCTCCCAGGCACACCTTCCCCGGATTTTACCCAGACAATTCAAGCTGTGCTTGAAACTCAGCCTAGGACACACATGCGCTCTGATGCCCCCTGTGCCCCTGCCCCCAGGGACCCTATGCCTCAGGGCATGTCTCTGTGTCCCAATGCCCAGCACGTCCTGCTTTATCTTCTCTCCACACTGGGCACTTCTCGAAGGCACTAGCCACAGATAATTTGTCTTTGGATCCAGTGTCCTGCACATGCGTGGGCACATAGCAAGGGTCAGAGAATAAATACATGATAGGGATGACTCTAAATCCTCAAAGAAATCTATATTCATTCCTTCATTTAGATATTTACAGAGCACCGTGCCAAGTGTGGGGGAACTGTGCCAAGTGTTGCTGGTGAGCAACAGACATGGTTCTGCCCTGAAAGACTTCTCTGCTGGGAGGGGAAAGATGTGGAGAGAGACACATTAGCAAGGAACGATTGGGTATATCAGAGGCCAACCCTGGGGCCCTGGCAGCCCAGCGGAGGCGCTGAGCCCTGTCTGGTGGGGAAGAGGGCAGGGAAGGCTACTGACACGAGGTATGCTCCTCTCTGTGTTGGCCCTGCTCACCCTCTGTCTTGGCAGAGCGTGCCGGGGAGTCGGGGAGTCAGGAAAGAAACAGAATCTATCAGTGTGTCCCTTACAATTGCACTTCCTCCTTCCCCTCAAAGGTGACCTCTAGCCTGTTCATCATTCCCACTCATATCTTCATGCACTTTCTACATGACTTTTACATTATTTTGAATGTTTTAAAATTTTATGTTCATAGTATCATTCTGTGTGCATTCTTCTGTATACTTTTTTCAGTCACGTTATGCTTGTGAGATTTAGCTTTGTTGCTATGTGTTGCTCTGGTTCCCGAATTTTCTCTGCTGTATAATACTCCATTATATGACTATACAGTCATCCCTTATTATCAGGACATAGCTCATCTCTAATAGCAAATTCATGAATAGTGAAAGCTCATAGTACAGAATTTTAGCTGGGAAAACTAATATGTTCCCAGCTCATCCAAAAACTTCAACTGATTTCCCCCAAATATCACTAAAATTCTTTAAAGGTATTAATAATCAGCGAAGATTTCTGCACAATATAAAGCTATACTGCCCAATATGGTATCTACTAGCCACATGAGGCTATTTAAATTTAAATGTAAATTAATTAAAAGATAAAAATTCGGGTCCTCAGTTGCACTAGACACATTTCAAGCGCTTAATAGCCACGTGGGACTAGAGGCGACCACACTGAATGGCAGATATGGGATATTTCCATCATTGAGGAAAGTTCTAAAGCATTTAAAACACTGATTACTCCATTATCTAACACTGAATGAGCTTTTTTTCCTGTTTTCTCACACGTAGAACAGTTCCTGTGTGTGATGCAGGAGGACGTGGGCCTGGCCTGGCCTCTCCATGAGCTTTATTACTTCCACGAGCTTTATTACTTCCACGAGCTTTATTACTTCCACATTTTCTTCCAATGTATGGGCTTCTCTAAGCCTCTCGGGTTTACCTACTTTCTTCTCAGATTTTCCCACTTCCTTAGAAGACATTTTCACTTAATGAGAGGAAGATGGTGACAATTATGTATCAAATAAGTTTAAGGGACATGGGAGAACAGCTGAGTTAGGACTGCAGCCCACTCCCTCCTCTTACCCAGACTCATGCTGGTGAGCACCTGCAACTTCATTATATCAGGTTTTCTACAAGTAAAATTTTTGCGAACAACAAACATTGGGAGAGTGAGAGTTCAGATAGCAAGGGATACCTGAATAAAAATGTATCTTTCCATTCTCCTGTTAATGGATATTTAGATTGTTTCCAGTGTTTGGCTTTAGATACAATGCTGTGATATATATCTTGAGCATCTGCAGGTTTCTCCTGCTTATATATGTTGAGTAGCATGACTCAGTATTAGACCGTGTGCATCTTCAACTAGTAGATATTGGCAAATTGTCCTTGGACTTGGTTGTGTTCATTCTAGTCTTACCAGCAGTGCAACAAGTTCCTGTCTCCATGCTTTTAGCAGAGTTGGTATTCTCAAACTCTTCAATTTTTGCTAATTTGATGTGTGTAAAATGGCATTTTACTGTGGTTTTAATTGAAATTTTCCTGGGTGATAGGTTGTGAGTACACATATTTTCCTATGTATATTGGCCATACTTGCTTTCTCTTCTTTAAAATACCTATTTGTGGGACGCCTGGGTGGCTCAGCTGGTTAAGCATCTGCCTTCGGCTCGAGTCATGAGCTCAGGGTCCTGGGATCGAGCTCGGCTTGGGGCTTCCTGCTCAGTGGAGAGCCTGCTTCTCTCTCTCCTCTCCACTCATGTGCTCTCTCTCTCGCTATCTCTGTCTCTCTCTCAAATAAATAAAAATCTTTTTAAAAAAATAAGATGCTTATTTGTGTGTTTTGCTCATTTTTCCGTTAGGTTGTTCGGCTTTTTCTTAATGATATGTAGGCGTTATTTGTATATGCTGAATAGTAACCCTTTGTTATACATGTTGCAATTATCTTCTGTCAGCTGTGGTCTGTCTTTTCACTAGTGTGTGTGTGTGTGTGTGTGTGTGTGTGTGTGTGCACGCGCGCGCGCATGTGTGTGTATGTGTACGTCTGGATTAAACGGAACTTTAAAAATTTTATCAGACTTGAGTTCACCAATTTTTTCCTACATGATTTTTTCTTTCTTGTTGTTTTTCTTTAAGAAACCCTTCCTTAATTCTCGCCCACAGCAAGAATTCAGCAAATGTTCATTGAATACAAGCTGCAAAGGGAGCCGGAAAGGGGGGGGGGGCTGGCTTCTGAGGGCTACAGGTGTTGGGGGAGGTGACCGGGGCTGATGTGTCACAGAGATGAGGCTATGATGGAGAGTACAATAGAGAAAAGGACGCTTTGGTCATCGAGGGACATCAAAGATGTCCAAGGAGCAATGGGTCTGGGATGCAGTAGACAGGCTGGGCTGGAGGTGGGGACTGAGTGTCCAGGGCACAGGGGTAATTTAGGGAGCCCTCCCCCAGGGAGAATGTGCAGAAAGAGCAGAGAAGAGGGTGGGACAGAGTCCTGGGAGGATCCGGGAAGCAGGAGGAGAACCAGGTGGGGTATTGTGGGGGCCATCCTGGGAGTTCTTGACTGTGTCCATGGAGTGACACTCCTTCAGAGACACAGAGGTTCCTAGGTCCTTGGAGGGCCTGTCTTGGAGTGCTGTAGGGGCAGAGACTAAATGGGAAAGGACTGCAGAGGTGGTAACTCATTGGCAGTGAAGGGAAGAGAGAGGGTAACACCTGGAGAGCGTGGCCCCAAAGCAGGGCTGGGGGAGATGCTGGAGCACATTCAGACTGGCAGGAAAGGAGACCAGGAGAGAGAAGGCTGCCTGAGGGTGTGGGGGACCCAGCTGCAAAAACAGAAGAACAGCTCTGGGCTCTGGCTGGGGCTTTCACTGCAGATGAAAGAAGAGCCACTTCTTGGGTAGGGGGATGCTGAGCTGAGAAGTTGGGGGCAGAAAAGTTAAGTGAGCCCCCAGAAAGCCTGGCCTCAGTTCTAATGTCTGCCTGACACAAGAAAGGGCCAGTGAACATTTGTGAGTGAATTTTCTTGGTGAGTCAGGTAGAGGGTGGGTTTAGCAGCTAGGATGGGGGTATCAGTGAGTTAGGGTTTGTGGAAAGGGGGGATTTGCAAGAGCCACTGTGAAGGCAAAGGAGAGAGCTTCCCTAGGTGAGGGTTTCTAGGGGCCCAAGTCCCTTGAATCACAGGTAAACACCTTCTCCCTGCAAAGGGATGAACCAGACAAGGCTTTGCCTCAAGATCTGTCCAGTCAGAGAGAGCCCCTGACACTAAACACCCTTGGGTCTATCCTCAGAGCTCCATCCCCCACTCCCTCCTGAGCCAGCCACCATCACCTCTTTCCAGACCATGGAAAGCTGGGCGATAGCCTATGGAAAGCCAACTATAGCCAGCCTCCTCGCTGGGCTCCTGCTGCCACCTGGCCCCTCCCACCCATTCCTCATTCTCCATCCAGCAGCTGGAGAAATCTATGAAAGTGAAATTGGATTATGTCACTCCACTTCTCTAAACACTTCAGTGACTCCCACGGCCCTTCAGACAAAGGCCAAATTCCCGACCATTGCCACAAGGCCTGTCTGGGATGGTCACTGCTGCTCTTGCAACCCATCTCGCACCATGCCTCCCAGCTTGTGGGGCACCCCCAACTCTGGCTGCGCTTCATTTCCTGGAACTAGAGAAGCCTTTTCGTGCCTTGACTCCTCTGTGCAGTTTCTCTGCCAGGGATTCTCTTCCCCTCACTGTCACCTGGCTGAGGCCAACCACTCACTTTGGCCTCAGCTTAAATGGTACTTCCTCTGCGAAGTCTTCCCAAATCTCTTGATTTAAACTGGATGCCTCCCCTGGCCCCCATTCTAATCTCTCATACAGCCCTTCACTTTTCCTTTAACACTCATTACAATGTGTAATTTTGTATGAATTTGTATGACTAATGTCCGTGTTCCCCACTGGCTTATAAACTCCATGAGGCCAGCACTATCCGGACTGTCTTTGTGCATTTCCGGTGCCTACCACAGAACCTGACACATAGTAGGAACTCAACTGTTGAATAAAAGCTGCAGTGGTCACCAAGCTGGCTTGTCTGAGGGCTATAGGTCAGGGAGGTTTCAGGGATGAGGGAAGTGGAGGCCACAGTCCAGTAGGAGATAAAAGAAGAGAGGGACAGGGAGTGACAGGAGGAATGTTGACGCTGATAAGCACCACCTCTGTGCCAAGTGCTGTCCTGTTACACCAACTATCCTGACACCATCCCCAGCATCACTCCGACTCCCATCTTTAGTGTGATGGCCCACCAGCTGGGTGACCTAGAGTAAGATAATCTCCCTAAACCTCAATTTCTTAATCTGTAAAATGGATCTGTAACACCAGGTTCCTGGGATTGTTATGAGGATCAGGGAGCTGTCTATGGTGTGGAAAGTGCCACCAACACAGCCTGTAGGGGTACTTGGGCTCTAGAGCCAGGCTGCCTGGGCTCAAAATCTCAGGTCTACCACTTACCAGCTGTGTGACCTTGGGCAAGTCACTTCATCTGTCTGTGCTTGAGTTTCTCCACCTGTAAAATGGGGTTAAGAAGGTCCCTGGAACTGCTATGGTGATTAAATGAGGTAATGTATTAAAATACATAACACGGTGCCTGGCACATAATAGGTACTCAAGATATAACACTTATTATTCCTCCCTCTCCACCACCAGCTCAGAACTGTAGAATGGCAGAGCCCAAAAGACCTGAGGAATCACCACTTCCCACTGTCTCCGGTACAAAGAGGGAAACTGAGGCCAGGGAAGGGCAGGAGTGCTGGAACCTGGACTAGAGTCCAGGGGTCCTGATTCGCAGCCCAGAGCGCCGCCCCCGACGCCAGTGGCCTCTTCCAGACTCTTATCAGCACCCTCTGGTCCCCCAAGGGGCGGGCGATCCAGCCGGGTCCAGCCTGGACAGGACTCCAACTTGGGTGCGCTCCGCCCCGCCCCGCCCCGCCCCGCCCCCGTTCGGGCGCTCGCGCGCGGGCTGTGAGGCACGCGGGCGGCGGGAGACGCTGGGCTGGGAGTTAGGGCCGCCGCCGACGCGGCCCCTCGGTTTGCGGGTTCGCCTTCTATCGCCAGAGCGGGAGGAGTGCGGGCTCGCCCGTCAGCGCCGGAGCGAGCAGCGTTCCCCTCCTGGAGCCGGCTGGCGCTGCGTGGCCCAGGTAAGGGCTGTGCGGGGCGGGGCATCTAGGGGCAGGAGGTGCCGGGGCGCGCGGGTCCAGCATAGTATGCCTGCCCGCTCCAGGCTCGCAGCCCTGCCCAGGTGGGGTTCCCAGGGGTGAGTGTGTGTGTGTGTGTGTGTGTGTGTGTGTGTGTGTGTGTGTGTGTGATGTTGCCAGTGTATAAGATATCAGTATGGAGTATGGGCAATGTGTGTGTGCAGAGTGACCGGTGGATTGTGGGGTGTGTCCACACGCAAGAAGTGTGTGTGGTACCAATCTACAGCTCTGGGTGACTGTGCCAGAGTCACCCAGGGGTACCGTGTGTGCCCATGGCGTGTGCACACTGTGTGGCAGGAGCCACAGCACGATGGTGCATACATGTGTGTTGTGCCTGTTTTGAGATGTGTATATTCTGTGGTGGCACATCCGTGGCCCTGTGTGGTGTGCTGAGCCGGGTAATGGAAGGTGAGAAGCGTTTGTGTAGCGGTTACCACCAACAGAACATTTTCCATGACCCCGGGGTGGTTCTTACTGAAGGCTTAGGAGCACGCCTAAAGGCTTACGAGAATGAAAGTTCACCCCGGATCTGGCTGGAGGAAGTGCAAACAGTCCGGCGCTCACGCTCACACACACACACACACACACAGGTTCTTTGAAGTCTCATTTTTTAATCTTCAGAATTCATGTGGATTTTGCATTCCTCTCTAATATTTCTGCATTTGCTTTAATACAAAAATACTGTTCTGATGAAGTTATCATCCAGTGAGTTGACTCAGGGCTTGGCAGGGTTTATCCTGTGGTGGGAGCCGTCTGGCACCTGTAGAGTCGGAATCCCCTGCCTGCCTTCCAAACTGGGATGGCAGGACTTAACACATCCTGGGGGAGTGCGGCAGTGTGGTTGGTATGTGGTTGTGCTGTGTGGGCATGTGTGCAGCACGGGTGCATTGTGGGAAGCTGGAGTTGTGTGCGGCGGCGTGTACAGGATGTGAGGGAAGGGGTCACGGTGGTGTGGGGGTGTATGCTGTGTGAGGGGACTGTTGTGGGGTCTGTTGGTTATTTCTGCTTCAGCAGCAGGGGAGCTGAACTTCTGGAGAGGCGCTCGGACTATCAATGAGATTCTCACTTTTTCCCCACTGGCTGGACAGGTAGAGGGTGCTGAACCCTCAGGGACTACAGGGAAGGGGGTTCCCATAGCAGGCTACCACCTGGGACTGTTGAGGTGGTTGTGTTATCCCAGCTCTGGCACTCTCTACATGTAGGACCTTGGTCAAAACCTCTCTGCTCCTTAGTTTCTTCCTTCATAAAATGGAGACATTAATATATTTGCCTCTTAGGGTCATTGTAAGGATATAAAATGCTGGCACAATCTCCAGCACATAAAATCCCTTAACTGTTAGTGATAAAACTAACTGCTGGTGATAAAACTATGATGGGTATGATGGAGCCCCTACATGGGCGGGAGGGGGGTGTCCCTGCCTGCCCCAGGAATCCCGATTCCCTCAGGAACAATTTCTCATGAGCTGGGCAGTCGGGAATCTGAGAGCCTTCCATTGAAGTATGTCTAGAGAATCCATGCCTGTCCCTGGTCTCCATCACTCTTGTACTCTCAGTGACTCTGTGCTCCTGGGAAGATGCAGTCTGAAAGGGAAGAATGCCAAGTTTCTGGCAAGGCCGAGATGGAGTGTGGGAGGGAGCCTGGGGTAAAGTGCAGGGGTAGCCATGGGTCTCCAACGGAAGACTCTCTGTCCTGATAAACACTAGAGGAACAGCAAAATGTTGGCGTTTGTGTGTGTGTGTGTTTGGGGACTGGCAGGGACAAGGGTGCCCTTTGCCTGGAATGAGGAAGGTCAAGAAGGGCAAGATCAAGGATGTTTGGTCCCTGGCCCAAGGCAGGGAGGAGGTGAGGTCAGAGTTAGAGCAGGTAGGCCTAAATCCAGGCTGAGGTGACCCAGGAGACCCCTCAAGCTGGGCTTTGTTTGAGGGAAGGGGAATGTTTGCATTGGTGAAGCAAGAGCCCTTGTTCCTGATGACTTCACTGGGGCAGTTTAGAGAAGGTGCCCAGAGGCCTCAGAGGAGGAGGGGACATAAAAGGCAGTATTGGGAGCTGTGGAAACATATTTAGGGAGGGCACCTAAATATATCCTCTGTGGTGGCGGGGTGCTGTGATGGGCTGGTGGTGAGGCTCGGGACAGAGCAGAGGCAGACCAGTGTCCCCACTGTCCCCAAGCAGAGAGTGCTTTGGCCGCAGAGACCACGTGTGCTGCTCCAGGAGGTCTGGAGGACAGAAGCTTGCTGGGTAGCAGGAGACCTGGCCCAGCCCTGACTGGCTGGGTGACAAGGCCAGCTCTCTCTTCTCAGCTGCTGGACTTCCTTTAATCCACAATTCCCACTATAATTGTTCGTGATTCTACAGCCCTAGCCCCAAGAATCTATAATCTTAACTCACACATTCTTAAAGTCTATAATCTAAACTCTAACTTTCTGTGCTCCTGCTGTACCATTCCCTGATTCCAACTTAAGTGTTCAAGGATTCTGACCCTGGCTCTGGCAGCCTGAGACACTTTAAAGCTTATAAACCACCAGAGAAAATATGCTAGTGGTCACTTCTGCAGAATTGTTTGAGAAGCCCCAGGAAAGGTCCTTCCACAGCCAGCCACAGCCATTGGAGCTCCTCCTCTGGGGTATGGGAAGGTCCCTGGAAAAATGGCCACATGCTCCCTGGGATGGATGACAGGGAACCCAGAGGCCCTTCCTCAACAGGGCAGTGGAGGTACTTGAACTCATGGCTTTCAGGGGAAGGGGTGGCCTGGGAGAGGGAGTGGCTTGGATCCGGAGTTGTCATCGTTTCCCTCGGGATGAGGGAACTGTGGGATCCCTGGGTTCCTGGAGGGGACACAGGATGAAGGGAGAGAAAAAGAAATGGGGCTGAGGAGACCCCGACGGTAAACCTCACTATGTCTGAGACTCTCTAAGCACCTTAGGTTATAGAAAAGACTCCTGTGGTGTTCACGAGAACGGCACCGTTCATGCACAGCCGTGTTTGAAGTCAGCGTGGGCTGGGGAGCGGAGGGCGGACGGCCAGGCCCTGCGTCAACAGTGTGACTTTGACAAGTCACTTTCCCTCTCCGGAACTCAGTTTGCTCATCTGGCAAACTGGCACACAGGACTAAAACTCCCTGGCCTCTCTCGCCTACCCCTGAGGACAGCAACACTGTGTGGGATACCTGGACCAGACTGTAAACATTAGTCGAATAGGGTGAGGAGAGAAGGAAGAAATGAATGATCAGGCGAGGAGGTATGAAAATACAGCACAAGGCACCGTGACTGCGATCTCTCTTCTCCCCCTCCCTGCTCAGCCGCAGTCTCAGCGCATGTGTGAGAAATCGGTCTCAGAACTAAAAGGACAGCGGGGGTGGGGGCTTGTCCTCTGGAAGAACCCAGGATTGGCTGAGAGTTTATGAGATTCGGGGTGTGGGGGGAACTCCCTGCGTGTCACCTCTTGCCCTGCAGCGTTTCCACCCAGCCCTGCCCTGAGCCCGGACAGCAGGCCTGCTGATGCACAGTGCTCTCCACGAATATCTCACATGACCACCCCTCAGCCCCCCATCTGATGACTGAAGGAAGGAGCTGTAGCTTCGGGGGCAGTGGTTCTGGAGGCTGGGGTCGTGAGCAGGAGCCTCCCAGAGGTTGGGGGAAGGGCAGATGCCAGAGTGCTGAGCCCGCAGGCTGTGTGGAGTGGGGTGAGGATGGGAGTGGCATCAGCATGAATGAAGAGGGGCCACGTAGCACACATGTACCCATGCCTGCTGTGTGAGGTACTGTGCCCAGTCCTTACCTGTGTGCTCTCGGTCCTCCAGCCACCCTAACAGGAGTAAAGGGTTTGGGTACATTCTGGGCTTCTTCCTCCATTTGGTGATCAAGCCACATTGAACCAGCCTCCCAAATATCTCTCCAGTGGTCCCCTTGTCTCCATCCCTGTGACTTTGGCTCAGCTCAGGAATCCTCACAGCGTCCTCACTGCCGGTCCCATTCTTCCCTCCCTTTTCATTTTGGCTGCCAGGAAGCTCAGTCACCATCTTAGTCTAGATTTCTCTACCATTTTTTTCTGCCCTGCCTCTAACAGGATCATGTGGCCTATGTGGCTATTGTCTGCACTGCCTCCAGCCCTTTAAGGACAGAGTTTTAAATTCTAAAGTAAATCATGAGTAAAATCTGATATTTCCTAGATTCTTAGGAGGAGGTCCACTGGCTCCTTGAGTTTTTCACTTTTTTTTATTGCCTATCTCACCACACTGACTCTTACCCAGACATGGAGACACATTGTGCTAAATGGGGCAGTGTATTGGTCCAAAACATTGTGTTCAGATCCTGGCTCTGCTACCACTAGCTCTGTGAAACTTGGGCAAGTTGCCTAACTGCTCGGTCCCTCATTTCCCTATCTGTAATATGGGGATAGTAATAGTACATAACTTATAGGGCTGTATGAGGGTTGAATGAGATGTTATAAGCACTGTGTGTTTGCCCATAATAGTTGTTACCCGAATGGGCCTTTGCCATCCTGGAAAGGCCTGCAGGGAGAAGGACTGGATCTGTATGGAATGTTCTGTATCAGTGTTTCTCAAATTTCAAGTTATGCCTGGATCCCTTGGGGATCTGATTCAGTAGGTCAAGGTAGGGCCTCAGGGTGCATTTCTAACACGCTCTCAGATGATGCCAATGCTCCTGAGCAAAGTTCACACTTCAGTCTGTGCTGTGAAGACTTAGATCGGGCTGTGGCTGGAATCCATGGAGGAGAACCAGAGCATGGTAGAGGAGCCTGGGACTGGTACCCCACCCACACCATCCTGGAAGCTCCAAGGAAGCCGGACTCCGAGCTGAGTCTGAGACAAGGACTGAGATGCTCTTCTTCACCACTAGGTCACTGACACTCAGAAGAGCTCGATAAATATAGATTGAATGAGTGAATGAATCACGAATTTGGTGAAGCGAGGGCTCCAGGGGGTAGCTGGGCTCTCTCTGCCCAGGAATGGCCCTGTCCCTTCCACAACTCCTCTTTCTCACATTCTGCTCTTTAAGGTCCCAAATCCAAAGTGATTAATTAGCCCAAGGCCTCACCTTGAGCTGGTAACACACAGGGCTGGGCAGATGGAGGACTACACTCCTGAAAGGACCTTTGTCTGCTTTCTCTGAGCATTCTGGGCAGGGCTTATGTGGGATGGCTGGAGAGGATGGGCCAGAGAAACCATCTTGTGTCCCTGGGAACCCCTCAGCCTCTCTGGGAGGAAGCCAAAGAAAGGCCTGGGCATCCAAGGACTCAGCTCTTCCCCCTCCACCTCTTTCCTGGTTCTGAAAGGTCTTTGTATGAAACGGGCTGTGGAACCGAGCAGTAGCCCTGCATATGCTGGGCTGCGTGTGAGTGCACATTTATGCAGCTGCATGTGTGCAGGATTCGGGGTGGTGTGCCCCAGAGTGTGCCAGGTGCCTGGGCATATGCGTGTGTGTGGACCTGTGTGTGTTGTATGGAGCTGTGTTGGGGTCCGGGTGTGCTAGGTATGCACCAGTGACAGACCGCACCCGCAAGCACGTGCTCCTTCCTCCTCCGCCGGTTCCCTGTGGCCCCTCTGTCCTGTCCTATGATGGGTAACAGCAGACCCCCAACGCGGGACAGAATGAGGTGCCCAGGTTGCAGAGAAGGAAAGCTGAGGTGCAGCAAGAGGGACTAGCCTCCCCCATCTGAGGAGACCACCAGGCATGCTGCCAGCAAGCCTCAAGTAGGGTCCAGTCCCTTGGTGATCCCAGAGGGACCAGGTCTACCCCCTTAGCCTGAGGCCAGGTGGTCTCCTGTTTCAGACAGAGAACTGAGGGCTGTGTTTCCCTCCTGGCTCCGGGGAGCTGCAACGCGCCAGTGAGCAGTAGCCTTGGGTGGCTGGGATGGGCAGGACACTGTTCCTGCTGGCCAGGGGCTCATCCCAGGCCTTCTCAGTGGTCCACTCATGTGGGCAGAGTTTTATCGGACAGCTGGAGAAACCCAGGTTCAGAAAGTGGGGAGACTTCCCCAGTGGAGTAGCCGGAGCTGCCCTGTGAGCCCAGCCCAGGGTGAGGAAGGGGGGCCCTGAGACCCAGCTGGGAGTGGCTGCCTGGGAGGAGGGGACCCTGGAGGCAGGGTCCTAAAGTCAGCCTGGCCAGTTCGTGACCAGCAACCATCCAGCAAGGACATGGGGGTGGAAAATGTAAAGTGCTTGGCTATTGTACAGAGACTGATGGAGGGCAGGAGGGTGACTGTGGAGGAGTCAGCGCCCACATGCAGCAGAGGGTCTGAGGACCCCAGGAGGTGGGGCTTTGGCCTCGGGCACACGCCCACCGTGAGGAGCTTCCACCCACGACCGAGCTGGGAGGGCCTGAGCCTGAGCTAATCCTCTAGGCCTTCCTCTTCCTCTTGCATAACTGCTTTTGTTCCTGGGGAAAATCGAGAGCCTGCAGTGACCAGGAACCCCACAAATCTCCTGTGGTATCTGGGCCTGCCTGGCATTGTGGCAAAGATTGCCAAGCTTGGGAGAACAAGGCTTGTGAACTAGGGGTTCACAGGGGTGAGCACCTGTGTGCATCACACACAGAGACACAGACACAGGCCGACATGCGTGTGAACAAACATACACACTCCAGGGCCACTCACATGGACACACACGTGTGCCATAGACACACAGGTGCAATTCTAACATGTGTGCCCCCGTGAATACCTGTACAGTTTCTGGGTCAAACCCTCACGTGGCTGACACCCCTCCCTCGCAGACTGCATGTGCCCGACATCCATCTAGTTACGTCCTCTCCCACCCCCAGGGGCCTGAGGTAGAGGATGGGTGATCCTTATAACTACCTCAAGCTTACACCTCTTCTCCCAGAATTGGCTTTCCCAGACCTGCTGGCCTTGTCCCTTTCTATGTCTTCTTCCTCATCTTCTGACCACAAGGACAGAGGAGAGGCTTTTCCTGTCAGCTGTTGGCCCGCTGGTTGGGAGCAGAGGTGGTTTTATCTTTTTTTTTGAATTTACACTTAGATCCCATCAAGCATCAGGGGACTGCTCGGGGGCTACCCCAGGGTCCCACAAGCATGAGGAGGCTGTTTTTCACACAAGCAGGGATGTTAAGGATAGAACATCCCCTGTCACATAAGTAGCACCTAGAAGTTTACAAACTGCCCTCTTGCCAGTGTTCTTGCTCATTCTTTATGACAGCCCTGAGATACAGGTGTCTGCATGTCTTCCGTTGGACAGATTAAGAAACCGAGGCCCACAAAGAGATGGGACCTGCCTGAAGTCACACAGCAGGATGAGGCAGAGTTAACCAAAACACTAGTGTCCCTGAGCTTGAGCTGGGGAGAAGTGGTCTCAGCCTCCCAGGGCTTAGAGAACGAGATTTTGGCCTGTCCACCCTGGGAGGATGGGGCAGGCTGCGACTACTGGCCGGGCCCAATGGAGGAGCACCTTACAGTCCTGTAACCAGGAGTTGGCTGAGGGCATAGACAGCCCGCATAGGCCAGCACTCTGCCGTGAGGCTCAGCCCTGAGTCTACCCTTGCGGACATGCCGGAGGAGAAGGCGGGAGAGGGAACAAGGACACCTTCGGCTTGTTGTGTGATCCAGGCCGGCTCCTACCTGTCTCTGGGCCTCGTGCTCTCTCAGCAATGGGATCCTGGAGTTGACTGGAGAATTTGGAGCCTTCAGAAGGCTTCTCCGTGGCCATGAGTGGAAGGCAGGCTCGGGATGCTCCATGCCAGAGCCCTGGTGGGCCTGAGCTAAGGCCTGTGCCCTGGAACCCTGGCCCGCTTCTGAGATCCCCTGAGGCAGGGCCTGGCACAGAATGCGGACTCGGGGCTTGGGGTCTCCTCTGGGCTGGGCAGGGGGTGGTGTAAGAAGAGGATCCAGCAACTCCAGATGGTGCCTGTCCAGCTTGGCTGAGATTGCAACCTCCTGGCGCGCTGCCCCTTACCCTTCCTTACGTTCCTCCGTAGTTCCACTACCTGACCTGCTCTGTATTTATTAAACTCATTAGCTAAAATATACTAGTCTCCCTGGTAGAATGTCAGTGATACGAGGGCACAGGCTTTGTTCTGTGTTCTCAAGTGCCTTGGACATTACCTGCACAGAATAGGTGCCCAATAAGTACTTGTAAAAACAAAACAAACAAACAAAAAACAAACAAAAAGAGGAGGACAGATCTTCTGGCAGGGGAGGGGCTGTCCCAGGCCACCATTGGCCCCAAGGCAGAGCCACCCTGTCTGCCCTCTCGTCAAGCCCGAGCTTAAAGGTGGATTCGAGCCGTTGAAGAGGGTGGTGGCCCAGGCTCCGCTGTTTCCCCCCAGATCACCCTCAATCTGAGGAGCCATCCTCGGCCCTTAGGGGGGGCCGGTGGTATCTGGCAGAGCTGTTAACCTCAAGGTCTCAGCCTCTCTTAATGGATCTTCCAGGCACTGTGAAGAAAACCAGATCAGTTGTTCCCAGTGGCAGCAAGAAGCAGGGCCAGGACTCTCTCCAGACCTTTCTGAGAAAGGCCAGGAAACGGCTGAGGGGCAGGGTGGAGAGGAGGGGGAGAAAAACGGTTACTGACGAGTGCCTCCGTGTGCCAAGTCCCGGTCCTGAAATGCCATCTCAGACTCTTGTCCCGACAGCACTCTGCAGGGAAGCACACCCGGACGATGAAGGGACCGCTCACAACTGGGTAGTGGCTGAATGAGCTGCAATGTTCTTGAGAAGAGCCCTGCCTCTTGCCAGCTTTGTGCTGCGGCAAGTTACTTCCCCTGCTTGATTTCTTGGTTTCTTGCTACCTCCGGGGACTTCTGTGAAACATGCACGTGACAGTTTGTGGCACAGGAACTGGCTAGCTCTAGGGGTTGCTCTGGGAGTCAGAATTTGCTCCAACACTTCATGGACCAACGTGGAGCTCACTAACTCCTGGGTGAGTGTTCTGGATCAGTGCCCTGAGTGTGCCTGAGCCCCGACCTCCTCTCAAAGCTTCACACGCAGTCCCCCTTGCAGCCACTGTGGCTCATCACAGGCTGGAGTGGGGGTGGGAGAAGTGTTGGGGGTCCTCCTCTCTCCCCTGTCCTGGTTGTGCCTGGAGCCTCAGGCTGCACAGGACAGAGGAGGTGAACACTCGGGGACTGGGTGGGGCCTCTGTGGAGGGTGGAAGAGCGGAAACAGAATTGGGAGCCGTGTGGGTCTGGGTTTGAGTCTCGAGTGGCACAGGACACATTCCCTCTCTAGGCCTCAATTCTCACTCTATAAAATGGGGATAACAATGACACCCCCTGAGTATTTGAAAACTGGTAGGTATTGTATGCTAGTGAGGGTCCGCCAGGGAGGAGGCTGGGCTCTGCCCTCAGAGCCCTCTGGGAGCCTGTGGTGGGAGAGGCTAAGAAGGGTGAGGTGACCGGACGGGAGTCCACAGAGAAGTCCCTTGGGAAACTCTTGCCTCTGCCATCCCAGCTAAATCGCAAGACAGCCTAGAGCTGACCCCACGTGACCGGTGGGAAAGTGAGTTCTTAAGTCCAAGTGTGACTTGCTGAAGGAGAGTGAAGTGGGGTGAATGAAGAAATCTGTGGAAGGAAGCTGCGTTAAAACTTTCCTGGGATTTCTGGTGCCGTTCATCTCCTGCTAACACCTCCGGGGTCAGGGGTTGGGGGGTGGGAACTGAGGCAGCACGGCCGTGAGATGGGCCCTGGATGTGTCTGGGATTCACGTATCTTGTCTGCTCCGGAAAGGGCCCCAAGCCAGTTCAGGGACAACCTCTCCGCCCCTCTGTATCAAATGAGATGATAAGCGAGAAGGCTCTTTGCAAACTGTAAAGTGCTGTGCCTCTGAGGGTGCATGTGCATGTGCCTGTGTGGGCAAGCCCTTGGGTGTGTAAGCACAAGTAAGAATGTGCAGCTTGTGAGTGTGTGCATGCATGCGCAATGTGTGTACATGGCTGTGTTCCTCTGGCCTGGCGGGGTGGGGTAACTGCACGCTGCCCAAGGCTCCCTGTTTGGTTAGGGTTTTTCTCCTTTACACTTCTTACGATCCTTTGTGTGTGTGTGTTTCCTCACTGTTTCTTAGTTTACCAGAAAGGGAGCCGGCCATGGTCCAGGAACCTAGCAATTGTCTCTGAGCCTGCTGACTCTTCTTGCCTCCCGCCCGCCCTCTCCTCGTCCCGTGGCTGTCCCTGGAGGCCCCGCTGCCTGGCGCTCCCAGCAGGGCCTGGTCTGCGGGGCTGGCGCCTTGCCTGGCTCCTCTGTGTGGCTCACCTGCCACCCACTCTTCCTTCCGAGACCCTGTGCTCGCTGCTGTCACATCGTTATCCTGTTGGCTCTAGACACCGTCCAGCCCCCTCCAGAGGTGCTCTTACGGTTCCCGTCTTACAAGTAGGAAGTGAAGCCTTAGTGAGGGGAAGTGACTTTCCCAGAGTCACCCAGCCAACTAGTGGCATTTCGGGAGTTTTAACCCCGACTCAACTCTGGAGACTTTATTCTTTTTTTTTTTTAAGATTTTATTTATTTATTTGACAGAGAGAGACAGAGAGAGAGAAGGAACACAAGCAGGAGGAGTGGGAGAGGGAGAAGCAGGCTTCCCGTGGAGCAGGGAGCCCGATGTGGGGCTCGATCTCAGGACCCCGGGATCATGACCTGAGCTGAAGGCAGCCACTTAATGACTGAGCCACCCAGGCGCCCCAGGAGACTTTATTCTTAACTGTTGAGACTCACTTAGGGGGCATGCGCTGGCTGGTTGGCTGGATGAATAAGTGAAGGAAAGAACAAATGAATGAATCACTCAGTCAGTATGGAGCTGAAAGAGCAGGTGAAGTGAGGTTAGCAATGGCTGCCATTTATTGAGCACCTACTATGTGCCGAGTGCTCTAGAGCACTTGGATTGAGCTGACGAATGCAGCCAAGCTTCTTGTTATCCCCGTTTTGCAGTTGAGGAGGCTGTGGTTCAGAGAAGTTAAGAGTGTGGGACCTGGGATTCGAGTTTGTCCTCCCCGGAGGAGGGATGAGTTGGCAGAGTCTGGCGACTGGCGCTTGCTGTAGCAGAGGCCAAGACAAGACTCTCAGGAAGCTGTGTCTTCAGGGTTCTCCCCAGTGACACTCCACCCCACCCCTGTGGTCCTGGGCCCATTTCCCCATTTGTCTCTGAAATGGATTTCTATTTCAGTCTGGGGTGGGTTCTGCTGGCCCAGCTCTAACTCTTCCTCTCTGACTGTTGGCATGCCTGGGGAAGGCCAGAGCCCCAGCCTGGGCAAATGGAGTTATCCTCCTGTTCTCCCTGCCCTAGGGCTGGCCTTGTCACTAACAACTGCCATGGGAGGGCAGGCCCGTGCAAGATGCAGCTATGGGTCTGTGGAGATGGCCTAGGCTAGGTCTGTGGCATCTGTGCCCAACCCTGTGCTGGACGCCTGGGACCCAGGAGTGAGTAGATACAACTTTCCACTTAGCCAACTTGGGAAGAGTGCTGAGGCCTGGGTGGCTTAAGTCTGTAGTGGTGGGGACAGAAGCCTGGCATCCTGACTCCCAGCGCAGCACTTGTCTGGGGGGCCTGGGACAGAGCGAGGGCTGTTCTGTGGCCCCAGGAGTGAGCTGACCTGTGGTGTCTAGGAGACAGATCTCAGCTCAAAGGGATGACATTGTCTCTGGCCAGCCAGGGGGTTGAGAACCAGCCATTCAGGTCAGCAAAGTTTCCTGAGCACCTCCTATTAAGGGACAGAGGTGGGGGGAACACTCTGAATGAAGAAAAGAAATCAGATGTTGAAATCTGAGCTGGGTTTTTGAATCTAGGCACCAGCATTTGCTGGCTGTGTGATCTCAGACAAGTTATCTAACTTCTTGAAATTTCAGTTTCCCCACCTGCAAAATGGGATGATAGAGCATACCTGACCTTCACAGAGTGGTAAATAAGATCAGGCACATAGCATTACTGTAGGTTCTTAGGAAGTTTTAATTCACTTCCTTCCTCACCGTGGAGAGCCCTTCATCTGAGGGAGGAGGTAGTCCTTTAGGCAGCAGCTAGTCTGATGGTTGAAGCGAGAGACAAAACTTATAAGATGTTAGGATGAACCCTACAGATTCGCCGACTTTGACATCACAGGGCACAGTTTCATTTCTCATGTCACAAAGGGGGAACAGAGACTTGGAGAGACTGATGTGTGAGGCAGCCTGAAATACCTCTGTTGTAAAAAGTTGCTAGAATAAAGCAGATACTAGGTTAAAATCCAACAGCCCCCATGCTGGGTTTCCTGACCAAGCTGGAAACCTTCCTGTCAGAGTCCCAGGCTTAGTGAGATTCACTGAGGACTTACTTTGTACCAGTCCTACGTCACAGCTGTATCATAGACATATCTTTACAGTAACAACAACAACCATGAAAGTCAAATACTGCAACCTGTTTAATAAGTGGGGAACCTGAGGCTCAGAGTGTTGTATAACTCATTCAAGGTCATACAGCTAATAGAAGCAGAGGGAGAGTCCTGGGAAAGTCTAGTCCAGAGACCCATGACTCTCCTACTCCATGGGGTACTCATTCCATAAAAGATGTCAGGCCTCAGATCAGAAATACATGAAATAAAATGGTAAAATGTGAATGACAACAAAAAAAGGAGTAATCAGGAAAATATAAATCGAAATCACAATATAATACCACCTTACACCCATTTGGGTGGCTATAATGGAAAAGACAGTAGCAAGTGTGGGGGAGGATGTGGGGAAATTCGAACCGTCATACATTGCTGCTGGGAACGTGAAAAGGTACAGCCACTTTGGAAAACAGTGTGGCAATTTCTCAAAAACTTAAATGTAGAGTTATTATAGGATCCAGCAATTCCTCTCTTGGGTATATACCCAAGAAAATTGGAAACACGTATCCATGCAAAAACTTATGTACAAATGCTCATAGCTGTGTTATCCATAATAGCCAAAAAGCGGAAACAACCCAAATGTTCATCAACTGATGAATGGGTAAACAAAACATGGTATATCCCTCCGATGGAATATTATTCACCTGTAAAAATGAAATTCTGATCCATGCTACAACATGTATGAATCTTAAAGACATTATGCTGAATGAAATAAGCCAGAAACAAAGTGGCACATATATGATTCCCTTTACATGAAGTCTCCAGAATCGGCAAATCCGTAAACACCGAAAGTAGGTAAGTAATTTCCATAGGATGGAGGGAGATAGAAATGAGAAGTGCTAACGGGTACAGGGTTTCTTTTGTGGTAAGGAAAACAGTCTGAAATTAGATAGTGGGGATGGTTGCACAATCTTGCGAATATACTAAAAGCCACTGAATTGCACATTTTGAAAGTGTAAATTTTATGGTAGGTGAATTACATATTGATTTTTCAGAAAACAGAAGCAGGAACATACAAGTGACAGAAGTTTGAGGCTAATGTGGATGCTAAGGCAGAAGCACAGGGAGATTTGACTGTGAGCTTCCTGGCAGCTGGAAAAAAAGGGAAATGCAGCCTCCCTGAGGAGGAAAGTGCCAGCTTCGTAGGAGAACCAGCTCTCCCAGGGCTTCACTCTAGAGCAAGATTCCTCCAAGGCTGAGTCGGCTGACTATCATAATAAATTGTTAAAAACACAAATTCCCTCCATCTCCCACCTGAGATTCTGATGCAAGTAGCTTCGAGAACTGTGAAGGGCCTGTGATGTTATCACACATCCAAGCTGACAGGTTAGCCTACTGCATTTTAACGGATGCTGGCAGAAGACCTGACTCCTGTTTGCAGATGGAGAACTTTGTTCCTCAGCAACAGAAGCAGGGAGAATGTCAGGATTAGCACTGGCTCGTCAAGCCCCAGTTCCCACAAGGGCAATAGAACACAAGGCCAAGTAACACCTGCACACATGGAGGGTTGCATTCCGGGAAAGGAGCCTGGACCTGAGGCAACTGAAATCTTTCACCATGGGCAGTCAGCCTGCCTGACCTTTGCCCCAGAGGAAGGCATCACCAAATGTGTAGGGTTTTTCCCTCTTGACACCAGCCAGTTCTGACACCAACTCTGAGGGGGTAGCACAGACCTCATAGGTGAAGGGTTCAGTCCCACAGGACAAGACTGCCACCCCTCCATTCAGATGCCAGTCACAAGTCCTGGACTTCTCATGCTCCTGACCGACTGGCTGTAACTCAGGAGTTCCTACAACCCCCTTCTCAGGTTTGATAATTTGCTAGAACGGCTCACAGAACTCAAGAAAGCACTTTATTGGACTATTGGACTATTGGACTACCAGATTATTATTATTATTTTAAGATTTTATTTAGAGAGAGAGAGAGAGCACAAGCAGGGGGGGCAGAGGGAGAGGGAGAAGCAGACTCCCCGCTGAGCAGGGACCCTGATGTGGGGCTCAATCCCAAGACCCTAGGATCATGACCAGAGCCGAAGGCAGACACTTAACCGACTGAGACACCCAGGCTCAGATTGTTATGAAGCATACAACTTAGGAACAGCCAAATGGAAGAGATTCATAGGGTAAGGGATGAGGGAAGGGGCACAATCTTCCCAGCACTCTGATGTGTTCAGCAACCTCGAAGCTCTCCAAACCCTGCCAGTTTGGGTTTTTTATGGAGGCACCATTACGTAGGCATGATTGCTTAAATCACTGGTCATTGGCAACTGACCGAATCTCCAGCCCTTTTCCTTTCCCAGGAGATTAGGGAGCAGGGCTGAAAGTTCTACGTTTCTAATCAAGGTTTGTTCTTTCTGGCAACCAGCCCCCATCCTGAAATCATTCAGGGGCCTGCCAAGAGTCAACTCGATAGAACAAAAGATGCTCCTATTTTTCAGGAAATTCCAAGGAATTTAGGAGCTCTGTGTCAGGAATCAGGGACAAAGACCAAAAAATAAAAAAAATAAAAATAAAAATATATATATATTTATTCTAGAGAGAGCATGCATGAGCAGGGGTAGGGACAGAGGCAGAGGGAGAGAGAGAAATCTCAAGCAGACTCCCCACTGAGCATGGAGCCTGATGCAGGGCTTGATCTCACGACCAACCCTGAGATTATGACCTGAGCTGAAACCAAGAGTTGGCTGTTTAATCAACTGAGCCACCCAGGTGCCCCCCAAAAATATATTTCTTACACTACACATATAAATTACTGTTTTAGCCCTTTTTGAATGCACAGTTCAATGGCATTAAGTACATTGTTGTGTAATCAAAATCGCCGTCCATCTCCAGAACTTTTTTGTCATCCCAAATTGAAACACTGTACCCACTAAATAATAACTCCCCATTTCTCTATCCCCCAGCCCCAGGTAACTAGTATTCTTCTTTCCATCTCTATGAATTTGACTGTTTTAGGTACCTCATATAGACGGAATCATATAGTGTTTGTCCTTTGTATCTGGTTCAGTTCACTTAGCATAATGTTTTCAAGGTTCATTAATACTATAACATATGTCAGAATTTCCTTCCTTTTTAAGGCTGAATAGTGTTCTGTTGTATGTATAGACCACTGTTTGTTTATCCATTCCACTGCTGATGGACATTTAGGTTGTTTCTGCCTTTTGGCTACTGTGGATAATGCTGCTGTGAACGTTGGTGTATACATATCTGTTTGAGTCTGTTTAAAAATAAGTTTCAATTATTTTTATCTAGAGGTGAAACTGCTGGATCCTATGGCTGTTCTACGGGTTGTTTTGTTTGTTTGTTTTTTAAAGATTTTATTTATTTGAGAGAGAGAGAATGAGAGACAGAGAGCACGAGAGGGAAGATGGTCAGAGGGAGAAGCAGACTCCCTGCCGAGCAGGGAGCCTGATATGGGACTCGATCCTGGGACTCCAGGATCATGACCTGAGCCAAAGGCAGTCGCTTAATCAACTGAGCCACCCAGGCGCCCCTACGGGTTGTTTTTTATTTGTTTGTTTTTGAGGAACTGCCATACTGTTTCTCACAGCAGCCGCACCATTTTGCTTTCCCACCAACACTGCACAAGGGCTCCAGCATCTCCACGTTCTCACCAGTACTTGCTATTTCCTCGCTTTTTGAAAGTAGCCATCCTAATAATGAGTGTGAGGTGGTATCTCATTATGGTTTTGACTTGAATCTCCCTAATGATGAGTGATGTTCAGCATCTTTTCCTGTGCTTATGGGCCATCTGTGTGTCTTCCTAGGAGAAATGTCTATTCAAGTCTTCTGCCATTTTTTGAATTGGGTTATTTGGGTTTTTTGTTGTTGAGTTGTGGGAGTTTTTGTGTAGTTTGGATATTCATCTTTTTTTCAGATGCATGATTGGCAAATCTCTCCCATTCTGTGAGTTGCCTTTTCACTCTGTTGGTAATGTCCTTTGATGTACAAAAGTTTTATAGTTTGATGAAATCCAATTTATCTGTTTTTTTCTTTTGTTGCCTGTACTTTTGGTGTCCTCTTGGTCGGGGCTGCTTTGATCGCAAGTGACCAATGTAACTGGTTTAGGCAAGAAAGGTATTATACGTTAATGTACAGGAAAAGTTGAAGGTAGATCTAGATCAGGCGTGGCTAAATCTAGCAGTTACAATGATACCACCACCCCTCTTTTTGTATTCTTTCTCCTGACTTTCTACTTGCTTCCTACATTCCCCTGCAAGTTCTTTCTAGAAGCACCAGACTTCCATGGCCCTCACAACTAATAATCCTAGAGGAAAGGGGAGAGAAACTTTCATACTGGTTCCACCAAAATTGCTGGAGCAAACTTTGATTGGTTTCCCCTAAACCAATCACCGGTAAAGGGTCTGTATGGATGCCCTGACTGCTCAGCTCTGGGTCAGGTACCTGCTTCGAATGGACAAGATTACCATGCAGTGGGGGAGGGAGCTCCCCATAGCAAGAGATGCTTGACAGGGGAACATTCCTCCCCAGAAGAGGTCTGGGAAAGGGCATCCCTCACCTCAGACTTCCCATGGGGAGCCCTGGGAGAAGTAGAAGGAATCCTTTTAGTTGCTCCCTGAAGACTTCCTTCCCTGGAGGGAGCCCCGTGACTCGTGGGAGGGTGAGCCCCAGGCAAGCCGGGTCCCAAGCAAGTTGGGCAGAAATCCAGGGGCTGGATTTCCCTGGCACCTGAGAACCTCCCTACTCTAGCCCTAATGTATTGTAGGAGCTTAGAATGTGTGCCTCTGGAGCCAGCCTGCCCGGGCTCCTAGCCCAGTAGCCTATTCTTTCTACTTGTGTTATCTTGGGTAAGTCAGCTAACGGCCCCACTTGAGGGATTAAATGGAGAATAAACCAGTCTTCTCTCACAGGGCCATTATGAGGATTGAGTGGAGTATGGTACATCTGGCACACAATAAGCGTTCAATAACTGTGTCATTAGTAGTATTCGTTTCACCTCTTCTCCAGCCACACTTGCTGGTCCACGGGCAGCTCCTGCCATGTGCAGCACCCTTCAACATGCCCCATCTAGCCTTAGCCCTTGCGGTTCCCTCTGCCAAAAATGCTGTTGCCTCCATGTACACTTGGCCATTTCGTTGCTGCCTCTTCCACGGAGCCTTCCCTGCCTGCAGAACCATCCCTTCCCCCTGCCTGGGCTCCTGCAGGAGTCTGGAGCATGGATGCCTGCCTCAGATTATGGGTCTTCAGGTTCCTCATCTACACTGAGCGCCTGAGGGCAGGACATGGATCTCCTCTGTCATTGAGCTCACAGCAGGAGTCGGCCAGTGGCATATGTGAAGAGAGGGTGATCCAGGGGCGGCAGAAAGAGTACTGAGTGAGGAGCAAAGGTCCCAGGAACTGAAAGTAGCTCTGGGCCCTGCATCTTGTGTGTGGGGGACAGGGGTGAGTGCTAAGAACAAAGATGTCAGCAGGGCCTTGATTTGCCTTTATCCCCAGGCCCTGGGGAACCGTAACCTGCTAAACCTAAACTCTGCTTAGGCAGGGGAGTGATGAAGTCAGATTTTTGCTGAGCAAAGATCCCTCTGGCTGCAAAAGGAAGATGGACCTGCTGCGGAGATGGACAACAGAGCATTGGGTGGATGTGGTCTAGGCTGAGGCAGGGACCACAGGTTGAGATAAGGGGACAGTATGACAGATGTGAGGCTTGGTGATTGATTTCAAGTGGGAAGTGGCAGTGGGCATGCCCTGCCCCCACTGGCCTCTGGGTGAGGCTGGAGGCTGGCGAGCACCTGGCGCTAACCACTTTAAACAGTCAGTAACCATATCCCCCATGCTCCCCCCAGCCTATCCCCGTCCCTGGGTGGGGTCCAAGTCAAGCAGAAGCCCAGACACTGAGGAAGCTTGGTCACAGTGAGCTCCAGGGAGCAGAGCCAGGCCTCTTCACCCACCCAACCCTGGGAAAGCTGGTGGGGCTGAGGACAAGGGCACGGCCTGGCTGAGCTGTGCAGATGAGATCATCCGACTCCCTTGGGCAGGGTGGGACGTGGCCCAGAGAAGGCACCAGCCCGGGCCCACAGTTCCCTGGAGCAGATACCACATGGTTTCTTCCTGTTTGGTCCTCCTCAGCTGCGCCTTGCTGAAACACAGGCTGGTGGGGAAGGGGGGTGCCCCCCAGGGAACAGTGCTGCGCACAAGGGCCGGGCCAGGGCCAGAGGCTTGTGCTGTAGGGGCTCCACCCCTCACCAGCTGAGTCTCCTCAAGAATCATGAATCCAGATGCCCACTGGCAGGGCCGGGACTAGGACCCAGGTGTTCCATCTCCCACACCTGACACCCACCTCAAGGCCCAGAAAGCCGTGTTTATCAAAGGAGCCGAATGCCTCTCTTCTCTGGGCCTCAATCTCCTCAGCTGCAGAATGGGTGTGAAGTGGAAGAGAGAACTCAGGAAGCTCTAAGGGCTCCCCTCCCCAGGTAGAGAGGAGAGGGCCTACATGGGCCTGGCAGTAGGAGCGAGCTATCCTCTGGACTCTTCATCTACCCAGGAGAGGAGAGTCAGATTGGAACAGCAGCCTTGAGAACAGGGTACAGGGGCAGAAGCCCACCCCTCCATGGTCTCACCTGAGGGCTGTAGGCCATCCTCTTGTCTGCTCTGGGCCGTGGATTCCTGGCTGTGACCTGAGGACTGGACCAGGGCATCTCTGAGAACCTGCCCTCCTTCCAATCTGTCTTTTTAGCACTCTGGCTGTCAGGGCTTGTGAAGGGGTATATAGAAGAGGGCCGTGAGCCTGGCATTCAAGGCCCCTGATTTGGCCCTACTATGCCAGCCCTGGAGCCAGGACCCCACTTGGTGCCCTACTGTCTCTGACCTGGACTCTCACCATATCCAATCCCACCCTCCATCCAGCAGCGTATAAGAGACCTCCTGATCTCAAATTTGATCACACCTCTAGCCTGCTTTACACACCGTTGAGGGCTTCTTGGTTGGCACCCACAATACAGAGGCCAAATTTGTAGCCTGGCATTCGAGGCCTGTGGGGACCTGGCTCAGTTGATCTCTCAGCCTCACCTCCTGCAAACACAAACGCTTGCAGTTACCCTGTGCCCTCATATCTCCAGCAGGCCTCTCTGCCAGAAACACCTCCCCTTTCCTGTCCACATTCCACCAAAGAATCGCCTCCTCCAGGGATCCTTTCTTGATACTCCAGGCAAGGAGAGGGGCCTCCTCTGTCCTCCTGTGACACATGAAGGCCCTTTCATCTGTCTTTTCCACCAGCTGGGGCTCCTCAAGGACAGGGATCAGAGCCCAGTGAAGTCTCTAAGCATTGTAAGGCTTCCTGCAAATACATGTCAAAAGAGTGAATGAATGAATGAATGAATGGGTAAATAAAGGCGATAAGTGAGGCCATTTCTCAGCTGGGCT
The DNA here is from genome assembly GCF_037043125.1 of Eumetopias jubatus. Lineage (NCBI taxonomy): Eukaryota > Metazoa > Chordata > Mammalia > Carnivora > Otariidae > Eumetopias > Eumetopias jubatus. The sequence goes on from NW_028274819.1 coordinate 54,888,076, forward strand.
GTGATGAAATTACGATTGGTAATAGAAGCCTCATGGAGTGAATACCTACTTGCTCCAGATACAGGCTAGGTATTCCAGATCCATTACTTCATTCGAGCCCCAACAGTGCCGTGAGGTGGGTATGATTATCTCTATTTTATACTGAAGGACCTGAGGCTCAGAGAGGTAAAACCACTGCTCATGAGCTGTGGAGCCAGGACAGGATCCAGGCCTGAGAGGTGCCAAGCTCTGTAGAGGGAACAGCGATGTGTGGCAGAGGGGTGCAGGTGCCAGGAATGGGCAGTTGGATCTAACTGACCTTGGGTGGGGGATAGAATGAGGGGGTGTATGGGACCACATGGAAGAAACCCCATTAACGGGGTTTGAAGAACTCTGGGTTTTCCAGGGAGCTCTGAGCAGAGACCTGTTCTGGAATGAATCCTCATATTTCCTATGACTGGGGGGTAGCTTGGGGGAACTTTTGCCCCGCACCCTCACCTGTTCCATGATCAACAGCCCCTACTATTTTGTGATGTTTTCTCAAGCCCATGTCATGGGCAATATCACGGTGTCTGTCCCCTCATCTAGCCCCTTCAGAATCCCCAGCTGCCTCCTAAACGGACGTTCAGGAGGTGCCACTGCACAGCCTGAGCCTCACTCCAAATTCCCAGAAGAGTCCAGGCCCATTCCTGGAAGTCACAGCAACAGATCCCCTCCCCCAGCCTTGTATCATCCTCAGGGGTGGGGGGGTGTCAAACCCAAGTGACCTCACAGTGGCCTGTTTTTTCCCATGTCAAGATCACCTCTGAGATTTTCTCGGGATGGAGCTCAGATTGTCACTGGTTCCCAGGGTCCCATCTCGCCAGCCTCACCTAGAAAGACAGGGTGCCCACCCCTCTTCCCTGGGCTGGCCCAAAGGCTCCCTGTGTGAGGTGCCCTGGGCAGATTGTAGAGGTGTGAGAAATGAGGGCGGAGAGGGAGGATGGCAGGCAGAAGACTCAAGGACAAGCTGGACTGTGGAGGAAGAAGCACAGCTGGGGGCAGGAGAGGATGGGGTGTGCTGTGGGCTGAGGGGAAGGATTGCGCAGAGCGCAGGGTCAGCACTGCAGGAGGCCGCCTGGGGCCTAGGAGGAATGAGAGCCCCGGAGCAGATTCAGTTTTATTTAGGTGGCCAGGAAGTTGAAGGAGGCCCTTCTGAAATGGCACTCTTTGCTCTGAAGGAGGAATTGAAGGCTGTTGGGGTTGAGGGTAGGGCTGACAAGAAAAATGGGGCAAAGGCTCTTGGAGGAGATGGGAGAGGGACTGCTCCAGGACAGTCAGAAATTTGGGGACTCGGCCAAGTGGGGTGGTGACCCAGTCGGTGGGGCCTCAGGGCTCTCTGCTGAGTCACATCCTCCAGGCACAACTCCACAGTGCAGGACCAAGCAGCATGTTGGTGCTGGGAACGAGGGGTCCACACGGACTGGCTGTGTTCGCAGGAGCCCCAGGTCCTGAGGTAGAGCTCCAGGCTGCCCAGGGAAAGGAGAGCGGCCAGGAAGATGCTGGCCCAGGGTGCTGGAGGCCTCCACATCAGAGGCCCCGGTGCAGAGGGGGGGATGGTGTAGAGGTTGGGAGACTCTGGGGCAGCAGGATGGAACAGGGCCAGTGTCAGGGGAGGGGTGCCAGGGAAGACCTCAGACAGGGCAGGAGGGAGAAGCAGGCAGCCCAGGGCCACTGGGCTGTGAATAGTCCCAGCCCAGAACAGGCCATGTCCTGTTCACCCTTCTCAGCTGGGACTATTCACAGCCTGAATCTCTCACATACACAGCCAGAGAGAGGAGACCCATGGTGGCTTTGAAGTCTCTATCAGCCCCTGATACAGCCAGTAAACCTACTGTAAGTATAAGCCATAGTTTGCGATACACGCATAATATCACACCTAGTGCCCCTTGCCCCCAGTCACATTTCTGCCCCTAAGTCCTCTCTGTGTAGGCATTCTTGAGTCACGCCCAGAAATTCATTCATCCATCCATCCATCCCACAAATATTTATTGAGTATCTTCTCTGTGCCAGGTACCATCCTAAGCACTGGCCATGTAGCAGTGAATAAAACAAAAAACTCTGCCCTGGTGGAGTTTACGTTCTGGTGGGAGGAAACAGACAGTAAGCAAACAAATGAACAGAATTGTATGTTAAAATACGATAAATGCTATGGAGAAAAATATAGTGGAGAAGGGGAGTAGGAAGTGCGCATGTCTAAGGTGGGAAGTTGCCATTTTAGCTAGTGTGTTGGGGGAAGGCCTCATGGAGAACATACCGTTTGAGGGGCACCTGAAGGAGGTGACGTCTGCCCAGTGGTCCTCATACCCACACCACACGCAGCAACACACTCTGCGGCAGGAACTGCCTGTGTCACCTCTGATCCCTTGAGCCAGGAGGTTGCCCTGCCTTTGACTCCCTCCTCCCAAGTCATCCCTCAGATGCCTACACAGCATGGCTCCTCCCACACCAGATTGGCCACAAATGGGACCCCAGTCCTACATGCCTGATGTTTGAGGGTGAGGATTTGGGGTTTGGTGGAAGGCACTCTGGCCGATTGGAAGACCACCAACTGATTGGTGGCCTTGGGAAGATACTAAGCTTTGGGGGATTGCTCAGGTTTATCCTCTCAAAATGGCAAGAAGGAGACCATGCCCCCTTTACAAGCCCCAAGCAAAGGGTTTTGTCTTCAGATCTGGAAATGGTCCTGGCTTCCTGGCCTCATGTCTGGTTTATGAGCTCTACCACGAGGTTTCCTGGGCCTGGACAAGAGCACTGGATTTGGCCTGTTGGAATGAAGACCAGCTGATGAATAGTCGTGGGACACTCTCTGCAGGGTGTCCTGGGACTTGGGGGCAGCTGAGCTCTGTAACCCCAGAAGCAGGCCGGACTGGGGAGGGGAAACATGGCTAGGGGCAGAGATCAGACTTTGTGTGATGAAGCACATCTCCCAGAGAGCTTTCTCATAGTGGCATGTAGCGGCCTGGGAGAGATGGAGTGAGTTCCCTGTCATGGGAAGTATGCAGATAGAGGCCAGACAAGTCCTGTCAAAGAGGCTTCAGGGAACCTCCTTCTCGAAGGGCTGGGGAGAGCTCTGGGTCAAATTCTCTTAAGGCCCCTCTGGCCCTGAGAGTCCAGAACTCAGAGCCCTGTCATAGACCCCTAGGCTCTGGGGCCCAGTTGGGTTTCCTCTCTCTGCCAGGTGGACTTAGGTGCTGGTGATGGTCAGAGCAGGAGCAAGGCAAGGGAGCTGCCTTTCATGGGAGGTAAGAGGTTCTCTGAGGCTTTCCCCACACCCAGACCTTACCTGTGAGAGCTGTGACAAAGCTGCCTACCTTTGGGACCTTAGGGTCTGTGTCTGAAATGGGCAGGATAACAACCCACAGTTGAACACTCAGGCAGTGGCGGTCTGCCCTTCCTGAGAGCTGGAGTCTAGGGGACCCAGGTAGGTGCAGAGGTGCTACTTCTGCAGCCATTACCTTCATTCCCCCTGACAAGTCTTCCCTGTCATCAACGAAGACAAAGATTTTTTTTTTTTAATCGAGCCAGCACCAAGGACAGAGCCCTGTGGCTCATTTTTACAGACTAGGCTCACTCCTTCAACATTTCCCAGTGCCACTTGGGAGCTGGAGCCTGTACTGGTCTTTGGGACCCCAAAGGCAAAGCAGACTTTGTCCCCAATTCCGAACAAAGTTAGAGAAGGGAGGGAGTCTGGCTGACACTGACTCTCAGGCTGGTCTTTTCTGCCCTGACTCTTGGCCCCCAATTCTGTGTCCTATCTCAGGCCACTGTGTTCCTGAGTGGCAGGGTGGCATGGTAGGTTTACTGTGCACCTTGGGCAAGTTCCTAATCTCTCTGGCCTCAGTTTTCACACAGAGGAATATTGCCTCTCTTCCTGAGCACAGACTTTATCAACATTCAGTTCTGTGTCCTTGTCCCGGCTTGCCATGACTCACTGTGTCACCTTAGGCAAGCCACCAGCTTTCTCTAAGCCTGTTTCTTCATCTGCAAATGGGGATAAGACACTCCACCACGCAGGGCTGTAGTAAAAGCAAATGAGATCTTGCAGCAAAAGCACTTAGCTCGGTGGCCAAGAAACTACACAGCTACGGTGAAGTAGCTCAGGACATTGAGGCTTGGGGAGGTGCAGTGAACTTCTCAGGGTCCCACAGCAGGTGCGTGATAAATCCAGGACTGGAAGCTGGATTTCCAGCTTTCCAGGCTCCTGCCCAGCAGCTACTGAGATGACACAGTGGTTACTCTGGTTGCTGCAGGAAGAGGGGCTCCCCTCAGGGGAAATGAATTGGGGGGCCTCCCTGGCAGCCCCATGGGGATCAGGTCTGACCTGAGAGTCCCTCAGTCCCCATCAGCCCCTCTGCTGGTGGCCTCCGGGTACGTGGCTAGTTCCAGCCTCCCCTGAAGGGATGTTAGGGTTCCAGGGATGACCCTGTGGACATGTGATGTGGAAGAGGAGAGGAGATACCTGGAGGGAGCAGGTGCAGGTCTATAGGCAGGACTCCCGATTTTAAGTTACAGAATCCTAGGTCAAATGGACTGCAGCAACAAGGGCATTTATCAGCTCATGCCATCAGAAAGTCCAGTGGAAGATAAAGTTTTAGGCATAAGTGGAACCAGGCACTCAGTGGTATTCTTGCAAACCTATATATTCTCATTTCCCATCCCTTGGCTTTATTTTGCACAGTTTCCTTCCTGGTGGTAGTATCAACCATGCATAGGACAAAGATAGCAGGAAGGGAAGATTGAAGGGGGGGAAATCGGAGGGGGAGACGAACCATGAGAGACGATGGACTCTGAAAAACAAACTGAGGGTTCTAGAGGGGAGGGGGCGGGGGGATGGGTTAGCCTGGTGATGGGTATTAAAGAGGGCACATTCTGCGTGGAGCACTGGGGTTATGCACAAACAATGAATCACGGAACACTACATCCAAAACGAATGATGTAATGTATGGTGATTAACATAACAATAAAAAAATTTTAAAAAACCAATGCATAGGACAGTAGCTGGTATATAGTTCACTTGGCCCTAGAAGCTCCAGGCTCACTTCCTACCAGCTTTGCAAACCCCGTGGAAAACCGGCCTCCTCCCCAGTGTTCCAGCAAAAATCTCCAAAATGTACTCTGAGGCACCCCGCGAAGGTCACCCATCCACCCCTGAGCCAGTTACAGGGCCTGAGGAGCCCACTGTTCTCTCATGGGCAGGCCGAGGTCACAGATTGTCAAGACTTGAGGAGGGGAAGGGGGGGACTCCCCCAAGGAAAAACAGGAGGCAGGCCAGCATCATGAGAGGTAGTCTGGGGATTGGGTGGAAGGAACTGCGGAGGAGAACAGTGACTGCCTGCAGGACAGGCCAGATAGCTGGACCTGGGCCCTCTCTTCCCCAGAGGACTGGAGCCTGGTTATCTGGGAGGATGGGTGGGTCCTGAAGTCACCAATAGAGGCTGTCAGCCAACTAGACTCCTTACAGGTAAACAGCAGGTTCTTGCATGAAGGGGAATCCAAGCAGCATACATCTTCAGCGGGGGGGCGGGGCAAGGGGGGGGTAAAAAATTTCAAAAACAGGGTCCAGGCAAGAAACAGAGACCCTCTCATGAGGGACCCCTGCTCCAGCGAAGAGGAAGGTGCTGGGATCGTGCAGAGCCCTGGGCAGGAGGTGCAGCAGCCCATGGGCATGGACTTGGAAAGCCGACACCATGGACTCTCCTTCTGTCAGGGCCTGCCCCATCCCTGGGACACTCCGGGCCCCTGTTCTCTCCCCAACAATCCCCCAGCCCCGAGGCTGCCCTGGGCCTTCTCAGCCCTGTGCCCACCTGGAGCCACCATGGTCACTGACCTCTTCACTAACCTTCCTGAGAGAGAACCTCTTGCTAACTTTGCCAAGCCTCAGCTTCCTCATCTGTGAAGCAGAGGTGGAAACTGTGAAGAGTAAACGAAGTGGGGCATTTTGCACAGTGATGGCGTGAGGTCAGCGCCCAATACGAACATCTGCCCCAGCTTGCGGTGGGGATTCCATGAGCTCGGCTGACGGGCCTGGTGCACAGCTGGGGTGCAGGAGACACAGGCTCCCTCTGTTCTCAGCCTGTAGGGGCCAGAGAGAAATGGAAGGAAGCAGCCTCAACTCCCAAATTCCCCAAAGCTACAGCTTCTCCTTCCTTACACTCGAAATGGCTGTTTCAGTTCCAGCTTTAATTCCTGTTGAGTAGGAGGTAAGAAAGGGAAGTCCAAAAAGAGAAGAGAAATCAAGTTTTCTGCGCCCCCCTCGCCCCCCGTGCCCATCTCCTACCAGATTTGTCTGCTTTCGCAGCTGGCCTGATACCACAGGGTAGGGGGGAATCCCCAAAATCTTCCAGGGGTGGTGGGCACGGCCCCCTGCCCACTGTCCTCTTGGCGCCCCGGGGGCACTGGCGTCCGGAACCTGGCCTCGGGCTGGCTTGAGGCGGGCTCCAGGGGCACTCCTGCCCCAGGCTGGCTGCTTCTGGGTCGGGACTTGGTTGGTGACTGTAGCAGAGGGCATAATAACCCTAGAAGGCAGGCGCCATGACCTGTTTATCATGTGGAGACCCAGGTTCAGAGAGAGTAGGTGGCCCGCCCCGGGTCACTCAGTAAGTTGGTGATGGATCCCAGTCTGTCTGACTCGCCAGGGGAAGGAAGCTGAGTCTTGACCCCTGTCATCCTGTGCCCTTGCTGCTAAGCTCACAAGCCAGAGGCCAAGCAAGGGGGTTTCCAGGCCGTATTTCCCAGCAGGCAGGCAGGCCAAGGTTAGGAGGCGTCTTCCCACATCCAGCCTGGTCTGGGCTGGTTCCTGGCTGGCTGGCAGACAGTGACTCAGGCTTCCAGCTCCTGCCTCTGGCCTCCTCGTCCCTTCCAGATAGGAGGGCCTGGGAGCAGGGACGGGGCGGGAGTTCCGGAGTCATCTAAAGGGGATCCTGAGACCATAGGATCCAAGCAGCCGAAGGAGGTTCAACCCTTGCCAGTTTTTCCTTACGTCTATCCTGAATTGCATCTGCTGTGGGCACAAACCAATCCCACATGTTGCCTGAATTGTGAAAAGGAAACTGGCAGAGGTTGTCCCTTCTAGGAGTGAGGGATTTCCGTGTTTCTGCCAAGGGTGTACCCGGAATGGAGATGGGTGGTGGATGCCTGGTGTTGGGGCAACACTCCCGGGGCCTCTACCTCAGATGGACAGGGCTTACCACTGGCCCTGTCCCCCTGCCAGTGTCCCCAGTGGCTCCTGTGAGCCACATGGACCAGGTGAGGCTCTAAGAACAGGGCTTGAGCTGATATGGGAATAATGAATAGCAGAAAGGCTGGGGAGTGGGTCAGGAGGAACTGAGGCTGGGAGCCCAGGGCTGAGGTTGCTCAGTGCCAGCCCCAGAGGGGAGGCCTTGGCGATATGCAGACCTGCCCCACAGCCCCCACCCCAGGGCAGCCAGTAAAAGGCTTGAGACTGGCCATCCCAGGCAGTGTGCTGGCACCATCTCATGGCCAGAGGCCCTCAGTGCAGGAAAGACAATCCTCTGGGAATTTCCCACCTCGAACTTCTAAGCATGGATTTCAGGGAAACCATGGATTTCAGGGAAACCATGGATAAGGGATTTGTATTGAAATGTGCCCTGGCTGGGACACCTTGGGAAACTCACTGACCTTTCCTGAGTCTTAACTTTCTTCATCTGTAGAATGGAGAGAACACTCTCGCCCACCACCCGCCTGGAACTGCAGAGAAAACACCCGGCAGAGGAGAGGCTGTTAAGAAATGACACTGGGTGCAGAGGACCCAGAAATTAGCGTGGACTGCCATGGGCGGAAGGAGTCCAAAGTGCGGGCATTTAGGCTGGGCCTGGAATGGATTCATTCAGTTAACAAGAGTGTATTGCGTCTGTACCATGTGCCAGGACGCCTCCTCTACACAGTCTCATTTATGTCCTACAACCTCCTAGATGGCAGGTACCACTAGTCATTCTCATTTGAGAATGAGACGTGAGAACTACAGGAAGGATAAGCAGGGATTATTCGGAGAAAGTGGGGGGAAAGCATCCCAGGCAGAGGAAACAGCACACACAGTGGCCTGGGGGCCGGAAAGGCTGGTGGGAAAGGGCTGAAGTTGGACTCCGGAGCCCTGGCAGGCCTGGGAGCAGGGCCAGCCCCCTCAAGCCATGTTCTGAAGGTTTTCAAAGGGCCAACCCCCTCGGGCCTCCCACCAGGCCCCTCTTCACACGACACATCCCATGCTACGCTGTTTTTCATTTCTCACACAGGGGTCAGCTCCTTCCCCACCCGTGTGCTTCTTGCCTAAGATGCCCTCTTCTCTCTTCATTCACCCAAGCCCCCCTGGTCCTTTAAGGCCCAGCAACAGACATGTCTTCTCCAGGAGCCATTCCGGGTCACTTGTCCTAGCGTGTACCCATAACCCCCAAGATCTGAGCTCTCTCATCTGGGCCCCACCCAGATAGCAAGAACTCAGACTCAAGCCCTGCCCTGAGGCTGACACCTCCAGGAAGCCCTCAGAGCTGCTACCATACTTGGGACAGACACTGTGATAGGGTTGACCACTGGAGGTTGTCCTGGGAACCCAGCAAAGGACTGGTTGCTGGGCCGACAGCCAGGTCTCCTTGCCCTCCGGGGCTCCAGCACCACTAAAATCAGAACAGGAGGCCACACTTGCAACTGGCACAAGCAACCCCTTAGGACAGACCTGAATAAACGGTAGGTACTCAATCCTTGCACAACTGACCAAGTGTTTACCAGCAGTTCAAACCTGAATTTTCTCAGTTGGACCCAAAGTTTTGGCCCCAACTCAGTTCCCCAATCTCCTTGCCTGTAAAATGGGTTTGGGTGGGAGGTCAGTGCTTACACCCTCCAGGGTAAAAAGGGTCCTCCCTCACTCTGGCAGCTCATGCTCACAACACGCTGGTGGCCAGTATGACCACGTTCTACTAAGGAGGCTCAGAGAGGGGAAGGGGCCTGTGAGTAGGGGCCACACCGTGAGTAGGGGACAAAGTAGAACAAGAACCTGGACTTCAAATGCCCAGGGCAGTGTTCTTTCCCTGTGCGACCCTGTCCCCCCTCCCCTAGTTACCTTAGCTGCTCCCAAACAAAGCCTACCTCCTCCAGGTCACCCCCCTCAAATGCCTGCCTCTACTACTGGAGCTGGCCTCCTCGGGAAAATGAGAAGCCACCTCACTTCCTCTGGCCATCCTAACAGCTGTGAGTCTTGATTTGGGAGTTGGAAAAGGGCTTGGCACCGGCAGGGAGACTCTCACTCAGGTGAGTTGTCAGGGGCATCACCTCTATCCCCACAACCCATACCCATCACTGCTGGTAGCTCCAGATCTGCCGTGTGGAAGGAGAGAGTGAGTGCTAAATGGAAGTATGTGGGAGGGTCTGAGGGCATAGAGTAGGTGTTCAATAAATGGTTTTGGAGAAAAGGAAGAGAGGGAAGGTGGGAGGGAGAAGGTGACCAAGTAACTCAGTGCTTAAGTGGATTGCCAGATGGAGGGATGGACATGTCAGTGAATGAGCTATTGAACAAATGGAGAAAGGGATGGTTGGGGGAGTGAGTGACTGGAAGGTCGCTCTGGGTGTTACAGCTAAAGGGGGAGCCGAAAGCTCTTTAATCACCAACGTGCCCATTTGACAGATGAGAAGACTGGGAGAGGACTGAGGAGAAAAGAAGCTGCTGGGTCTGTGGGAGTGGCCTTTGACCAGCAGCCTCTGGTTCTCCCCCCACCTCTCTACCACCTCATCACCCTCTTTCCTCTGTTCCTCTGCTGGGGTGGGGAGGGTTCCAGGAAGGAGACATTTTCTCCGCCTCTTTGCTCCTCTAGGCCCCGGTTTCCGCCAGGCCTTGGTGCTGGGGATGGTAGGGAGGGGGTGGCCCCTGCAGGGGCTATTTCAGTCAGAGACAGCCCTGCCAGGAAACAGAGGAAGCCACACGCCCCATCGGAGGTGTTGCAGCCTGGGCTGAGGGCAGGAGAGTGGAGAGCCTCACGTCTGGCCTTCCCTTGCGCTAACGCATTTGAGGCCACCAAGGTGCTTCAGGGACAGGAGGCTGCCTGTGAGTGTTGGTACGTCTTGGCACCGTGGGCCAGTATGAGGTGGGCATGGGTGCTGGACACAAAGAACTGTGACTTTGGGCAGGACCTAAAGGAGGTCCGCAGTGTTGGGGCGTGGGGGCAGATAAAGGGACTCCACCCAGCTGGAGGACCAGAAAGGAAGAAGCAAGATTGGATCTGGAGCTGGATGGACATTTACTGTTTTGACAGACAGACAGGGGATGAATGGCACTTCGTGTGGAGGGACCTGCAAAGATGGGGAGGCCGGAGAGGAAGTCTAGATCTCTGGCTTTGAATGGTCGTGTGGCAGTGTTGGTGTCTCGGGAACAGTGTGGCAGGACAGGAGGGGGTGGAGGGGCGCAACCAGGGGTGCCTTGGATGAGGCTGGAGGGCTTGGCAGGGAGCTTGGCGTCAGGAGCTGGAGCTTCTCCTCAAAGGGCAGAAGGATGCAGGGAAGGATGTCGTCAGAGCCACTTGCTAGAAAGCCCCCCACCATAGTCAGAGTGGCCGGAGCTCAGGAAGACATCGGGGCCTGAGCTGGCCCAGGGCTCAGGGCCCAAGAAAGAGTGATGGCTGTGAGAGCTCGAGGAGCCAGTGCCAGCCACGGAGGCAGGGACCAAGGGAGTCCTCCCTCAGGACCAGTCCCTGCCCTGCCTCGGGCCTCGGAAGGCAGAGTGTATGAGGGAGCCAGGGGGACAGCCAGGCCTGCCTTTCTCCTCGAGTAGCCTCTGCCTCCTTCCAAGAGGACTAGTCTTCCCAGGGAGTGGAGAGCAGAAAATATCTGGAGCCTCCAATCACCTGAGGCAGACAGCTCTCTCTTGGGGTGGTATCTGAGGACAGGAGGCCTCCCAAAAGAGTTCAGAGGCACAGCACTGTTCCTTCTACCCACTTCTTCCTCCTCGCCATGACCACCTGGCTTTGCAGGCTGCTCTCCTCTCAAGCCCTGCCTGTTCTACCTTCCTCCCCACCTGAGGACACCCCTCTCCACCCAGGGATTTCCTTCTCAACCCCCACTGCCCCCTCTGGGTCATGCTCCGTCCTTCATTCTCCTCTGAAAAGTCTCTTCTATCCTGTGGCTCACACTGGTCTCCCCCTTCAGACTAGCATATGTATATGTATAATTTTTATCTATCTATCTGCGCCTGCACGCATCCAGCAGGCAGTAAGTATGCATTTAAATGCCTGGCAGGTGAAAACAGTAGAATGGGGGCGCCTGGGTGGCTCAGTCATTAAGCGTCTGCTTTGGCTCAGGTCATGATCCCAGGGTCCTGGGATCGAGCCCCGCATCAGGCTCCCTGTGGGGTGGGAAGCCTGCTTCTCCCTCTCCCGCTCCCCCTGCTTGTGTTCCCTCTCTCCCTGTGTCTTTCTCTGTCAAATAAATAAGTAAAATCTTAAAAAAAAAATCAAGAAAATGAATGCATACATAAAAGAAAGGTCCAGACAAATAAATGAAGAGATGAGTAAATGAACTTTCTCTGCCTGTACTCATCTTGGCTTCCTGGCTACAATGAGGGGCCTGCCCAAAGCTTCTGCCTCTGACTTCCCTCCATGCCCAACTGACTAGCTGAGCACCCAGCAGTTCTAGCACATGGGCTGAAGCCCCACAAAGGGTTTTTCATAATTAAAGGTAACATGGCATGTGGGATACAGACTAGAGATCCAAACCTCATTTTGCAGGTGCCCAGAATCTGGGAAAAATATTTTCACCAGAATCAATTTTAAGGTTGGAAGAAATTAATTTGGGTAGTTATGTTTTGCTCTAACATAACTTTGAAAAACCTCATAACTTGACTTAGCAGGGTATATTCACATTAAGAACAGCTAACATTTGCCCTGTGCCAGGCACTGATCTTCCTAACAACCCTCTGAAGCAGGTACTATGTGATCCCATTTTATAAATGGGGAAACCAAGGTGTGGAAGTCTAATAATGAGCCTAAGGCCCCGCAGTTCACATGTAGCAGAGCTGGGATTTGACCCTGGGCATCTGGACCAGAGCCCATATACTTGGCCTCAACCCTCTATCCTGTTCTGTGTGTATTTGAAGGACTTCATATTTTTTTCTTCGCTTCAGTTTTTCCCATCTATTAATAGGGAGGGGGGTGATCTGACTCACTATCTCAAGGGCTTGGTCTTACAGGTCCATTGGATTTAAGTTGTGAATTCTCTCTGGACACCAGTAAATGTGGACCTGCCGGTTGAGAAGTAGATATCAAGAAGTCAGACTTACTTCACCAGGGAACCCCCAAAGACACTTGTACAGCTGACTGCCCCAAAACCTAAGGGAAGAGTGCAGGGATGAGATGTAGGATACAACAGCATAGCATGGCATTTATTAAGCACTTACTGTATATCAGGTCTATGACACGTTTTACCAATAAGAACACAGACCCAGAAAAGGCAAGTGACATGCCTTGGGTTGAACAACACAGAAGCAGGGGTGCCATGATTTGAAAGAGGTTTGCCTCGCTCTGAAGTTGGGCTTATAACCTCTACATTCCATGTCCGTGGACTATACACTAAGTTGCATCCTCTCAATCAGGTGGTTGGGTTCTGGTTCTGGCTCTGTTTCTTTTTTTTTTTTTTAAAGATTTTATTTATTTATTTTACAGGGAGAGACACAGCGAGAGAGGGAACACAAGCAGGGGGAGTGGGAGAGGGAGAAGCAGACTCCCCGCCGAGCAGGGAGCCCGATGCGGGGCTCGATTCCAGGACCCTGGGATCATGACCTGAGCCAAAGGCAGACGCTTAACGACTGAGCCACCCAGGCGCCCTCTGGCTCTGTTTCTAACTCACTGAGTAAGATTGAGCCACCACAGACTCTTGCTGTGCTGTATTTTCCTCTCTATAAAAAAGCAAGCAGTATGGTGCCTAGGTGGCTCAGTTGGTTAAGCGACTGCCTTCAGCTCAGGTCATGATCCTGGAGTCCCGGGATCAAGTCCCACATCAGGCTCCCTGCTCAGCAGGGAGTCTGCTTCTCCCTCTGACCCTCCCCCTCTCATGCTTTCTCTGTCTCATTCTTTCTCTCTCAAATAAATAAAATCTTTAAAAAAAAAAAAAAAAGCAAGCAGTAGGGGCGCCTGGCTACTTCAGTCGGTGGAGTGTGCGACTCTTGGTCTCCGGGGGCGGGGCGCGGGCTGTGAGTTCGAGCCCCACCTGGGGTGTAGAGATTACTTAAAAATAAAATCTTAAAAAAAAAAAGCAAGCCATAGATTTGGCTGGTCCTCAGCCATTGGCCTTCAGGAACGCTGTTCTCACTCTAGCCACCAGGGGGTGCCATGGCCCAGCAGCTAGGCCAGACAGGCATTTGTAGCCTCAAGTCAAGCAGAAGGATGCTTAGGGAACTCCTGAATCACTTTCTCCCCCCATTTTACAGATAAGAAGATTGCAGCCAAAAGAAGGACCATGGTTTTGGAAGGTGGAGTCCAGGCTGAGGAGGTGGGCGCTGTCCTTTGTCAGCTCACGGTGTGTGGACGTTCTGTTCATGTTGATTAATTAAGAATTACCAGGGCCTTCTCTGCCCTGGACCCCAGATCGGGCTCTCAGACACAGAGGGGCATCAGACCTGGCACTTCTCATCAGGAGGTTCCGGTCAGTGTAGGAGAGAAAGACAGGCAGGCTCACCATGACCATAACCTCCAAACTCCAAAAAGCCCAGGGGAAGCCCTGCATAGCTTGATTTAGTACCTCTAATCTCATGTCATCCTAAGAGATGGGTGTATCATCCCCCCATTTTTCAGATAGGAAAATTGAGACTCGGATAAAGTATATCACTGGCGCAAGGTCACATAGCTAGTAGGTAGCACAGGTAGGATTCAAACTAAAGTCTGTCTGGGGCACCTGGCTAGCTTAGAAGGGTGTGTGACTCTTGATCTTGCAGTCATGAGTTCGAGCTCCATGTTGGGTGTAGAGATTACTTAAATAAATAAAACTTTTAAAAAAGGTTTAAAACAAAACAAAACAAAAAACCCTGAAGTCTGTCAATCTCTATTTCCAGAGGAGACATTTGACTAGGGTTTTGAAGGAGGAGTAGAAGTTCACCAGGAAGGTTGGTAGGAAATGAATATTATAAAGTGAACTGGATTTTTCCCAAGCTTGAGCTTTATTGTATTCCAGGTTTCCTTCAAGTGAGGGCTGTGTGGGGTGGTGAGTATCAGAGATGGTTCAGGTGGAGATCAGGGCCCAGAGAGGGACAGGGGCCTACTGGATGGTCAGTGAGTGTGATTACTGACAGGTTGTGTGTTGCTTCCCCAGCCTCTCTGGATGTAGGAAGCATAATCGGGCAGCCATGGAGTGGGACAATGGTACAGGCCAGGCCCTGGGCTCCCCACCCACTACCTGCGTCTACCGAGAGAACTTCAAGAGACTGCTCCTGCCACCTGTGTACTCAGTGGTGCTGGCAGCTGGCCTGCCACTGAATGCCTGCGTCATTGCCCACATTTGCACGTCCCGCCGGGCCCTGACCCGCACAGCCGTGTACACCCTGAACCTGGCGCTGGCTGACCTGCTCTATGCCTGCTCCCTGCCCCTGCTCATCTACAACTATGCCCAAGGCGACCACTGGCCCTTTGGTGACCTTGCCTGCCGCCTGGTCCGCTTCCTCTTTTACGCCAACCTACACGGCAGCATCCTCTTCCTCACCTGCATCAGTTTCCAGCGCTACCTGGGCATCTGCTACCCACTGGCCCCCTGGCACAAGCGTGGGGGCCGCCGCGCTGCCTGGCTGGTGTGCGGGGCCGTGTGGCTGGCCGTGATGACCCAGTGCCTGCCCACAGCCGTCTTTGCTGCCACAGGCATCCAGCGTAACCGCACCGTCTGCTACGACCTGAGCCCACCTGCCCTGGCCACCCGCTATCTGCCCTATGGCATGGCCCTCACCGTCATCGGCTTTCTGCTGCCCTTTATCGCCCTGCTGGCCTGCTACTGCCGCCTGGCCCGTCGTCTCTGTCGCCAGGATGGCCCCGTAGGGCCGGTGGCCCGGGAACGGCGTGGCAAGGCGGCCCGCATGGCTCTGGTGGTGGCAGCTGCCTTTGCCATCAGCTTCCTGCCCTTCCATGTCACCAAGACAGCCTACCTGGCAGTGCGCTCCACAGCCGGTGTCCCCTGCCCTGTGCTAGAGGCCTTTGCGGCTGCCTACAAGGGCACGCGGCCCTTTGCCAGTGCCAACAGTGTGCTGGATCCCATTCTCTTCTACTTCACTCAGAAGAAGTTCCGCCGGCGGCCCCAGGAGCTGCTACAGAAGCTCACGGCCAAGTGGCAGCGACAGGGTCACTGAGCCCACTGGGGCAGGACACCTGGGGCCAGGTCACGGGAAACCCCTCCAACCCCAAACCATGCAGAGGATTAGAGCTTAGCTCAGCTGGGCATGGAATGAGGTCCCCCACAGACTCCAGAATCTCACCAATGACTATTTATTGAGCCCTTGCTCTGGACCCAGCCCTGTGGGCACAGAGAGACAGGCTCGGACTTGGCCCTCCAGAAGGCTCCAGTCAGCCCTGGAGAGTCAGGGAAGCCATGTGAAGCTGCTCACAAAAATATAGTATGGCGTGTACTGTAATTGAGGAGTATGATGTATGCTTTGGAGTCACCAATCCAGGGACTGGGGGATGATGGGAAGAGGAAGCGAGAGCTTCTGGAAAGGAGCATTTGAGCTGGATTTTGAGGGGATGAGTATGAACTCTCTGGAGGTGTGTGATGTTCCATTCATTCAGCAAACCTTTACCTACACCTTATCCTTGGACCTGGGTTGATTCTGGGGCCCTGGAAGAACTGGTCCTAGCCCTGCCCTGTATAGGCTCCTAACTACTGGACATATAGATGCTTGACACAGTGATATCAAGGCTGTGACAGAGAGAAGCATGGCTCGGTGGGGGGGGGGGGGGGGCTGGTAAATAGAGGATGCCCGTGATCCAGTCCAAGGAATCAGGAAATATCTCCTGGGATGGAGATGGGCGGCATCTGAACCAGATGTTGAAGGGGGAAGTCGGCCAATAGAAGTGGGAGCATGTTCCTACAGCCTGGGCCAGCCCTATGCTAGGCTCTGCCCTGGGTCAGATGGGTAGAGAGAGCTGGGGTGGGGAGCAGGCATATGGCCTCCTGTGTGTGAAAGTTGAGAAAATAAGAGCTGTCCCATGGCCACCCTCCAGACAATGGCAAGAGTGGCACAGATGTTCCAGGCTGTGGGGGCTCAGCAGAGGGAGGAATCAAGGAGCACTTCTTTGAAGAGGTGGAGCTTGAGCTGGGGAGGAATCCAAAAGGCAGAGAGAAGAAGGCTGCTCCTGATGGAAGGCACCGTGTGTGTATAAAACCCAAAGGTAGAGATGTGCTGAATCTGGCGGTAAATCAACAGTGAGTTTCAGTTAAGCCCAGGAGGGGGTGGTTTGGGTGGGACCAGAGCACTGAACTCCAGGAAGAGACCCAGACCCTACCCCTTCTCCACCTACCTCTTCAAATGTGCCTCTTTCAGCCTCAGGGTCTCCTGGGAGTCTGAGGACCCATCTACCAGGCCCCCCAAGTGAGGGGAAATAGCCCTTCAACCCTGCTTCATTCTAGAAGAAGTCAACAGCTTGAAGAGATGCAGGGCCACCAGGAGGCTGCAACATGGAGGTGCAGAGGTCCTGTGGCCAGGAGCCTGCCAATCAGTCTCAAGACAGACTGTTCCATGCGTTCTGCTTCCGCCCTCCCAGCTCCATCATTCTGACCTGTGGGTGCCGGGAAGCTGCTGGAGGCCATCTCATGGAGGCATCTCGAACACAGACTTGAGCCTTCAAAAGCTTTGGAAAGGCACCTTCACTGAAGATCTCTGAGGAGGCAGTGAAGGGGATTCTACCACGTATGGCCTCTGTACCTGGTCTTCCCACCCACCCCTTTTCAGCCCCCCGCCTGTACAGCAACTCATCCTCTCTGCAACTTTTCCTCGTATGTCCACCACCCCGCCCACCCCACACCCCTCACTTCTCCTCCAGTCCTTGTTCCCTCCGCTCCGCTCAGATCTCAGCTTTCCTCCTGTAGAACAATCTAGCCTGCCCTTGGCTGCTGGTGTACCACTCAGACCCTGCACACAAACCAGCCATGACAAAAAAATTGACCTTCTCAGAAGGTAGAGGGGAGAGAGAGCAGGGAAAGGACTGTATAACTTAGTATTTTTCTTTTAGCCTTGTCTCATCTCCAAGGCTGTTGGGCCATGGGGCCCTTCAGAGAAGGACTCCGCCGGAGTTAAAACTCCACAGTCATGTGGGAGAAGTGCTTGCAGCTGGCTGAGGAAGGGGGAAAACCAGGCCCAACCCATCTTGGCAATCCATCAAAATGCCCTTCTGAAGAGGCTGCTAATTTGGACAGAAGGAACTTTGATTCTTTGGGTCACAGTGAAAAGATGTGAGGAAATGTCAGAAGAGGTCTAGTCCCTATACAATGCGATGTCATGCCAAGTAGTACAGATATTAGCCACCCTGTGTCTTGTTCCAAGTCTGAGGTCAGACCCATCAGCTGCCAGTCACGGGGGAGTAGGGGAATGGGCGAGCAGAAGGCAGAGGGCCTCTGCCCACAGTGCTGGCTGAGCCCTGTGGAGAGTCCCAGATGACCATCCTAGCAGACTGCCAAGAACTGTGACCCTTTGGTCACTTTTCCAAGACTGGAAATTGTGGGACACAGGTAAATTGCATTCCCAGCTTCCCTTTGTGAGGCAGACTAGCATAAAGGGTAAAGACTCCAGAGCCAGATCACCTTGGTGTTAATCTTGGCTCTACCACTTAGTAGCTGCCTTACTCTGGGCAAGTTATTTAGCCCCTTTGTACCTTAACTTCCCTAGCTGTAAAATGGGAGTAGTAAATCTTGTAAAGTAGCTGTGAGGATTAATATGTACAAAGAACTTAGAATAATGCCTGGAACATAGTAAGCATGCAATGCATGGTATATTATAATGATCTTGCCTTTTGTGCACACAAGTTCCTCCAGAGTCTCTCTCTAGGAATTGGCCTAGGAGGTTTCTGAACAAGGGGCTTTGAGCAGAGGATTTCTCCTTTCCCTTCACCTGGGAGGCAGCTGGTCTTTTAAGAAAAAACAAAAACAAAAAAAACTCAGCACACTTTTTTCAGAACAAGGGCCATAATCCATGAGCCCCAGCTCTTCCTGTAAGAAGGAAAAGTCATTTATTACATGCCAGTACGAGGGACTTCAGGTGCCATTTGGGAAGCTTGAATTGCCCCTTCCTTTCCCCTCCTTTTGCCCCCCCCCCCACTCTCTCCTCACTTTAACCCAGAGCACACTCCGTGATGGGGGATCACACTGGGGATGCCTGCTTGCTGGGGTGGAGACAGAGGGGATAGAGACCGAGGTGTGGAGGTAGAGCGTGGTGAGGGGTCGGGGGAGCACATGGGTTCGCAGGGGTCCAAGGTAATTCTCATGGCTTGGGGAAGACTTCCTGGAGGGTAGAGCGATCCTTCAGCTGGGGCTTGAAGGATGGATTTAATCAGACTGAAGACGCGAGGGCCATGTTGTTCCTGGTGTGGGGAACAGCACAGCCCAAGGCATGGAGGCTGTTGGAGGATGGATAGGAGGGTTGTGGCCTAAGACCAGGCTGGAGAGTTGGCAGGGCTAGAGAGGCAAAGGCTTGGTGCCAGCCCAGGAAAGCACCAGGGAGCCACGACAATGACAGCAGTGGCCATTCACTGGGCTCTGCAGGGTCTAGGCGTCATACAGGGTGCTGTATACACATTTTCTCATTTAATCCTTACAATACCTCCAAATACAGATGGAGAAACTGAGGCCCAGATGTGGGAATTGGTGTGTCAAGGTCACACAGCCTTTCTCTAACCCAGATAGTAGATGCCCCCCTCCACCTCTCCCATCCTCCCTCCCTTCCCTTTCCTTTCTTCACTTGCCTTCCAAGTGCCCACCTGCCTCAGCCAGTCCCAGTAACTGGGGACCCCCTAGGAAGTTGTGACAGAGACAGCTAAGTGCCAACCACAATATCAACTCTCTTTTAATTGGGCACATGGTCTCCTAGGATGAAAACTTCATTTCCCAGCCTTACTCACGGCTCCGTATGACCAGGTAACTTAATCTTGGGTAATGGGAGATAAGCAAAGTACCCTAAGGCAATTTAATATGGGGAGGGGGTGAATGTCTGTAAAAGAGAGGTAGTGTCTGTCCTTTGCCTCCCCTCCTTTCTTTTTGCTTACAATGGGGACATCACAGCTGGAGCACCATCTTGGACCGTGAGAAACAGCTTGGGTTTCTGACAGTTCCGGTTTGGGACCACCTAAATCTGGACTTTTGCACGAGAGAGAAATAAATGTCTATCTTTTCTTTTTTTTTTTTAAGATTTTATTTATTTATTTGAGAAAGAGAATGAGATAGAGAGCATGAGATAGGGAGCATGAGAGGGGGGAGGGTCAGAGGGAGAAGCAGACTCCCCGCTGAGCAGGGAGCCCGATGTGGGACTCGATCCTGGGACTCCAGGATCATGACCTGAGCTGAAGGCAGTCGCCCAACCAACCGAGCCACCCAGGTGCCCCAAATGTCTATCTTTTCTAAGCCACAAGTTTTTTGGGCTGTTGTTAGCCACAGCCAAATGAATCCCTTTAATCGGGTTCTATCCTAAGGTGGTAGACCTAGGGGGAGGCCAGGCAGTGTCCTGGACTGGGGTGGGGGCCAGGGTCTAGCCTGGTGACAAGCTAGGAGTCAACAGGGTCTGGAGATACCCAGAAAGGCTTAGAAAAGTTGCAAAGCTTCGGGAGTGGTCATGCTGCTTTTGGCTGGAGGCTGAAGGGGTGGATGGGTTTCCTGAGGGAGAGAGTAAGAAGGAAGGGCCTGGAGAGAACCCTGGGAACTCCATTAAGGAGTTGGGCAGGAAGGGGAGCCAGAGATGTGGCAGGTCAAAGCCTGGGGGTTTCTGAATGATGGTGGCAGGGGAGGTGGGTGAGTGGGGGAGGAAGTGGAGGTGATGGGTGGAGAAGAAAAGAGAGAAGGTTCCCAGGGAGGCCGGGTCCAGGGAAGACACTTCTATGACAGGAGACCTGTGAGTGTTGGCTATTGTAGGTTGAGGACAGGGGAAGGGCCAAACGTGGAGGAGCCAGAGAGTCAGGGACCAGGGTTTGTCCTTTTGGAAAAGCCCAGGGGCACTGGATCCGTCCTAGGAATAGATGCAGCTTTCTCCTCCCTCCCTTATTCATTCGTTTGACACAGATTCTCTCTGCTCCTCCAAGATGGCGATGGGAACATGGACCCAGACCCTACCCCTCAGAGAGAATCTTGGGGAGGGGTGAGGGTACAGACAAGGAAAGAGTTCAACCACTAAACAACATTTATTGAGCACCTACTATGTGCCAGGCATCATGCCGAGCAGTGGGTCCCTGCCCTCAGGGAGTTCCTAGTCTGATGGAGGAGAACGGCAATAATGAAATAAACATAACCCTGGATCATTACAGCAGGGGAGGAGAGCTTAGAAGAACATAAAGAAGGGTAGGGGGCAGGGCACTTGGGTGGCTCAGTCAGTTGAGCTTCTGACTCTTGGGGCTGAGCATCTGACTCTTGGTTTTGGCTAAAGTCGTGATCTCGGGGTCATGGGATTGAGCCCTGCTTCGGGGTCCACGCTCAGTTCGGAGTCTGCTGGAGATTCTCTCCCGTTCTCCCTCTGTCCCTTCCCCTTCTCTAAAATAAATAAATAAATATTTAAAAAGGGGGGGCGGGCTGGGGGCAAGGAAGCCCTCACTAGGGAGACTATAAGCTCAGGTCATGGTCAGGGGCTGAGAGATGCTGAGGATCAGGGGGGCTGTGACTCAGCTTGAGGAGCAGAGAAGGCTTCTTAGCAGAGGCCCGGTGGTTTCAGAAGGTATTACTAGCTCAGTGCAGAAGGGCTGTTACTGACTTCGTGACTTTGAATAAGCCAGTTTACTTCTCTAAGCCTCTGTTTCCTTACCTGTAAAACAGTGATAATACTACCAGCCCTCTCTAAGCCAGCAGGGGTACTGCACAGGAAAAAGTTAGGGCCGAATTATCATCAAGTACAAAAAAGTATGATAACCCAATAGAAGAGGCAAAAACAGGCATTTCACCTAAAAGGAAACACAGATAATTAAAACAAACAAACAAACAAAAAACACAGAGAGAGATTATTTGATCCTAGCTTGACAATGCCTCTTGAGTGCTGAGTAGTCACAAGGCCCGTTACCCTGAGCACTCCTGCGCATGTGCACATGGTGTCCTGCATAGTCCTCCGAGCAGCACCATTCACGAGAGCAAACACCTGGAAACACTCCATTGCCCGTCCACGAGAGAGTGGATGAATACACTGTGCTATATTCACACACTGGAATATTACCTGCAGCCAGGATGCACTTTACTCATGTGTAACAATATGGATAATCCAAGTATATAATATTAAGTACAAAGATATCTCAAAAAACTTATACACAGCAAGATGCCCTTTTGATAAAGTTAAAGACAACTAAAATGAAACTATATACTTTGAAGGAATACACAGATGCAACAAAACTATACAAAAAGGAAAGCAAGGGCATGCTGAACACAGGAGGTAATGGCTATGCTGGGTGGTACAGCAGCAGGAGAATGGGTTAGGGAAACCATGTAATGAGATGTAGGACACTGTCAAAGTTCTAGTTGTTTTGTTTTGTGGTGGGAGCCAATTAAATAAGTGGTGAGAATGTGTCATGAACAAAAGTTTATAAATAATCCAATTCTATGCATTTGAGTTCTAATCATACAGGAAAGGCGACAATCTCAGGTCATTTCTAATTGACTTGCGAATGGAGTCAGGAGCCCGATTCCCCCTAAGACAGTTCCTTCCTGGAGCTCATTACTTCTTGGGGTCCTCTCACTCCTCATTTTTTTTTTCCCTCTTAAGTACTCAAGGCCCAACACTGGACATGACTAGGACCATCACAACTTTACTATCTTGATTTCTCCAAGGGATTTACAGCCCTGATCTTGCTGGGTCACCATGACTCACTGGGTAGATGGGTTAATGTTTTCATTCCCCTTTCATAGGTGAGGAGTCTGAGAGTGACCTACTGAGGGTCATCTGGCATGTCTGTGAGGGTGCCTACATTGGGCCTAGCTCTAGACTCCCAGCACAGTGTTCCTCTCTCCACCTTGGTGCCCAATGTTTCCAGCCACTTCCTAGATGAGTCTTGGAAGGGCTAAACACAATCAGGGTCCCTCTGTACCTGGAAGATGATTTGTTTCATCATGAATCAGAAGGAGCTGAGGCTGGAAGGACTCATGGGGTGCTGGAAGCAGCCACGCCACTCTCTGATTGGGTAAGTGTCCCATTGGGTGGAGGCCCAGCCCAGATCCTTGAACACCCTCCTTCCCCACCAAGGGGAATTCCTGATCCAGAGGCCCCAGTCAGCCCACCTCCAGGCCAAGCTGCAGGATGCTGAGGTGACCTGAGTCTCTGCTCCTGTCCATCAGTTTGCCCACCTGTGATATGGGAATAAAAACCTCTATTCCAGAACTGATATGAAGACAAAATATGACAGGATGTGAAAGAGTTTGGAAAAGTACAAATTTCAGATGGCAGGAACCATCGTTACCGGAGGAAAGCAGTGACTCCCAGGATGAGGGTCCCGCCACCATACCAAAATTTTCCCAAAAGAGTAGAAAAACACTCCAGAACAAACAAGAGTCTGACTTCAATAGAGGTAGAGAGATACCTTTGGGGAAATATAGACCCACTCCTCACTTTTCAGATGAGGCAGCTGAGGCCCAGGGAACTGTAAGGATATACCCAAGGTCACACAGCAAGGCAAAGGTAGAGAGGCACTAGGCCAGGCAGAGCTCTCTTCCTTGCCATCAATTCCCCAGTGAAGGAGAGATGGCCTTCTGAGGCAGAGGTGAGGGACTTACAGGAGACTGGTCTCCACTCAAGGAGGAAGTTTTCTCCCTACAGGGATTTGCCACAACCCAAGGGAAGCAGTAGGGAGGGTACCAGGTCCTGGCTGAGTCCTCCCTTTCTCATGCAGTAGTCAATCAATCCCTCAGTGTCTTACCATCCTGCCCTATGCCCATCCCTGCCCCTCTCATCTGGACCACGGCCTCCTGCTCCCAGGGCCTGCCAGCCTAGTAAGGCCCAGCCACAGTCCTCTTGGGCCAAGGGGAGTGTGAGTCAGACCAGGTTATCCTCTGTCCCTGGGGAAGGTGAGCCCAGGCCCATGAAGGAAGAAGAGGCTGCTGGGGGCTCAAGGAGAGAGAAGTCCCTTCTTCATCAGGGATCTGGGACCAGTGAAGACTAGAGGAGCACGGTGTTTGAAGCTCCTCAAATCTGAATTTGAGTCATTGAAGGCACTGCCATTTTCTGACTTGGACAGTGGTCAAAGTTAAATCTCCTTCATGACCCATAGAAAAGAGGCAATATTATCTACCTACAGCGTGGTTCTAGGATTAAATAAAATGAATGAAATAATATTACCCAGGGCGCCTGGGTGGCTCAGTTGGTTAAGCGACTGCCTTCGGCTCAGGTCATGATCCTGGAGTCCCGGGATGGAGTCCCGTGTCGGGCTCCCTGCTCAGCAGGGAGTCTGCTTCTCCCTCTGACCCTCTGACCCTCTTCCCTCTCGTGCTCTCTATCTCTCATTCTCTCTCAAATAAATAAATAAAATCTTTAAAAAAAAAAAGAAATAATATTACCCATACATCCAAGGCACTCCATAAATCCCCACTGGTTCATTCAGATGGCAAGGAGCTGCGTTGCATTTAAGTTGGGACCCTGAGGATGAATGGGACCTCACAGAAGCAGGTGGGGGGTGGAGAAGGCCCCAGTACCCGGGACAATGGGAGACTTGCCAGACAGGGGCAGAGGTGCAAGGCGAGCCGGAGGTTGGATCAGCTTGAAGCCGGAGAGGCGACGCACTCGCTCTGTTAGGAGGGTGGAAGGCCGCAGGTAGGCGTGTGGGTTTGGCAGTGGCAAATCAAGGGCGTTTCCGTTGAAGCTTTTGTTGTGTGTGAGGCCAAAGGGACTTTGCGAAGGGACTAGGTTTGAAATGGCTCTTGAAGGGATTAGGAAAGCACTGAAAGGAAGTAAAAGTCTTCCCAACACTCCCAATTTTTGGTGATGGGAACTGCTTTACCTGTCCGGGACTCCACCGGGTGGGCGAATCTGGCCGGTAGAGGGCGCAAGAGCCGCGTATCACGGAGCTCAGGAGGCGGGGCGGGGGGAGACGCAGGGCGGAGCATCGAGGAGAGGGGCCTCCGAGATGGCGGGGGCAGGTGGGAGGGGCGTGACTAGGGTGGGCAGCGGGAAACGTGAGGGCGGGCGAGGGCGTGGCCACAAAGGGTGGAGCACCTGGAGCGATGTGGGAGGGTCAGAGCTGGACAGGCCGCAGAAGGTACGAGGGGCGGGGCCTTTGGGGGCGCGGGAGGTTGACCGGGTCTCCGTGACAGTAGGATTCACGGCGGAGGGCCGGGTGGGGGGCGTGGCCTGGGCGGGGCGGAGGGGTGGGGCAGGGAGCCGCAAGCGCCCAGGTCGGCCCGTGGCGCTCACTACTCCCCCTGGCGGCGAGTCCCGCCCCCTTCCTGCTGGAGGAGTGTTTCTGGGTGTACCTGAATGTTGGTGTGTACCAGTTTATGGGTCGAAGGTTGCCATGTTGGGGTTCCTTGGGCAGAAGGTGTTACCATGCAGAAGCGCCTGAACCGCAGTCGGTGCGCAGCGCCGGCTGTGTGTCGGCGGAGCTGACCACACTCAGAGGTTTCGTGCGTCGGAGCGAGTCCTTGGGGGGGCAGCTTGGCGAATGGGTTCCAGAAGGGGTCCTCTGGAGGGTCGCTTCGGTCTGCATGTGCTCAAGCAGTCTTGTTTCTCCCTCGACTCCTCCCCGATTCCCTCCGCCCGAAATCCCGATTCCCAGCCTTGCGCGCGCCCGGAGCCCACCCCCTCTTTTGGGCGCGAGGCCCCGCCTCCCGCCCCCTTTCCTCAGCCACAAAGTTTATTTGCAACAAAAGGGAGCGCGGAGCGAGCAGCCAAGAGGGAGGGAGCGGGTGCCGGAGCGGGAGCGCGAGGGAAGGCAGGCAGGCCGGCTGGCGGGCACGGAGCCGAGGAACAGAGCCCTGGGATCCTGCCCGGACCGAGCCGGGCCGCGATGCTCCGAATCGCCCCGGCCGAAGAGGGGGCCGGCCCCGGGGGTCGGCGCTGAGGCGGGAGGGACCGCGCTGGATGGAGCCGATGCCGCCCGCGGCCTCAGAAACTTGAGCCGCGGCAGATAAAACCTCTGCTTGAGTCTCTGCGCCCTCTCCCCGCAAACCCCCTCACACTGCTGCTGCAGAACCCAGGCCTTCGGACCCCGGCTGCTGCGCTCCGTCGGGGCGAGGGCGCAAGGGGGGGGTTGGCCGCGGCTCCCCGAGGCCAGCCCCCCCAGAGTGAGTGTTGCCACCATGGCGGACGGGGCGCCCCGGTCCCCGCTCTATCGCAGCGTCTCGTTCAAGCTGCTGGAACGCTGGAGCGGCGGGCCCGGGCCGAAGGAGGAGGCCACGGACACCCCTGGGTTGCGGCGCCGCGCCTCGTGCCGGCCCGCCGCGTCGGTCCCGGGCCAGCCCTCCCGGCGCGTGTCCAAACTGGCGTCGGGGCCCCCGGCCGCCCCCGCGCAGCCGCGCCCGCTCCGCAGCCTCTCGCCGTCGGTGCGCCAGCTCTCCCGGCGCTTCGACGCGCCGCGCCTGGACGACGACCACGCAGGGGCCCGAGACGGGGACGTCTCCCCCGGGGCCGCGGAAGAAGCGGCGGAGGGCGCGGCGCGCGGGGCCTGGCCCAGCGTCACCGAGATGCGCAAGCTCTTCGGTGGCCCTGGCTCCAGGCGGCCCAGCGCCGACTCTGAGGCCTCGGGGACGCCCAGCCCCGACGGTGCCGTGTGGGAGCCCCCGGCCCGCGAGCCCCGGCAACCGCCGACGCCACCTCCTCGGACTTGCTTCCCCCTGGCGGGCCTGCGTTCCGCGCGGCCGCTGCCCGGCGCAGGGACCGAGGGGAGGAGGCGGCGGCAGCAGCAGCAGCAGCAACAGGAGCGGACGCAGCGTCCGGCGGATGGTTTACATTCTTGGCATAGCTTCTCCCAACCGCAGGCCGGGGCCCGGGCCTCCTGCTCCTGCTCCTCCTCCATCGCCTCCTCCTATCCTGTCAGCCGCGGCCCGGCTGCCAGCTCCAGCGAGGAGGAAGAGGAGGTCCCGCCGCCGCCGCCGCCCGGGGCGCAGAGTCCGGCCTACCACGGAGGCCACTCCTCGGGCAGTGACGAGGACCAGGACGGTGAGGGCGGCCACCGCTGGGGAGGGAGGCCGGGACCCAGGCCTGGAAGCTCCCTCTTGGATAAGGACTGTAGGCCAGATAGTTATGGGTTAAATCTGGGCAGCATGGATTCAGCTGAGGGAGCCAGGAGTCCTGAGCCCCCCAAATCTCCAAGAGCCTCTAGTGAGGAAGGACCCCGGGAGTGGGGTACTGGCTCGCCTCCCCGTGGACCAGGTCCTCAGGAGGGACTCCGGCCCATGTCTGACACTGTGGGGGGAGCTTTCCGCGTGGCCAAGGTGAGCTTTCCTGCATACCTAGCCAGCCCAGCAGGCTCCCGCAGTAGCAGCCGCTATTCCAGCACGGAGACCCTCAAGGATGAGGACCCATGGGCTAGTCGGGGTTCTGGGGGCTGGGGCATATACCGCTCCCCTAGCTTTGGAGCTGGAGAGGGGCTCCTCCTAAGGCCCCAGCCTCGAACCCGCACCAAGGGACCTGTGGGCACCACGAGGGCATTGAGAGATGGAGGACTGGAGTTGGACAAGAACCGGCAGCGGAAGTCCCTGTCGAATCCAGATATTGCCTCAGAGACCCTGACGCTGCTCAGTTTCCTTCGCTCAGACCTTTCAGAGCTCAGGGTCCGAAAGCCCGGTGGGCGCCCCAGTGACCTCGGGAGCGGCGCCTTAGATGGCCGAGACTCACCAGCAGCAGGTGGCCCCAGGGCACAACTTGGACCCACGCCTGCCCCAGCCCCGGCGTCACCTGGCACCCGCCCCACGCTCAAAGACTTGACGGCCACCCTTCGGAGGGCAAAGTCTTTTACCTGCTCTGAGAAGCCCGTGGCCCGCCGCCTATCCCGCACCAGCGCCCTGAAGCCCAGCTCCTCTGAGCTCCTGCTGGCGGGCGCAAGTGCCGAGGAGGACCCACTGCCCCTGGTTGTCCAGGATCAGTATGTGCAAGAGGCCCGTCAGGTTTTTGAGAAGATCCAGCGAATGGGTGCCCAGCAGGATGACGGAAGTGATGTCCCCCCTGGAAACCCTGTCTGGGCAGGAGACATGACCCAAGGGCAGCGGTCCCAGGAGGAGCTCTCTGGCCCGGAGTCTAGCCTGACAGATGAGGGCATTGGGGCAGACCCTGAGCCTCTTGCTTCAGCCTTTTGCAGCCTGGGTACCACGGGGGTGTGGCGACCCCTTTCTTCGTCCTCAGCCCAGACCAACCACCATGGCCCTGGGGCTGAAGATAGTCTGGGAGGGTGGGCCCTGGTGTCCCCTGATACCCCTCCCACACCAGGTGCCCTCCGACGGAGACGCAAAGTCCCTCCTTCAGGCCCTGGTGGGACTGAACTGAGCAATGGGGAGGCAGGTGAGGCCTACCGGTCTCTGAGTGACCCAATTCCACAGCGCCACCGGGCTGCCACCTCCGAGGAGCCCTCGGGGTTCTCTGTGGATAGCAACCTTTTGGGTTCGCTGAGCCCCAAGACAGGGCTTCCAGCGGCCCCAGCTGTGGACGAGGGCTTGACCAGTGGCCACAGTGACTGGTCTGTGGGCAGTGAAGAGAGCAAGGGTTACCAGGAGGTTATTCAGAGTATTGTTCAGGGGCCTGGTGCTTTGGGGTGTGTGGTGGACGACAGGGTTGCTGGCAAAGCCCCCAAGAAGAAGTCTCTGAGTGACCCCAGCCGCCGTGGGGAGCCGGCTGGGCCTGGATTTGAGGGCCTGGGAGGGGAGCCCATCCGAGAAGTCGAGCCCATGCTGCCTCCATCTAGCAGTGAGCCCGTTCTTGCAGAGCGGCGGGCCGAACCAGAAGAACCCAGTCCTGCCAGGGGCCGGGCACAGTCTGAGAGGGCCCTACCCAAGACCCCACCTGCCTCCTCCACTGGCTGCCGCGACTTCCACCTTGACCCTAAACTGGCTGATGTTCTGTCCCCACGGCTCATCCGACGGGGTTCCAAGAAGCGCCCAGCCCGGAGCAGTCATCAGGAACTACAGAGAGAGGAAGGCAGTGAGGACCAGGCCAGCAACCTGTCGCGGGCCCGACCATCCTCCAAACACGTTCGCCATGCGAGTGTGCCTGCCACCTTCACACCTATCATGGTGCCTGAGCCACCGACTTCCATTGGCCCCCCCGTGGCTGTGCCGGAGCCCATGGGCTTCCCGGCCAGGCCCCACTCCACGCTGCAGGCACCATCACTCGAGGATGTCACCAAGCAGTATATGCTGACCCTCCACGCTGGCGAGGTTCCTGCCCCAGCACCAGTGGATATGCCCTGCTTGACTCCCGTTGCACCGCCTTCAGCTGAGGCCAAGCCCCCTGAGGCAGCCCGGGCTCCAGATGAGCCTGCCCCAGCCGGCAAGTGCTGCAGCAAGCCACAGGTGGTGAGTCCTTGGTGGGGGGCTTTGGGCGGGGGGGGAGGGGCAAAGAAGGGCCATGGGTGCTGACTTCCACAGGAGCCTTTTGAGTGTGATCATTGGGGAGGTTCGCAGGTCTGAGGGTGCTTCCCTGGTCCTGGGAGTGCCCAGGTAGTTTTAAGAGTGTTAATGACACAGGGCTCCTGTTTACTCAGGCCCTGAAGGCTTCTGCCGGTGCTGATGTCAAAGGTTCTTGCCTGCTTCGAGGTATTCTAGGTGATAATTACAAAGGGTTCTAATCTAGTCCTGTAGCTGTTTCTCAGGGACTGGTTTTAGAGATTCCTATCTGGTTCTTTTTTATAAACACACAAGGAGGTGGTGAGGGTCTTTCCTGAGTCATGCTGCCGTATCAGCCAGACCCCTTGTAGGACATTAGGGCTTGGGGCCCACAGTTGACATAGGTTTGTTCTTCCTCGTGTGGCTCTCCTGTGGCAGATCAAAACGTGGGTTTGTCCCTGAGCCTGGGAGAATTGGAGAGGTACAGGCATTACTTTATGGAGGAGCAAAAAAGACTCCATAAAGTACTTTGGTGGCCCTGGCCTTTCTCTGTGCCTCAGCCTCCGCATCTGTGAAAGCCGGGGATTGTGGACAGGGTCCCTATGTCTCCATCCAGCTGGTGCTGCACAGATTTGGGAGTTCACAGGTTGGAGTTGAGGCGCTCTTGTGCCTGAGGTCTGCCAGTGCTTCTTCTGTTTAGAGTGGGGGCTCTCAGGGGAGAGCAGGGACAGAAAAGAGGCTGCCCAAGCTCAGCAGACAGGGGCCTGGAGAGAGTTTGGGAGTGGCTCCAGCCCCCACAGGCAGGGCTGCCGCTGTGGAGCAGGGTGGGGGCACTGGTCCCCCATCCCGCCAGCTTCCATCTCTCCCACCCCACCCGCTTCCTGGTGACTCTGAAGTGCTTCCCCCTTCCTCTGCCAGACCCTAAGCCCCAGGGACTCAACCCTTCGGAGGCCCCCACTTCTGCCTTCAGATGTCCCTGGAGTTTTGGCTGTGGGTTCCAATAGGTTCTAGGTGCCATGATGCCCCCGCATCTGAAATGGAAGCTCGGCTTTGGGTTTTGGGTTCTGGGCCTAGTGTGGGGATGGCTCAGGGTTATTTCAACCATGGCCTACACTCCCACTGTGTTCCCTGCCTGTGTGAAGAGCTTGGAAGCCCTAAAGCTTGGACTAATTTGGTCACTCCCTGTTCCCAGCACTCTCACGGCCCCTCTGAACTCTTTCTTTGTTTCTCTTTCCTTGTCTCTGTTTCCCCCTTGTCCTGGCTCTGGTGTCTTTCACAGTGGCCACAGAGAGAGCCAGCAGGCAGGGAGTGGGGGACTGGAAATTTTGGACCTATCCTTCCTTGTGAGAGCCTGGTGGGACAGCTCCGATTGCCCCTAACTCCGGTGCCAGTTGTCTTTGGAACATAGGGCTGGGGGAGGGCAAGGGCAGCTCCTGCCAGGGGCCCCTTCCCCAGCTGTCTTTCCCACATAATTATCTCCTCAGGGAGCCTTGAAGGCTAAATTAGGGAAGAAGGCAGGAATGAACCAAGGGACTCAGGGAAACTGTGGGAGGGGGGATGCTCCTAAGAAGAAAGCATTGAGACTCAGAGAGGAGGTGGGAGTTTTTGCAGAATTGGCTTTTGGTCTGTCTCCCTTCGTATTGTCCCCCTGTCCCACCAACTTCAGGGAGAGGCTTAGCCTCCTCCACCCCCGGAGGGCTATGAGGTGGGGCATATCTGCCTATAATACAGGTTTCTCCCTGTCCTCAACAGAGCATCTCTGCAGCCTCCAAACCTTAGCTCACTCTAGTCCTCCCACCTTTCTAGGCCTAGCTTGATGTTCCCTCTTGCCTCGTAGAGGAAAGAACTAGTAAATATTTGGAAGAGCAGGGTTTGAGCCGAGGCTCCAGATCCCTGTGTGGCCTAGGATCAGTCACATGCCTGCCCTATACCTCACTTTCCCCTTCTGTAAAATGGGGGTAATGGTTTCTGCCTGGCAGGCTCTTGTAGGGTGAGTGGGTGGTGTGATCACTCCCTCCCTGGGGGCAGGAGAGAGGGGGGAAAAACCAGGCTCCACTGCCCCAGCTACTTCTCAGTGACCAGCCATGGCCCCTCCTCCCTGTCCCCTACTGGTTTCTGAGCACAGGGCTGGGCACTCTGAGCCTCAGTATTACCTGGTGGACTTGCATTGGCTCAGAAGAGAATCACCATTCCCTAATTCCCCAACCCCCTCATAAAGCCTAGAAGTTCTCCCATCTACTAGCCCAAATCCCTTCTGCTACACCCTTCCTTCTGCCTCCAGGAAGATGGGGAGCAGCTGTTCACCCCCTCGTTACGGCTTCCATGGAAGAGACAATGTTCCCTTGTTTCGGGCCCGGGGCTCCAGTCACGCTCCCTGGGCTGTGGGTGGAGATGGTGTGGTGTGAGCTCCAGAATAAGAAGGGAAGAGAAGAGGCTTTCACACTCTGCTGATGTAGCAGAAATCAGGCTGAACCCAGCCAGGGGCAAACAAGAGAGGCCCTGGTGGGTAGAGGTGGCCCCTGACCCAACCCCAGGCTTTGGGGAGTCCCTCAAACTCAGGTCTCTCCCAACCCAGAAGCTGCATTTGCCCTCTGCATGGCGTATCCCCATTGTGAGCCAGTGGCCTGGGTACCAGGCCCGGCTCAGCCTCTGACTCGCACTGAGACCTGGACAGAGTCATCTTGGGCCTCAGTTTTCCCATCTGTACGGTGGGATGTTAGACAACCTGGTCTTTGAAGCTCTGAGGGAGGACAGCCTGCAGAGTGGTCAACAGAAACAGGAAGCGTTGGAGTGCTGCTGGAAGAGAAAGGAAAGGCAGCTCTGTGCAACAGCTGTGAGAACCTAGGAGCCCAGGGAATAAGGAATAGCTCGTGGTCATTTTATTCTCTGAACACCTGCTTGTGTTTCTGCTGGGAGCAGGCAGCAGAGCCTCCATGCCCTGCCCCTGCCACACCCCTTGTCATTTCCACTTAGACCCGCAATAGCCTGGATGATAGACTTCTTTCCAGGGATTCCCCTACCCCGGCCTTAAAGTACAGTCTTATAGCCTAACTTTCCTTCCTCAGATACTGATACTCATTTGACAGATGTGACAACTCTAGCCCAGAAACAGGAAATGACTTGTGTCTCAGAATCATAGATGGATTGACTCACAGAATTTTAGCATACTGGAATAGCAGTAACAGTGGCTAACATTTATTAAGTACTTACTGTATGCCAGGTATCTGAATGTTTCATTCTTCAAATGTAAAAGCTGTGAGAATCTTCCAGTGCTGAATTCTTATAATTGCAGGCTGGTAGATTCCCACTGGATCCCAGAATGTCAGTGTCTTAAAGGTGGAGGAGCCCAAGCAATCCCTGTTTCTTGGTGGGATTGGCCTGCCATCTAAGTAAGGGGGACAGGGTCAGGGGGGAGTTGGGGGGGGGTCACCTGCATACCCCTAACATCCTGAACACCTTCCTGGTGGTTATTTAATTCACTGGGACCTGGGGGTGGGATGGAAAGAACTTTGAGACTCAGAAAGGAGAATGCTGCATCTAAGGTCACACAGCTAGGCGAGGCACAGCCAGGCCCAAGCACCGACCCCCTGCCCCAGCAGACATGCCCACCCCCCACCCCCCAGCTTGCCCAGCCAGCTCCCTGCCTTGCTGAGGAAGGCCTGGGTTGCAGCTCTTCATCACCTGTCTTTTCTCTGTGTCCCCTTGGCAGGGAACCCATGGGGGCGGGGCTTCTCTCCTTTCCCTCCTTGGCTCTTTGCTATAATTTTTCCATGGAAACTGGTTTGGGGAGGGGAGGCAATCAGGACATTTGGAGTTCTGAGTAGTACCAAATATCTATAATTATATGTCTTGTCACCCAGTAGGAGGGTGGCATGGGGAGGACAGGCAGAGGGCTGTCCCTTTCTTCTGTTTATTCCTGCCCCCCCCACGCCTTCCTGAGGGCCCGGGACTATTGGAGGGAGTACAGTCCGGGAATGGGTCCCCCCCCAAACATGGAAGAGTTGGGGGATGGACCGGAGTTGAGTCTGACATTTTTCAGCCCCACATTTCTGGGACGAGCTAGGTTTGGGATGCTCTGGGCTGCTGCTAATCCTGTCCCCAGCACCCTCTCAGTGGAGGAACTTGCCCCTCCTGCTTCCTTCCCCCCGCCCCCATCTGTGATCTCAGGCTACACATGCTGCCCTGCAGCAGATGAAGGCACCCCCCGGGCCAGAGGAACCAGACACTCAGAGAGTTCAGAATCTAGAAGCAGACTGAAGGGCCCTTAGGATGTTGAGGAATCGGCCTGAGGGCTGGCAAGGGAAACTTCTTGGAGGAGGTTATGCCTGGAGCCTGACCTTGAAAACTGGAAGAGTTTGTACAGCCAGAGAAGAGAGGGAGGGTTCTAGGAGGAGAGCACAACGTGAACAAAGGCTAGGAAGTAGGAAAGACATGGCAGGTTGTGTGTGGTAGGAGTTTCTATAGAGACATGGGTGACTCTTGATAGAGCAATGCATTCATCCCTATAACAAATACTTACTGAGCTCCTGGATGCGCTGGGCACTCTCCCAGGTCCTGGGGATACAGTAACAAACAAAACAAAGGCCTGGCCTCATGGAGCTTCCAGACTAGTGAGGAGACCTGTGTGTAAATGGATACATTATGCATCAGGGAGAGGTAGGGGCTAGGGAGCAAAAGAAAGCAGGTTAAGGGAGTAGAGACTGACGGAGGGAGTACTATCTTAGATCAAGAGGTCTGGGAAAGCCTCTCTCAGGAAGTGAGATCTGAGCAGAGGCCTGGAAAAAGTGAGAGAGCAAGCCAGGTGGCCATCTCAGGGAAAGAACATTCTGGGCAGAGAGGAACAGCAAGTGCAAAAGTCCTGAGGTAGAAGTGTGTTGGAGGAATCATCCAAGAGGACTGTGTGGATGGAGCAAAATGGGAATGAGGTCAGAGAGGTAAGGGAGGGTGGGAGTGGATCAGGGTGGAGGCAGATCTCATAGGCCGGTAGGAGGACTCCAGCGTTGACTTGAAGTGAGATGGGGTAGGCACACAGTGACCTGATCTGACTTAGGCTTTACTAGGTCTGCTCTGTCTGCTCTGTCAGGGTAGATTGCAGGGGCCCAGGGTGGAGGCAGGGAGGCCGGTAAGGAGGCCACTGGAATAATCTGGGTAAGAGCTGATGGTGGCTTAGGCTGGGACCGAGGTGGTGGAGTAGTGGGTTTCTGCTGCAGCCCAGAGGGTTTTGTGAGAGCCTGGACCCCAGCGTTCAAGGTGAGCACAGAGCTACTGTGGCTCTCACAGCTGGGCAGTGTGTGAGGGGTTGATTAGTGTGGGGAGGGGGAAGTTGATAAAGCCCCCAGGGTGTCCTGGGGCTGTAGGCTACACTGACTGCCCCTTGCAGACCCACACTGGCTGGGCTCAAAGAGTAGGAGGGTGGAACCACCACAGGGCCCTGGTGAGGAAAGCAACAGTGCCATGTCCCACTGGTGTCTCCTCTTCAGCCACCACGACACCCATCAGCTCCAGCTTGCATATCTCCTGGGACAGGGAGCGCACACCACCCTAAGGTAACCCTGTCCCTCCCATCTGGTCCTCTAGCCAGGTGGGCATTGCCATGGTCCCAGTATATGGATGAAGAAGCCGGTCCAGAGTAGACAGAGGTTTGCCTAATGCTCTGTGACTCAAATATGGGATTTGGCCCCAGGTGTCCTGGCTCCCAGGCCATACGTTGGTCCCACAGAGTTCCCACTGAGCAGAGTTGGCTAGAATGGCAGTGGTAGGGTGGGGGAAGGGGGAGCCCATGTTTCCCAGAAAGGCTTGAAGCCCTGGCGTACTTATTGGGAAATGTGCCCAGGCAGCCTGGCGCCTTGCTGGCACGCCCTAAAATGGGGGCTCTGGGTCCCCTGGGAAGCAAGAGCCTATTGGAGCCAATGCCCCCGCCTTGGGAGTTGATCCTCTCCTCCCATTTCCACCCAATCCTCTGGGGCATTCCAGGGGTGGATCCAGGCAGAGGACAGCTGCCAGGCTGCCAGGCCCTGGGCAGTGAGTGAGTCCCAGCCGATGGCATGCAGGGGCCTGGGGCCCCAAACAGGGTGTCTGAGCTCCCGGAGGGGTGTCCACGACCACCCCCTCCAGTAGCCAGGGTCACCAGGGATGACGTGGTGTAGCACATGAAGGTCTGCACTAGGGATCAGGAGATGGTGTCCAGCCTTAGCCTCTACACTTTGCTGGTGTATGGCATTCAGTAAGTCCCTTCCCTTCAGAGCCACAGATTCCTCCATGCTCTTGGGCACCAGGATAGAAGCTCCCCCACCGCCACCCCACCCCCGGGCTGGTGGGAGAGGCAATAGCTTTCCCGAGTAGGTCTCAATTTGTAGACTGAAGAGCTGGCAGGTGGGGCCCCATTCGGCGGCTGAGGAGACTGAGGCTGAGTGGGGCTGGGCCGCACCAGGTCTGGCCCCCGAGGCCTTGCCCTTGCCACCAGCTGCTGTTCTGGGCTCCACCGCGCACACACACAGATGAGGCCTCTGCCCCCCCGGGTGGCAGGCTGTGAGGCTCAGGCCGGGGCCTAGCCCCAGAAGTGGTGATGCTACGGCCACCAGGATTTTTAAACTTTGTCCAGGGCATGGGGCCGCCACGTGGCTCTGAGACGCTCCTAAGGCAGGGAGAGACTGAGGGAGAGTCCGCTTTTGCACCTGAGGTCAGAGGGACATGAGTTGATTCCAGTCTAGGTTGGCAGATGGGTGGTGTATTGGTCTCCTTTTGCTGCTGTGGCAAAGTACTACACACTTAGGACTTAGAACAGTACAAATATTATCTTACGGTTCTGGAGGTCAGAAGAAAAGGGTTTCACTGGGCTAAAAATTAAGGCGTTAATAGGGCTGTGTTTCTTCTGGAAGCTTTAGGGGAAAACCTGTGTCCTTGCCTTTGGCAGCTTATGGTATCTGCTGGCACTTCTTGCTTTGTGACCCCTTCCTCGGTCTTCAAAGCCAGCAGCATCTTTCCCTCACCCGTACCTCCTGCCTCCCTCTTGTGAGGAACCTGGTGATTACTTTGGGCCCACACGGATCATCCAGGATAATTGCAAAATCCTTACTCTGCGAAGTCCCCTTTGCCATGTAAGGTAACATATTCACAGGTTCCAGGGGTTAGGACATGGACATCTTTGGGGCAGATGGGGGGGCTCCCTACCCCCGTGTGCCGGGAGCTCCGTGTTGGGGATTGGTGACCCTGGTGCTGTTGGACCAAAGGACCTGTCGGGTCCCTTCATGCCGAGGCACTTCCCAGGAGGGGGCATGTGGAGGGAAGGAGCACAACCCGGATCCCTTCTCTCCCCAAGGCTGGCTTTGGGACCCAGGGCAAGCATTTACAGACTCCTCTGCACTGCCCCCTCACTCCACCAAGGATTATTGTTAAGAGTAGATGAAATCATGCTAAGAGGGTTTGGCACATAGTAAGTGCTCAAGAAGTGTTAGTTCCTTCCTTCAGGACTGAGAGGCAAGAGGATTCTAAGGGACTAGGATTCTAAGATTCAAATAGACCTTGACTCCAGGATGCTCAGATTCTCAGCATCTCTTTCCAGCTTAAAGCAGAGGACAGAGCTCTAGACAGGAGGGCAGGTGGGGTACTGACTGGGTAGGTTCCGTGGCCCAGTAGCCTGGGCCTTTGGAGATGGGAGGTGGGCAGAGGAGAGGCCTAGGCGTTTGGGGGGAATCAAGTACCTTACTGTCCTTGCTCTTCTCGCCAGCTCCCCCTCCCGCTTTGTTACCGCCAGCCCCAACCTGGGAGGCTGAGCAGAGCCAGAGCCCTCCCTGGTCAAAGCCCCAGACCCATTGGAACCAGCCTCTGAAGCAGGGCTCAACAGCCCCTCCAAGCCAGAGAGTCTGAGGGTCTGGTGGGCTTTGGGGTCAGACCAATAAGGGTTAACATCTCAGAGCCGACTCTGAGTCACTCACTGGGTGAAAACTAACAAGTCATTTCATCTTAGCTCGGAGCCTCAGTGTCCTGCCTTGTCAGCCCAGGACCCCAGGTTTAGAAGCTCTCAGAACGGTGGCCACTTTAAGAGCATGCACTTTTGAGATTGCTTGTTCAGGGTGTAGAATCTTGTGGTTTCAGGATGAAGGATTCTGGTTTTTTTCCAGGAGTCCATACCTCTTAGCTTGATTTTGTTCGTGCATTTGAGATGGTTACTTCTTGGTTCTGAGATTCTGGGGCCAAGGAGAGGCGGGGCGGGTCCTGGGCCAGTTGGGCGGGGGGGGGGGGGGGGGGGGGGCGGGGGGGGGACTGTGTCGGAGGGGGCCAGGCTGAGGGAGCTAGCGCCAGGTTGGTGTCTGTTTCCTGTTTATTGGTTCCCAGGGGGTGAGCAGGCCCTGCCCCAGAGCAGCAAGGAGCAGGAGGGAGGGAGGCGGGGTGTCCTGGCTGCCAGCCAGCCCCACAGCCCAGCCTCCTGGGACTGCTGAGACCCCTCCCCCTGAGCCCCCTTAGACAAACAGCCAGTCCTTTCCCAGGACAGGGCATTGGAGGTCAGGGAGCAGATGTGGAAGGGAAGGGATGGAAGGACACGAAGGGACCCTTCCCCCCAAAAATCCTACTGACTCTATCTTTCTTGGCTGCCTGTGTCACTGAAGTCTCACTCCTGGTTCCTCACTGTCCCCCTCTGTCTCCCCCTGTCTCCCTGAGAGTGGGGGTGTGGAGCGGCATGGTGGTGTGATGTCCAACTTCTTGGCAGGCCAGGAGGCAGGAGGAGGAAGAAGAGGGTTAGGACCCTCCATCCCAGGAGGTCCACCTGGAAAGATCTTTAGAAACCAGCTGTGGCAGGACGCCTGGGTGGTTTAGTCGGTCAAGCGGCTGCCTTTGGCTCAGATCATGATCCCAGGGTCCTGGGATTGAGTCCAGCATCAGGCTCCCTGCTCAGTGGGGAGTCTGCTTCTCCCTCTGCCTGCCGCTCCTGCTGTCCATCTCTCTCTCTCTCTCTCTGACAAATAAATAAAATCTGAAAGGAAGAAAGAAGGAAAGAGGGAGAGGGAGAGAGAGAAAGAAAGGAAGAGAGAGAAAGAGAAAGAAAAGAAAGAAAGAAAGAAAGAAAGAGAAAGAAAGAGAAAGAAAGA